>NC_041731.1:22545430-22838137 GCF_004115215.2 Ornithorhynchus anatinus | reverse complement strand
CCCTCCCCCAGGGGCACCCCCCAAGCAGACAGGTGGGCAGGCACCATCTGTGTCAATAGCATCTGGTGGGTAGCTGGTCAGTCCTCTGCTGTCCACGGGGGTGGTTGGTCTGGTTTGGGGCTGCACTATGGCTTCCTGGGGAGGGAGGCGACTGTTGGTTGACAGATGAGAGATGCCCCAGGCCACTCATGGGGAGACTGACAGCCTATCACAGTTGGGGGTGGGGAATACTTGGATGGGTCTGCAGTGGGGACCAATTCCTCCAGGCAGGGAGCAGGAAGTTGGATGTTGGGTGGGAGCCTCGGCAGGGATCACTAATGAGCCTGGGAGGGCAGGGGGGAGACTCAGTCACTGCTCTGGTTTGTGAACTATAAGGATTGCAGTGGACTGTGGGTGTATATGTGTAGCGGGGGATAAGCTTCCCTTCACTCTACTCTCGCAAGCGCTTCGCCTAGTGCTCAATAAAGACCATCAATTCCTTCCACTTGCCTGAAACAGAACCCAGAGGAGCCCCAAGCTTAAAGCATAAAAACTCACCATCCTGTCCAGTCTTGTCTGCACCAACGTGTCCTTGGGGAAGCTGGGTTGGATCAGGGGGCCAGGCCTCCCATGATGCACCTGGGGCTCAGGCTCCTTCCTTGGCCCTGGGGGATAACCTGGTCAGATCTCAGGGGTAATCTTGCTCTGTGCTCCTGCTCTGGTCAGGGAGGGCTACAGCCAGGGCCCAGCCCCATCAGTGCCCCAGGCTGCAGCTGGACTGTCACCAGACTTGAGAGCGAGCACAAGAGAAAAAGAGCAAGCGAGAGAGCAAGCGAGAGAAAGAGTGAGAGAAAGAGAGCAAAAAGCAAGAGAAAGAGAGAAAGAAAGAGTGAGAGCGAGCAAAGAGAGTGAGAGGGAGCAAGAGAAGTGAGAGAACCAGAGGTGACGGGTGAAGGTGACGGGTGACCCCTCTGAAATATAAGAGAGCGGCTACCATTCACACACGCTGCAGGGGAGGCCCTGACTGGCTTTGTCACCCCAAGGCAGGACACACCAGGCACCCAGGGTTTCCCCCACATCCTCAGCTCCTGCAGACCCCCTCCCCGCCACACCCACCCCCCCAATTCCCCAGAGTCTTACCTGTGAGCAGGATTGTCTGGGGAGACTTCTCCAGGGTGCAGAAAGAAGCTGGGCTGCTGCCCTTTCTCTCAGGCAACCAAGTCCCTGAACACTTACCCAGTGCCAATCTGGTCCTTCACCCCTGCTCATCTTCCAGTCCACCAAAATAGACCCGGATGGGGCAGCTGCCCCCAAATTTGGCCTGGAGTGAGACCACACCCCCTTGAGCACACTCTTTGGCAAACTTAGAGTAGGAGAAAGTCCCTGCCCACTGGGAGCTTACAGTTTAAGTCAGTCTGCCAGTCCATTGCACTGGAGCTCTTTCCAGGTGCAGAACACGCTTTGGCACAGTACTATAGAACCATGTAACAAAGATGCCCCAATAAGCTCACATTCTAGAAGGGGAAGCACTGACTTTGGAACAACATGGTGAGAATGCTTCAAGGAGTTTAGCATTACATAGTACACATGGCCCCTGATCTCAAGAAGCTTCCGGTCTACATGACAGACATTAAAATTGAGTTCCACACAGGTGGAATGGCACATACAAGCTCAGATGAAGTTGTACACCTTGAACCCACAATAAGCTTGAATTGGCATAAAAAACAAGTAAATCAATACATACAGGGAAGGGTGGCAGTTTTGCATTAAGACAGCAATAGCGTTTATCCAACGCCATTTGAGAGAGCACCCTACTAAGAGCACGACGGGGGTGAGAGCTCAGTCCAATAGTATTTATCCAGTACTTACTGCAGAGCACAAGATAACCAGACACATTCTCTGCCCTCTATGAGCTTACCATCTAGAGGGGGAGACAGACATTAATACAAATTACATCCAGTTAAGTAAGAGCCATGACAAGTGGGTGGAGGAGTCATCTGGAAATATTCTCTAGACTAGATTCCAACTCAATGAGACATTTGCACTTGGTAACTCAGTCTCCCAGGCACGTGTCTATTAAGTACTCAACAAAGATTGTTGGAGTCTGAGCTTCTGTTCTTACAACCACTCGTGTTGGTGGTGCTCTGGGTCAGGCCGGCATAATTATTGAGCACAGAGTACTGTATTAAACACTTAGGAGAGCATGATATAACAGACATTCCCTGCCCACAGCGAGTTTATAGTCTATTCCACACGGGTGATGCTAGTGATCCCCAACTCACTGCTGGGCTTCCGTGGGGCTGTTATGGAGTCCCATGCCAGCGAAATGCGAGATTCTATCTCGGGGCACAGAAATTGGGAAGCCCAAAGAGAGTCCCCTGGCAGCCAGCTAAGGTAGGCACAATCCTACCCTCGAGGGGCACATCACGGTACCGCCACCCCACCCCTTCCCAATTGGCGGGTCTCACTTCCTGCCCCAGAGGGCTCACATTCTGATACTCCAATACTGTCACTTCTAGGACCGACCACGGCGCTGAATTCACTGAGAAGGGTGGAGGGTGGGGTGGGGGGAAGGTTTCCAATGGACAGGAGCTGGAGGTGCACCCTCTTTTGGATAACGGAATTGGGGGTGGGGTACAAGCCTTGCACGAACAACCCCTCACCTTTCAGCACATTCCAGGCACAAAGTGCTGAGTTGAAGTTGTGGAAGGTTACTGGCTTGGATGATTTTACGGTTGAGTGGGCATTATTAAGAATCTGGGGCCTGGCCAGGGCACAGGAAGAGAGCTCAATGACAGAGACACACAGAGAGACACAGCTACATAGAGACAGTGAGCATACACCTCCATGCACCCCATCAAAGCCCTCACCTCTAGACCCAGAGCAGCAATCATTCCCCCTTAAAACAAGACTTTATCACATCACAACCCTTCAACTTCCTCTGCTCCTGAGAACCAAATCAGAGGTTCAGCTACAAACACTGTCTACAACAAAATCTTCTACCTAGCCCAGCACTTGGAACACATTAACTGCCTACCAAATACCATCATCTCACCAACAGAATCAATAAATGTTATCAAACCTTCTCCTACCACCCTCAGGGCTCTCCCTTGCATACCCCTTAATCCAATTGACTAACTCTCCAGTCCTACTCTCCTGCCTGCCCCGCCACACACATAACTCAAGCTTTCTTCACCCCCTCTTGGATAATTCAATACAGGAGGTATCATTTATCCCAACCCTAGATTATCAACTCCAGTCATTGCTATCACTACTTACCTCATATCCAGTCCAGTGCTCAAGATAGTGCTTGGCATATAGTAAGCATTTAACAAGTACCATTATTTTTTATCAATAATATACACAAAGTCAATCATTTTTATGGAATACTTACTGAGAGCAAAACACTATCTTAAGCACTTGGGTGAGTACAAGGTAACTCCTAACTGTAGCCCTTCCCCTAAAGGGCCACCACCATTATGTCAATTATCCCAGGTCTCCCTTCCCTACTCCTTGAATTCAAACCTTGAGCCCAGCCTATTCTTCAATCCCCTCAATCAGCAATCTCTCAAGCCTAAACATCCAAGTCATTGCTGAGTCATCCATATAAAAAAACCAACTCCCCTCATAAGCCACTCCATCACCATTGGAGTCAACATCATTTAGCCCAGCCTTAAATTGTCCCCCAGAAGCATTAACCCAACTCACTGCTGAACCATCAAAGCCAAACCATTTGCCCGACCCACCTCAGCACCACTGGTATAAAAAATAGCTAGAGAAAGCCAAATCTGGGGGCTTTTAATCCAATACATCAACTACCACAGCTGAATTACCAAGCCAACAATTACCACAGCTAAACAAAAGATATGCTAACCAAGAGATCATCACAGGCCCTCCTCATCAAAACCTGAGAAAAACACATTTTGTCTTCTCTCCACAGCCTACAGCAAGTAAAGCCCCCAGCCCTTACCTAAGGTAAAAAAAAAAAAACAAAACCCACCACCCTCTAGGGCTTTAAAGGGGCGGTGCCACACCCTTTTGGAGGACACCTAAGGGAGAGACTGGGTTGCCTGGCGGGGTGTGGGGAGCAGAGGAGCAGGGAAGAAAAAGAGGCAGAAGGCTATTAAAGAGAAGGGGATTTGCAGCTACTCATTGTTAAATGAAAAATCTGGAAAATCATCCTTAATTATAGACAACTGCAGCCCATTCACATACTTCTAGAGGATGGGGTCTAATTCTCATCCAGGGCTATTCCAGCGTCTAGTACAGTGCTTTGCACCCAGGAGGATATTCAATAAATAAGAATGAATGAGCAAATGAATGAATGAATGAATCAGTCAATAAACTCAAGCTCTTCCCTGAGGTCTCCCCAGCCCCCAGGTCCCACTGTCCCCTCCACACTTTCTCTCCTTTTTGTTTTCTTTTTAATGGTATTTGTTAAGCACTTTCTGTGTGCCAGGCACTGTGCTGGGCAGGCACCACAGTGGACACAAGATAGGTTGGACGTGGTCTCCGTCCCATGTGGGGCTTGCTCTCTTGATCCCCCATTTTACAGATGAGGTGACTGAGGCCCAGAGAAGTGAAGCGACTTGCTCAGGTCACACAGCAGATGGATTGTGGAGCCGGGATTAGAACCCAGGTCCTCTGACGCCTAGGCCAGGGCCCTTTCAGCTAGGCCGCTCTGCTTCTCTCCTCCCTGCTTCTGTTCCTTTCAACCTCTGGGGAAAGGCTGTTGGTGAAAGAAGTAATTAGAGGAGGCCAGGTTTGGGGGGGGCTCTTAATCCAAGACCCCGGAGAGAGCGGAGGGAAAAGGCAGGGAAGGTGAAGAAGACAGGAAGGAAGGACAGGTCAGCTTTCAGGCTGGCCACTTGGGTGGCCCCTGCTGACCCCCTTGCAGATCTTGGACCGACAGATAATAATAATGGTATTTGTTAATAGCTTACTTGGTAGCAAGCACTGCATGAAGGCCTGTTGCCCAGGGAGTCACGTGTCTCACGGAACCCTTTTTTACTGCTATTTGTTAAGCGCTTACTATGTGTTCAACACTGTTCTAATCAATGGGGTAGAAATAAGCGAAATAGTTCGGAAACAGTCCCTGTCCCTTACGGGGCTCACAGTCTAAGTAGGAGGAGAACAGGAGACCTGAGGCCCAGAGAAGGGGAGTGACTTGGCCGAGGTCACACGGCAGACAAGCGGCAGAGTCACGGTTAGAACTCTTGACCTTCTGACTCTCAGGCCTGTGCATGATTGGGAAGCACCATGGCTCAGTGGAAAGAGCCCACGCTTGGGAGTCCGAGATCATGGGTTCGAATCCCAGCTCTGCCGCTTATCAGCTGTGTGACTGTGGGCAAGTCACTTAAATTCTCTGGGCCTAAATTCCCTCATCTGTAAAATGGGGATTAACTGTGAGCCTCACGGGGGACAACTTGATTGCCCTATATCTACCTCAGTGCTTAGAACAGTGCTCTGCACATAGTAAGCGCTTAACAAATACCAGCATTATTATGATTGACATTTTTGAACCTCACAATGTTGATCCTTTCCTTTCCACTCATTCTGCAGTGTGCCACTATGTTACTCAAATTCACCCTTCATCTGCGCTCCTCATTTTAGGGAGGTGGAATTTAGAGAAAAGAGGGGAATTTTATGGTTCTGTTAAAGGCACACCTCTTCCGAGAAGCCTTCCCCGATTAAGCTCTCCTCAAACCTGGAAAATGGGGGAATTTTATGGCTCATTTAAGACACATCTCCTCCAAGAGGCCTTTCCTGACTGAGCCCTCATTCCCTTTTCTCCCACTCGCTTCTGTGTCACCCTGACTTGCTCCCTTTATTCACCCCCTCCTTCAGCCCCACAGCACTTTAGTCCATATCCATAATTTTTTTCATTTATATTAATGGTGGTCTCCCCCTCTAGACTGGAAGGTCTGTTTGGAAAGGAAATGTGTCAGCCAATTCTGCTGTACTGTACTCTCCCAAGCAGTTAGTATACTGCTCTGCACACAGTAGGCACTAAATAAATACCATTGATTGATTGATTGGCCCTTATATTGAAAGTCTGGAGCCTGGACAAGGTCCCATGATGCTTTCTTGTGCTGCCAACAGACACCTCAATGGTGGGGAACAGTTTCTGGGTCCCAAGTGGGCCAGAAACCTTGTCTGAGGTGATTGTCTTCTGATCTAAAAACTTCATATATTAGAGGCCACCCCAATTATCTTGCCCTTCCTCATGCGCACGAATGTTTGCAATCTGTGGTTAGGTTGTTTTCTCCTTGAAGAGGCTTAACTAATTCCATAGAAAGTAGTTTTTTTCAGTTAGGAGAATTTGGTCAACAGCCAAGCTGAAAAATTACTAAGGGCTCTTGGCACTAAGCTGAAACCAATCCAGCAATTGCGAAACTGCTAATTGACCTTTGGGATGTCAGTCCCAGCTCAAGTCCATGTATATGCCTTGCTTGTCACTAATCAGTCTATCAGTCAGTGGTATTTACTGAACCCTTACTATGTGCACAGCACTGTACTAAGCATTTGGGAGAGAACTATAGGACAGAATGGTAGATACACTCAAATTGGTCAATCAGTGGTATTTATAGGGTGCTTACTGTAGGCAGAGAACTATACTAAGCGCTTGGGAGAGGACAATAGAACAGAGTTGCTAGACACGTTCACACGTTCCCTAGCCACAAGGAGTTTAAGGTATAGAAGGGGAGTCAGACATTAATATAAATCAATAAATTCCGGATACGTGCATAAGTGCTGTGGGACTGAGGGAGGGGTGAATAAAGGGTGAAAATCCAAGTGCAAGTGCGAAGCAGAAGGAAATCTTCTATCTTGTCCAGCCTTGGTGCCATTTTTAGGTGTAAAGAAAGTGCTTAGTAAATGCCATCATTATCATACAACACCTTGCTTCTGCTGCAGGCACATGGGACAGCTGAGGGGAGTGTAAAGACACATGCACACGTAAGACCACACACCCTCCCTTCCCTGCTTCTCCCCACTTTCTCAGTAGCTCATCTTTAAACTCCATTTCTTCCCTCTGTTTATGAGGTATTGCAGTAACCATCTCTCCAACTAGATTTGAAGCTCAGAAGGTGTTGTGTCTTCATGTTTCAGCATCCTTTGCTCCCACTTATGCTCTTAGATTGTGAGCCCCCAAGTCTAATTCCCACCTGTGCCTTCTCTCCCCGTGCTCAGTACAGTGTTCTGCACCCAGTAAGAACGTAATACCTTTATTACAACTGCTATTGTTACTATAGCACAGCTCCAAGCTCATCTCCTCCAGGAAGCCCACCCTGATTGACTCCATCATTTTCCTCCCACCCCAATACTCTGTGTGACTCGTGCCGTGAGTGTCCTGCTCTGGGAGTCAGGAGTCGCGGTTCACCGGTGACCGTGTGTGGCCGCGGACCAGTGTGTGGTCCGGATATCCTCAGCCTGGGGGGAGTGATGCCCCGGCTGCCACATGAGGCTCTGGGTCCGAGGCTGTGGGTGACCGTGGGCTGCCCTTTCTGCCCCCTGGCCCCCGTGCCCTGGAAGATGTCCGTGGCCTCATCCCTCTCTCGGACCCAGAAAGCCTGGGCCTGTCTGGACCGATACCAGAAGAGTTGACTTTATCCCCGGCAAAATTCTGCCTGTAATCCTCATCTAGAGCTGTGGCACCCCATTTTGAGAGATGAGTGGATTACTGATACGGGGGTCCAGACTCTCCCATCCTACCTTCTGGAAGAAGCTGAGAACCATGTTTGTTACCAGACATTTCAGTCTCGGGGGTGGGGGTGAAGAAAGGAGCAGTATCAGACCTGGAAAGAGCTACATAGTGGATTGTAGACAGCTCAGTTTGGGTTAGACACTCATCTCCCCATATCCACTGACTCCAATTCCAAGAAAGGATGTGTACGGACAGATAGATGTAGCTGACTGCTGCTTTGTCCTACTAAGACTTGCTCCCCTCCCCCTTGCCCCCAGGTCCCCTTTGGGCCACTAGTACGCATCTGGGGAGGCTGTGCTTTTTTATCACCCTCCTTTCCTTCCTTCCTTCCTTCCTTCCTTCCTTCCTTCCTTCCTTCCTTCCTTCCTTCCTTCCTTCCTTCCTTCCTTCGTTCGTTCATTCATTCATTCATTCGTTCATTCATTCAATAGTATTTGTTGAGCACTTACTATGTGCAGAGCACTGTACTAAGTGTTTGGAATGTACAATTCGGCAACAGATAGAGACGATCCCCGTCCATTGACAGGCTTACAGTCTAATCAGGGGAGACAGACAAAAACAATAGCAGTAAATAGAATCAAGGGAATGTACATCTCATTAACAAAATAAACAGGGTAATAAAATATATACAAATGATTAGATGAGCACAGTGCTGAGGGGAGGGGAAAGGAGAGGGGAAGGAGCAGAGAGAAGGGGGGGAAGGGGGCTTAGTTGAGGGGAGGTGAGGGGGGGCAGAGAGGCAGCAGAGGGAAAAAGGGAAGCTCAGTCTGGAAAGGCCTCTTGGAGGAGGTGAGCTCTCAGTAGGGCTTTGAAGAGGGGAGGAGAATTAGTTTGGTGGAGGTGAGGAGGGAGGGCATTCCAGGACAGTGGGAGGACATGGGCCAGGGGTCGATGGCGGGATTGGCGAGAACGGGGGACGGGGAGGAGGTGGGCGGCAGAGGAGCGGAGCTTATGGGGTGGGCAGTAAAAACAGGGAAGGGAGGAGAGGTAAGAGGGGGCAAGGTGATGGAGAGCCTTGAAGCCTAGAGTGAGATTTTGTTTTGCGCACAGGTTGATAGGCAACCACTGGAGGTTTTTAAGAAGGGGAGTGACATGCCCAGAGCGTTTCTGCAGGAAGATGAGCCGGGCAGCGGAGTGAAGAATAGACTGGAGTGGGGAGAGAGAGGAGGAAGGGAGATCAGAGAGCAGGCTGACACAGTAATCTAGCCAGGATATTACGAGAGCCCGTAACAGTAAGGTAGCCGTTTGGGTGGAGAGGAAAGGGCGGATCTTGGCTATATTATAAAGGTGAGACCGGCAGGTTTTGGTGACAGATCGGATGTGTGGGGTGAACGTTGGTATTTTTTAAGCGCTTACTATGTGCAGAGCACTGTTCTAAGTGCTGGGGGAGATACAGAGTAATCAGGTTGTCCCATGTGAGGCTCACAGTCTTAATCACCGTTTTTACAGATGAGGTAACTAAGGCACAGAGAAGTTAAGTGACTTGCCCACGGTCACACAGCTGACAAGTGGCAGAGTCAGGATTCGAACCCAGGACCTCTGACTCCCAAGCCCGGCTCTTTCCACTGAGCCACGAAAACCATCTAGGTTACAAACATGAGTCTTCCTGAAATGTGGATTGCCCAATAGAGGTGAGGTTTAACAATTGCAGCTTGCCATCATGGCTTAGTGGGAAGAGCACGGGCTTGGGAGTCAGAGGTCGTGGGTTCTAAGCCCGGCACCGCCACTTGTCAGCTGTGTGACTTTAGGCAAGTCACGTAACTTCTCTGTGCCTCAGTTACCTCATCTGTAAAATGGGGATTAAGACTGTGAGCCCCCTGTGGGACAACCCGATTACCTTGTATCTATCCCAGAATTTAGAACAAGTGCTTAGCACATAGCAAGTGCTTAACATATAACATCATTATTATTATCTCCCAAGCAGTGTGGCTTAGTGGAAACAGCAAGAGCTTGGGAGTGTGAGAATGTGGGTCCTAATCCCATCTCTGCCACTTGTCTGCTGTGTGACCTTGGGCAAGTACTTAACTTCTCTGTGCCTCAGTTACCTCATCTGTAAAATGGAGATTAAGACTGTGAGCCCCACATGGGACAACCTGATTACCTTGTATCTATTTCAGTGCTTGGCTCATAGTAAGCACTTAACAAATACCATTATTATTATTATTAAGCAGACTACTACATCCTGCAGCTAGCTCAAAACCCTTAACTAACCCCATCTTCATATTCTCAAGTCTGTTAATCATTCTCCAGGGTCTGGATGCCCAGAATAATGAAAGACTGGACAGAATTCAGTCCCTGCACTCCTGCTGTAGAACTGAAGTCCACACAGCTCTGATCCTCTCCCAGGTGACCCTGGGGTACCGACCATCTCAAGGTCAAATGCTACCTCGTGACCTCTTGAGCCAGCAGGCAGAACTGGAAGGGTGGGACACTGCCCCCCACAACTGAAACTGCCAGACTGACAGCCCAAGCTGGGAATACAGAAGGTGCCCCTCGCCCCCGTGCCAATCAAATTAGGAATGGAGGAGGGGGGAGGCCAGAGATTGGATAAATTGAGGCCGGAAGCTGGAATGGCCTAAGGGCACAGGTGATAAATACCTGCTGCCTCTAACCTTCTGTGCAGAGGAATGGGACTTGCAGCAGCTGGCTGCAGGTTGCCTCTGTTCAGAGTGTGAGAAGACCGCTCTGCCTGCACCAATTGAGGAGCTGTGGGATGCTGAGAGCTCGTGGGGTTGGAAGCCAGATGCTTCACCATGGGTATGAAACGTTTAAAATGGATTTGATGTTTAAGTGGGTGCCTCGCCAGAGGGACGTGAACAGGGTGGGAGCTAGCCGCCTCACCAAGTGTGAGTAACCATAAGTGGGTAATGCATAACTGGGTTTAACGCATAAGTGTATGTAACGCATAAGTGTACGTAACTCATTAGTGTTTAACGCATAAGTGTATTTAATGCAAAGGTGGATTCCTCCTGGGTGGGGTGAGCACATGGTGGGAGCCAGCCGCCTCACCAGGTTGTGAGAAAATCATAAGTGGGCTCGGGTATCCGGCCACACGCAAGTAACATATCAGTGTATTCCTCCCATTAGGGAAGCTCTAACACCATATTCCTCCCCAAGGGGAAGCTTTAACACCATGTTTCCCCCAAAAGGGAAGGCTGATTGTGGCGCCTAAATAATTAATTCAATTCGCCCCATGGAATAAATTCTATACAAAACTCAGGTTTTCCATCCCCGGCCCCTCTCTCTCTCACCGCGCTGATTTCAAAAGAACCTGTCCCCTGCGACGGGTGACAGATCCTCAAAGAGGAACTGGGGTGACATGCTAATGTTACCCTGTCCTACTCCTGACCCTGTCCTACTCCTGACACTAGACTTCTCCCTCCCCCAACCCCCAGAAGCCACCACTGTCAAGGCCACAAATGCCCCTTCTCCGAGTCTGAAAATATTCAAGATGAGTCTGCAGACAGGACTGAGGGCAATGGGAAGTTTGATCCATCTAGAGAATTAAGGGGCCCGGGTCTTCTCCGTTCCACAGTCGGGTCAGAAAGAACCAGTTCCCTGTGCAGAGTCCCAGTTCCCATTTCCAGTACCAGCCTCTGTGCTGGGGAGTGGCAGCCCCCTCCTCTCTCTCTTCTCCTCCTCCAGAGATGAATTTGGAAGTACGGTAATTCAAACAAACATATTCACCAACCATAACCAACACCTTCTCTTAGAGGTGGCGGCACAGTTCCTGGCTCCATCTCTCCACGAGGATTAGAGTTGGGAAATACATTGTGGAGGACACGGAGGGGGTCCCCAATTTGATAGGAGCTACCACTATCACACATGGAGGGGGTCCCCAGTTGTCGACAGGGGTGTGCAGGGCTGCATGTCTGCGCCGTTGGCCAAGCCCAAGCCAGCTCCCTGCACTGAGCCGCACTTCATGAGTCCAGAACCAGCTTTCTCGCTGACTGTAGCAGTCCCCTCCTCATTACTCTCCCCAAAGCTAACCCCATCTTTCATGCATGCAAGGGCACACACACACACACACACACACACTCCTTTGAGTGGGAGTGAATTACAGAACTCCATCTTTCAGTGATGGTGTGCTCTTGGGAATTGACGTGACTGCCCAAGTGCAGGGGGATAAACTTCAAGGGTGAAGAGTTGTGATGAGCTGCAACTGCAGAGAGAGCAGTAGCCAGTAGGATTCTTCCCTTGGTCATCCAGCCCCAACCTGCAGAGTTCTGGAGGAGAAGATCTATGGGGCTTTCCTCCTCCCAGGGCTTAGAGCCAACTGGGCCCAGAAGCAGGGGTCTTGGAACTCACCATAAATGCCTCCTCTGAAGATGGGGAAGAGGATTCTCGGTCTCGTGGGAGAGGTGCAACACTGGAACCATCCAGCTAATGAATTATGCCAGTTAATTTCCCCCTGCACTGCACTTAGCAGGTCATTGGGTAATCGATTCTGCTGCTTTGGACGGTTCTGCTGACGGAAGCTGGGTTGGGAAACATCAGTTTTCTCAAGTCAAACAGGCCCTGACTCTGCAGCCAACAAGCCTGAAAATCAGGAAAACTCCTTTGGCATCAGGTTCACAGAGCAGGCGACCAGGTGAAGATGCATAAACTCTTCTGGTGAATGAATCAGTTATGAGCTCCGCTCGGGGGAGTCCAACAGACTCACAGTTCTCCCAGACTTTAACCACTTGATCGATCAGATCAATGGAATTTATTGGGGGCTTACTGTGTGCAGAGCAGTGGACTAAGAGCTTGGGAGAGGACAATAGAACAGAGTTGGTAGACATGATTCCTGCCCACAGCGAGTTTATTCATTCATTCATTCAATAGTATTTATTGAGCGCTTACTATGTGCAGAGAGTTTACAGTTTAGAAGGATGGTCTAGAGTCAATCAGTGGTACTTATTGAGTGCTTACTGTGTGTTGAGCAGAGAAGCAGCGTGGCTCAGTGGAAAGAGCACGGGCTTGGGAGTCAGAGGTCATGAATTGGAACTCCAGCTCTGCCACTTGTCAGCTGTGTGACTGTGGGCAAGTCACTTAACTTCTCTGTGCCTCAGTTACCTCATCTGTAAAATGGGGATTAACTGTGAGCCTCAGTGGGACAACCTGATTACCCTCTATCTACCCCAGTGCTTAGAACAGTACTCTGCACAAAGTAAGCGCTTAACAAATACCAACATTATTATTGAGCAAGGGACTAAGCACGTGGGAGAGAACAATACAACAGAGTTGGAAGACATGTTCCCTGCCCACAATGAGCTTACCCAGATGTTTGTAGCATTTCTGAATGCTCCTTTTTTTCCAATGGTATTTGCCAAGCCCCTTATTCTGTGCCAGGCACTGTTTTAAGTGCTGGGGCAGATATGAGCTGATCAGGTTAGATAAAGTCCGTGTCACACATGGGGCTCGCAGTCATAATCCCTATTTTAAGCTCGCTGAGGGCAAGGAATACAGAACTGGATTACCTGGTATCTACCACTGCATTTAGTTTTGCAGTTGTAATGGTATTTGTTTAGTGCTTACCATGTACCATGCACTGTTTTAAGCATGGAAGTAGATACAAGCTAATGAGGTTGTATAAAGTCCATGTCCCCCGTGGGGCTGACAGTCCTTATTCCCATTTTAAAAATGAGGTGACTGAGGTAGAGGGAAGTGAAGTGATTTGCTCAAAGTCACACAGCAGACAAATGGCAGAGCCGGGATCGGAAGCCAGATCCTTCTGATCCCCGGACCCAGACTCTCTCCATTAGGCCACACTGCTTAGTATTTAAATGCTATTAGAATAACAAATAATGACATGGCTTCAGCTACCACATCAGTAGTAATGACTCCCAAACCCATCTCTCCATCTGCCACGCGAGAGTGGGAAAAGCTTTTTCATTGCGAACAGTATCATCAGGTCATCAATTATGCTTCCATTCTATTATTTCCCCTCTCTATAATTTATATTAATGTCCGTCTCCCCATCTAGACTGTAAGCTCGTTGTGAGCGGGAACCTGTCTTCCAATTAAGACGTATTGGACTGTCTCAAGTGGTTCGTGCAGCGGTCTGCACACAGTAAGCGCTTGATACCATTGATTGACTGTGAGCTTATCGTGATTTTATAACAATTATAACACTTCCACAAAGATTTGAATAGACTCTCCACAGCATCCAGAAATACCAGCATTCAAAAAAGTGACTATAATAGGGATATTTTGCCATTCAAAATTGGAAAAAAAATAGTAATCCAAAGTCATGGTATTAGCTCCACATGGGACAGGGACTGTGTCCCGTTTGACTTGCTTACTTCCACCCTACATCCTGGTACAGTGCCGGGTACATAATCAGTGCTTATCTAATGCCCTTATTATTAATAATGAAAATAATAAAATCATAATTCAATGCCTCTTCCCCCTTTTTATACTGTGAGTTCCATGTGGGACAGGGACTGAACCTTACCTGATAATCTTGAATCTACCTAGGGCTTGGCACAGTGTTGGGCGCATACTGGGCATTTAATAAATGCCACCACAGTTATCATTATGCAGGTGGGGATGGGAGCCAGCTGGTTTCTCAACAGATTTTTGTCCTCCCTCTCCTTCCCCTGCCTTGTTAGAGGAGGATGGTTGGGCTCCACAGACTGGACATTGCCAAAGAAGCCACATGGGAGACTCAACAATAGGGTTTTTCTACAGAAATATTCTGGACATGTCACTCCCGCCCCCCCATAAATCTTCAGTGGTTGCCTACCCTCCGTATCAAACAAAAACTCCTCACTATTGGCTTTAAAGCTCTCCGACACCTTTCCCGCATCTCCCCTGATTCGTTGCCAATCCCCTGGCCCACATCCTACCTCTGGCACAGAATGCTTCAAAATGATCTATGGATTCACTTAATTGATTTGGGCCTCCCTCCTCAAATCTGCCAATCGCTCTTCCTCCCTTCAAAGCCCTATTGAAGATTCACCTCCTCCAAGAGGCCTTCCCAAACTAAGCTCCACTTTTCCTCAGCTCCCACTCCTTTATCACAATGACTGGCTCAAATTTGCTCCCCCCCCCCCGCCCACAGCACGTATGTATATAATTTTATTGATGTATATTGATGTATTTTTGCTTCTATTGATGTATGACACCCCCCCAACACACACTGTGAGCCCATGGTGGGCAGGAATTGTGTCTCTTTACTATAGTGTACTCCCCAAGCACTTAGTAAAATGCTCTGCTCACAGTAAACGCTCAATAAGAATTAACAAATGAATTTTATGCCGACAAATTTACCAAGCGCTTGGGAGAGTTCAACAGACCTGGTAGACAAGATCCCTGCCTTTGAGCATCTTACAGGCTAGTGGGGGAGACAGATAGTAAAAGAAAATTACAGGTAAGCAGGATATCTGAGGCACAAGTGCATTTGTGAGAGTACATGCCCTCCCATGTGTGCTCTTGAGCGCTATCTCTGCATGGGTGTGTACTTGTGTAGTTTGAGCTGTCTGTTTCGGGGTGATTCGATTGCCTGTTCCCTGTCTCCGTTCCCTGTGTGGGCTTGGTGAAAATTCCCTGTCATTGGCCTGGAAATCAGGTCAGGGGTTCTAATCCCAACTCTAACCCTTGACTGCTGTGTGACCTTGGGCAAGTCACTTCCCTGTGTCTTTTCTCATTTGTAAAATGGCAGTTAAAAGAGAGAGCCCCATCTGCAACAGGGACCGTGTCTAACCTGAATTGCTTCTGTTTCCCCCCTTAACCCCTTTCACCGGTTCGTATAATGCCTGGCACATTATGGGCACATAAATACCCCAATTAATCCCAACTGTGCCACTTGTCTATTGTGTAATCTTAGGCAGATGACAACTTCTTTGGCCTTCAGTTGCCTAATCTGTAAAATGGGGATGGAGACTGGGGGCTCTGTATGGGACAGGAACTGTGTCCAATCCCAATTGCTGTGTCTTTAACCAAGCTCTTGCTGCAGTGCCTGACATGCTAACTGCTTAACAAATACCACAATTATTATTACTGCGATTAAAAACCGAGTTAGTAGACACATTCCTTGCCCACCAGGAGTTTACAGACTAGAGGGGGATACAGACATGAATGTAAATAAATGATGGACATCTTGGCACTTAAGCACTTAATACCACAATTATTGTGCTTGTTATTATTAGAAAAGGGGAGAGGAAGCAGAGACTCAGCGAGATTGAGGCACAACACTAAGTCACACAGCAAGTCACTTAAGTCGCTCCAATATGATGGATTAATTGACTAAACTGGCTGGGTAGTGGAACCTGGGACTACCCCCAATCTGAGCCCCTGCCCACCTCCAACTCATGCTGCCCCCTCCCTCTCTCTTGGGCCTAGAGGGTCCTGGAGTCCACGCTAGCCCTGCCCACCAGAGTCGATAGGGGCAGGGAGAAATCTGAAACCCTCCGGCTCATGGGAGACACATTCTTCTACAGACCCTGAGGCTGGATAGGGGAAAAGGCAAGAAGAAAAAGAGTGTGTTATCACACCCCTTCCTTGAACTCACAAGACCCCTTACCCTACCTGCGTGAGCCAGAAGGATTGAGATCTGGAGGTTGGGAGGGTGCTAGGTTGTCACTCTACAAGTTAGAAGCTGGTGACAGACACCTGCTTTGAGTACACAGCTGGTTCCCCCTAATTCTAACCCTTCTGTGGAGCGGGGCCAATTGCCAGTGGCTCAAGAGTGATGAAGAACGTATACATTTTATTCCAAACAGAGACATTTGGGCTTACAGATCCCAGGCTGCCAAGGGGACAGAGAGGGGAGGAGGAAAGGAAGGGGAGAGAAGGGGCCAGACCATGCCATTTCTGTTGGTAGGATGGGGGAAACCACTTTGCATCTTCCCACTCTAGCATTTGCTGTTAGTCCTCTCCACCCCTCTCATCCACTGCTCATCCAGGAGGGATGGAAGACACAGGGTAGTCACACATACAGACAGACAGACACACACACCCCTTTGACTCAAGCTGTCCCTATGCCCGCTCCCCCAGGAGCACCCCCCTGGACGGGAAAGGGCGTCTGTACTCTTGAAGCCTGAGTTAGGCAGGAAACTCCCACAGGGCAGAACAGGCAAGGAGGAAGTCGCACTGACTATAGAATTAAGGGCCCCGGTGCGACTTCACACCCGCTCGGATCCGCCCACGGAGTACCGGCCCCAAACTCTAGACTCCTGTTTCCATAACCCTTTACCCGGCCCAAGAGGGGCGGCCCCTCTGACCCGGCTCCGGTCCCGGCCCTCGCTCTCACGCATGAGGCACACACACATGCACACCCCTCCATACCCTCCTGGAGTTGCAAGGGATTGATATGACGCCCACGATGCAGTGTTTGACCCTTAACTTCCCAAAGGAAATGGCATTGTCTGGAAGGAGGGGATACAATTGCAGGCTAGGGGCTGGGAAGAGGGTGGCCGGGGGCAGCAGTCTCGTGTCAACCAATATCCTCTCAGTGGGGCCGGCGCAATTTATCAGTGTCCATGGCATCCAGTGAGTAGCTGGTCCTTCTTCCACTGTCCGTGGGCCCTGGTGGTCCGGTTCGGGGCTGCGCTGTGGCTTCCTGGGGATGGATGTGACTGTTGGTTGGCTGAAGAGGTGTGCCCCTGCCCGCACAGGGTGAGTGCCAGCCAGTCACAGTTGGGGGTGGGGAAGGCTCGGTTGGGTCAGCAATGGGGAGCCCAGTCTTCCAGCCAGGGAGCAGGAAGTTTGATGTTGGATAGAAGCCTGGTCAGGGGTCACTAATGAGCCCAGAGAGACTTGGTCACTGCTCTGGGTTGTGGACTATAAGGATGCAGTGGACTGTGTGTGCATATATGTGTAGCGAGGGATAAGGTTCCCTTCAATGTACTCTCTCAGCTGCTTCACCTAGTGCTCAATAAAGGCCATCGATTCCTTCCACTTGCCTACAACAGAAGCCAGAGAGCCCCAAGCTTAAAGCATAAAGAACTCACCATCCTGTCCAGTCTTGTCTGCACCATCATTTCCTTGAGGAAGCAGGGTTGGAACAGGGGGCCAGGTCTCCCATGATGCAGCTGGAGCTCAGGCTCCTTCCTTGGTCCTAAGGATAAACCTGGTCAGGTCTCGGGGTGATCCTGCTCGGCGCGCCTGCTCTGGTCAGGGGGTGCTACAGCCGGGGCCCAGTCCCATCAGTAGATGGACTGTCCCCTGCAGGCTCACTCACACCAGAATTGAGAGTGAGCACCAGAGAAAGAGCAAGTGAGAGAGAGAGAGAGAGAGAGAGTGTGAGAGAGTGTGGAAAAAGAACGAATAAGAGGGAGCAAGCAAGAGTAAGAGAGCAAGAGCAAGAAAAGTGTGAGAACCAGAGAAGTGAGAGAACCGGAGATGAGGGGTGACCCCTCTGAGACATGAGAGCAGCTGCCATTTGCACACCCTGCAAGGGAGGCCCTGACTGGCTGTAACACCTCAAGCACTCTGAGATTCCCCAACAGACTCAGCTACTGCAAACCCTCTCCCCCTCGCCCTCCCCCCCAATTCCCCAGGGCCTTACCTGTGAGCAGGATTGTCTGAGACACTTCTCCCGGGCACAGAAAAAAAGCTGGGCTGCTGCCCTTTCTCTCACGCAGCCAAGGCCTTGAACACTTACCCGATGCCAATCTGGTACTTCACCCCTGCTCCTCTTCCTGTCAACCAACAGTAGACCCGGATGGGGCAACTGACCCCAAGTTTGGCCTGGAGTGAGACCATACCCTCTTAAGCACCCTCTTTGGCAAACTTGGTGTAGGAGATAAAGGCCCTGCCCACTGGGAGCTTACAGTCTAAGTCAATCTGCCAGTACATTGCAATGGAGCTCTTTCCATGTACAGAACACGGTACTCACCCCTTTGGCACAGTACCATAGAACCATGCAACTACCCTGACCCAACAAACTCACAGCCTAGAAAGGGAAGCATTGACTTTGGAACAACATGGTGAGAATACTTCAAGGACTTGAGCATTACATAGTACACATGGCCCCTGTTCTCAAGAAGCCTCCAGTCTACATGACAGACATTAAAATTGCCTTACACACAGGTGGAACGGCACATACAAGTTCAGTAGATGAAGTTGTACACCCTGAACCCACGATAAGTTTGAATCGGCATAAAAAACAAAGTAAATCAATACATACAGTGAAGGGTGGCAGTGTTGCATTAAGACAGCAAATAGTGTTTATCGAACGCCATTAGACAGAGCACCCTATTAAGAGCACAGTGGGGGTGAGAGGCCTCAGTCATTCAATAATATTTGTCCAGCACTTATCGCAGCTTAGAATATAACCATCAACAGATTCTCTGCCCACTATGCGCTTACCACCTAGAAGGGGAGACAGACATTAGTACAATGAAATTACATCCATTTGAGTCAGAGCCATGACAAGTGGGGGGAAGAGTCATCTGGAAATATTCTGTAGACTAGATTCCAACTTGAGACATTTGCACTTGGTAACTCAGTCTCCCAGGCACGCATCTAGCAAGTACTCAACATATACTGTTGGAGACTCAGCTTCTGCTGTTACAACCAGGCTTGTGTTGGTGGCGATCTGGGTAAGGCCGGCGTATATATTGAGTGCAGAGTACTGTATTAAGCACTTTGGAGAGCATAATGTAACAGACATTCCCCACCCACGAGTTCACAGTCTATTCGGCACGGGTTAAGTTACTGAACCCCAACTCACTGCTGGGCTTTTGTGGGGCTGCTATGGAGTCCCACGGCGGCGGAACAGGAGATTGTACCTCGGGGTATGGAAATTGGGAAGCTCCAAAAGAATCCCCAGCCAGCCAGCTGAGATCAATACAATAGTGCACGTGAGGAGCACATGACAGTATCTCCACCCCTTCCCCATCGGCGGGTCTCATTTCCTGCCCCAAAGGGGCTCACATTCTGATACTCCGATACTGCCGCTTCCAGGACCCACCCACGGCGCTGAATTCACTGAGGAGGGTGGCGAGTTAGGTGTGGAGAAGGTTTCCAATGGACGGGGGCTGGAGGTGCACCCCCTTTTGGATAATGGGGTTGGGCTCGGGGGGAGGTGTATGAGCCTTGCAAAAACAACCCCTCCCCTTCTAGCACATTCCAGGCACTAAGTCCTGGGTTGAGGGTGTGCAAGGTTACTGGCTGGGATGATTTTATGGTTGAGTGGGCAATACTAGCTAATTGGGGCTTGACCCAAGCCCAGGAAGAGAGCTCAATGACAGAGACACACAAGACACACAGAGACACACAGAGCCAGTGAGCATGCACCGCCATGCACCCCATAGTTGCAGCCCCCACAAAACCCTCACCTCTAGACCCAGAACAGCAATCATTTCCCCCCAAAACAACACTTCATTGCATCACAACCCCTCAAATTCCTCCGCTCCTGAGAACCAAGTCAGAGCTCAGCTACAAACAGTGTTAACCACACAGATGTGTCCAATCTGATTATCTTCCACCTACCGCAGCACTTGCAACCCATGTTAAGTGCCTACCAAAAACTATCATTTCATTGACAGGATCAACAAGTAAATGGTATCAAACTTTCTCCTCCCATCTTCAGCCCTCTCCATTGCATACACATCATTAATCCCATTGACACAGACTCTCCAGCCCCACCACACACACACACACCACCTGTTTTCTTCACTCCCTCTTGGATAATTCAGTACAAAAGATATCATTTATCCCAAGCCTAGATTATCAACTCGAGTCACTGCTATAACTACTTACCTTGTATCCAGCCCAGCGCTCAGTACAGTGCTTGGCATACAGTAAGTATTTAACAAGTACCATTATCTTTATCAATAATTCAAAGTCAATCATACTTAGGGAATACTTACTGAGGGCAGAACACTGACCTAAACACTGGGGTGAGCACAAGGTAACTCCTAACCGCAGCCCTTTCCCACAAAAGGCCACCACAATTATGCCAATTATCCCAAAGGTGGGTCTCCCTACCCTACCCCTTTAATTCATACCTCAGACTAGCCCCTTCTTCAGGCCCCTCAATCACCATAATCAATAAAATCACTAATATCTCAAGCCTAAACATCCAAGTCATTGCTGAGTCATCCATATAAAACCAACTCCCCTGATAAGTCACTCCATCACCATTGGAATCAACATCACTTAGCCCAGCCTTAAGTTATCCCCCCAAAAGCATCAACCCAACTCACTGCTGAATCCTCAAAACCAAACCGTTTGCCCTACCCACCTCAGTACCACTAGCATAAGAAACAGATAGAGAAAGCCAACTTTGGGGGGGCTTTTAACCCAATACATTAACTACCACAGCTGAACTATCAAGCCAAAAACTATCACAGCTAAACAAAAGATATGCAAACCAAGGAGACAGCATAAGCCTAGCTCACCAAAACCCGAGAAAAACATACTCTGTCTTCTCTTCACAACGTACAGGAAGGCAAGCCCCCAAGCCTTATCTAAGGTAGAAAAAGATCCACCTGCCTCTAGGGCTTTAAAGGGCCAGTGCCATGCCCTATTGTAGGGCACCTAATGGAGAGACTGGGTGGCCCAGGAGAGGGAGGGAGGGACGGGAGTGGGGGGTGTTGGGGAGAAAGGGCCTCTAGGAGCAGGAAAGAAAAAGAGGCAGAAGGCTATTAAAGAGAAGGGGATTTGCAGCTGCTCATTGTTAAAAGGATCTGGAAAAACATCCTTAATTATAGACACCTGCAACCCCTTCACATACTCCTCGAGGATAGGGTTCAATTCTCATCCAGGGCTATCCCAGCGCCTAGTACAGTGCTTTACACCCAGGAGGATATTCAGTAAATAGGAATGAACTAGCGAATGAATAAATGAATCAATCAGTCAATAAACTCAAGCTCTTCCCTGAAGTCTCCCCAGACCCAGGCCCCACTGTCCCCTGCACTCTTGCTCTCCTCTTTGTTTTCTTTTTAATGGTATTTGTTAAGCACTTTCTGTGTGCCAAGCACTGTGCTGGGCACCACGGTGGATACAAGAGAGGTTGGACACGATCATTGTCCCATGTGGGGCTTGCCCTCTTGATCCCCCATTTTACAGAAGAGGTGACCGAGGCCCAGAGAAGTGAAGCTACTTGCCCAGGGTCACACAGAAGATGGATTGTGGAGCAGAGGTTGGAAGTCAGGAACCCTAGCCCTTTCTGTTAGGCCACGCTGCTTCTCTCCTCCCTGCTTCTGTTCCTTTTAGCCTCAGAGGAAAGATTGTTGGTAAAAGAAGTAATTAGAGGAGGCCAAGTTTGGGGGCCTCTTCATCCAAGAATATGGCGAAAGTGGAGGAAAAAGGCAGGGAAGGTGAAGAAGACAGGAAAGAAGGATGGGTCAGGCCACTTGGGTGGCTGCTGATGGCCCTTGCAGATCTGGGACTGACAGATAATAATAATGGTATCTGTTAATAGCTTGCTTTGTAGCAAGCACTGCATTAAGCCCTGTTGCCCAGGGTGTCACGTGTCTCACAGAACACTTTTTTAATGCTATTTGTAAAGCGCTTACTATGTGTTCAACACTGTCTTAGACCCCGGGGTAGGAACAAGTGAATTCGTTCAGAAACAGTCCCTGTCCCTTATAGGGCTCACAGTCTAAGTAGCAGGAAGAACAGGAGAACCGAGGCCCAGAGAAGGGAAGTGACTTGGCCAAGGTCACACAGCAGACAAGTGGCAGAGCCAAGATTAGAACTCCTGACCGTCTGACTCCCAGGCCCCTGCCTGATTGACTTTTTTGAACCTCACACTGTTGATCCTTTCCTTTCCACTCATTTTTCAGTGTGCCACTATTTACTCAAATTCACCCTTTATCTGCGCTCCTCGTTTTAGGGAGGTGGAATTTAGGGAAAACAGGGGAATTTTATGGTTCCTTTAAAGGCACACCTCCTCCGAAAGACTTTCCCCTATTAAACTCTCATCAAACCTGGGGAAATGGGGGAATTTTATGGCTCATATAAGGTACATCTCCTCCAAGAGGCCTTCCCTGACTCAGCCCCCATTCCCTTTTCTCCCACTCCCTTCTGGGTCACCCTGACTTGCTCCCTTTATTCACCCCCTCCCTCAGTCCCACAGCACTTTTGGCCATATCCATAATTTCTTTATTTATATTAATGTTGGTCTCCTTTTCTAGACTGAAAGCTCTGTTTGGGAAGGAAATGTGACAGCCAGTTCTGTTGTAATGTACTCTCCCAAGTGGTTAGTACAGTGCTCTGCACACAGTAGGCACTAAATAAATACCACTGATGGATTGATTGGCTCTTAGATTGAAAGCCTGGAGCCTGGACAATGTCTCTTGATGCTTTCTCATGCTGCCAACAGACACCTCAATGGTGGGGAACACTTTCTGGGCCCCAAGTGGGACAGAAACTTTGTCTGAGGTAATTGTCTTCTGATCTAAAAACTTCATATATTAGAGGCCACCCCATTTATCTTGCCCCTCATCGTGTGCACGAATGTTTGCAATCTGTGGTTAGATTGCTATCTCTTTGAAGTGGCTTAACTAATTCCACAGAAAGTAGTTTCTTTCAGCTGGGAGATTTGGGTCAATGAGCCAAACTGAAAAATTGCTAAGGGTTCTTGGCACTAAACTGAAACCAATCCAGGAATTGCTAAACTGATAATTAACCTCTGGGATAATGTTGGTATTTAATGTTGGTATTTGTTAAGCGCTTACTATGTGCCGAGCACTGTTCTAAGCGCTGGGGTAGACATAGGGGAATCAGGTTGTCCCACATGGGGGCTCACAGTCTTAATCCCCATTTTACAGATGAGGTAACTGAGGCCCAGAGAAGTTAAGTGACTTGCCCACAGTCACACAGCTGACCAGTGGCCGATCGGGGATTCGAACTCATGACCCCTGACTCCAAAGCCCGTGCTCTTTCCACTGAGCCACACTGCTTCTCTGATGCAGTCCCAGCTCAAGTCCATGCATATGCCTAGCTTGTCACTAATCAGTCTATCAGTCAATGGTATTTACTGAGCCCTTACTATATGTAGAGCAGTGTACTCAGCATTTGGGAGAGAACTATAGGACAGAATGGGTAGATACACTCAAATCGATCTATCAGTGTTATTTATCGAGTGCTTACTGTGGGCAGAGAACTGTACTAAACACTTGGGAGAGGACATTAGAATAGAGTTGCTAGACGTGTTCCCTGGCCACAAGGAGTTTATGGCGTAGACGGGAAGACAGACATTAATCTAAATCAATAAATTCCAGATATGTCCATGACTGCTGTGGAACGGAGGGAGGGGTGAATAAAGGGTGCAAATCCAAGTGCAACTGCGAAGCAAATAGAAGTCTTCTATCTTGTCCAGTCTTGGTGCAGTTTTTAGGTGCAAAGAAAGTGCTTAATAAATACCATCATTATCGTACACACCTTGCTTCTGCTGCAGGCACAAGGGACAGTTGAAGGGAGTGGGAATACACACACACACACACACACACACACAAAACCATACACACCCTCCCTCACCTGCTTCTCCCCCCTTTCTCTGTAGCTCATCGTGAAACTCCATTTCTTACCTCTGCTTATTAGGTATTGTAGTGTCCATCTCTCCAACTGGACTTTAAGCTCAGAAGATGTTGTGTCTTCATCTTTCAGCATCCCTTGCTCCCCACTTGTGCTCTTAGACTGTGAGCCCCCAAGACTAATTCTCACTTGTGCCTTCTCTCCCCGCACTTAATACAGTGTTCTCCACCTAGTAAGAATGTAATACCTTTACTATGACTGTTATTGCTACTATGGCACAGCTCCAAGCTCATTTCCTCCAGGAAGCCAGCCCTGATTGACTCCACCCACTTTTCTACCATCCCAATACTCTGTGTGACTCGTGCCGTGAGCGTCCCGCTCCGGGAGTCAGAAGTCACGGTTCACCGGTGACCGTGCGTGGCCACGGACGAGTGTGTGGTCCGGATACCCTGAGGGGAGTGATGCCCCGGCTTGCACATGAGGCTTTGGTTCCGAGGTTGTGGGTGACGGTGGGCCACCCGTTCTGCCCCTGGCCCCCGTGCCCTGAAGAGATGCCCTCGGCCTCGTCCCTCTCTCGGACCCAGATGGCCGCTGGCCTGCGAGCCTGGGCCTGTCTGGACGGATATCAGGGTCCCCGGCAAAATTCTGCCCGTAATCCTCATCTAGACCTCTGGAGCCCCATTTTGAGAGATGAGTGGATTACTCATACGGAGGTCCAGAGTCTCTCATCCTACCTTCTGGAAAAAGCTGAGAACCGTGTTTGTTACCAGACATTTCAGTCTCGGGGCTGGGGGCGAAGAAACCAGCAGTACCAGAGCTGGAAAGAGCTGGGTAGCAGATTGTAGACATCTTAGTTTGGGGTAGACACTAATCTCCCCATATCCTAAAACACTGACCCTAATTCCAAGAAAGGATGTGTACGGACAGATAGATGTAGCTGACTGCTGCTATGTCCTAACAAGACTTGTCCCCCTCCCCCTTGTCCCCGGGCCCCCTTTGGGGAACTAATAGGAATTTGGGGAGACTGTGCCTCTCTATCACCCCTCTGGTGACAGCAGCCTTGTTCAGGGAGCCTGCACCTTTTCATCGTTCACTGGTGGTACTAGGCATCGCTCTAGTAATAGTATATATAGTATAATAGTAATTATAATAATTACACTATAGTATAGTATAATAATGTTGGTATTTGTTAAGCGCTTACTATGTGCAGAGCACTGTTCTAAGCGCTGGGGTAGAAACAGGGTAATCAGGTTGTCCCACGTGAGGCTCACAGTTAATCCCCATTTTACAGATGAGGTAACAGGCACAGAGAAGTTAAGTGACTTGCCCAGAGTCACACAGCTGACAAGAATCTTGATTCTGTTTATTGCTATTGTTCTTGTCTGTCTGTCTCCCCCGATTAGACTGTAAAGCCATCAAAGGGCAGGGACTGTCTCTATCTGTTACCCATTTGTACATTCCAAGTGCTTAGTACAGTGCTCTGCACATAGTAAGCGCTCAATAAATACTATTGAATGAATGAATGAATGAAAGTGGCAGAGCCGGGAGTCAAACCCAAGACCTTAGACTCCGAAGCCCAGGCTCTTTCCACTGAGCCACGATACTTCCCCCGTCTGTAAACATCTGATAGTAGTATAGTATAGTAAAACATAGTACCGAATATAGTATATATCATATAGTATAGTACAGTTTAGTTTAGTATAGTATAAAAGTAGAAAAGCAGGAGGTGGGGGTACAGAGGGTAGATAGGTTGTGAGAGGAGGAGGGAGATCTCTTCTGCACATAACCCTGATGAGGATGAGAGAGTTGAAGAAGGAACAGGTGGAAGATGAGCCTGGATGGGTGCAAGGGAAGTTTTAGGGCAATCCTGCTTGATGATTTCAGAGGGGACAGGAGGAAGATGAGCCTGGATGGGTGCAAGGGAGGTTTTAGGGCAATCCCGCTTGATGATTTCAGTTTTTCCTGGTGAAGCATCTAGCAAGGTCAACCGCTGGAGGTTCACAAGGAGTGGGGAGACAGGAACTGAATGTTTCTGTAGAAAAATCCAGGCAGCAGAGTGAAATAAGGGCTGGAGTGGGAAGAGGCAGGAGGCAGGGAGGCTGAAACAGCTATCAAGGAGGTAAAGGATAAGTGTTTGGCTTAGCATCGTACCAGTCTGGATGGAGAGGAAAGAGCACATTTTATTGATGGTGTGAAGGCTGAAATGACATGATCTGGTGTTAGGCTAAATATGTAGGCTGATTGAGATGATTTTTCTACAAAAATGTTCAGTCCCTGTCTCCCCGCTCCTCAAGAACCTCCACTCTGTCAGAGGCAAGAGGCAGGCAGTCATTGGTATTTACTGAGTGCCTACTGTGTGAAGAACACTGTATTAAGCACCGTGGGAGAGGACGCTACAACAAACAGATGTATTCCCTGCCCATAATGGGCAGGCCCTCCCTGCCAGTCTGGGAGTCCCATGAGGGGCAGGGATCGTGTCCGACTGGATCATCTGATGGCCGACCCAGCGTTTGGCATGCCGTCAGCACTTAATGTGTGCCAAATAGCCGTAATTTATTCATTTATCTTTTTCTATTAATTTCTATCTCCCCCTTTAGACTGTGAGCTCATTGGGGACAGGGTAGCTGTCTGTTATATATCTGTGTTGTACTCTCCCAAGCACTTAGTACAGTGCTTTGCACACAGAAAGCACTCAATAAATAGAACTGAATGAACGAATGGTTTTCATCATCCTTGTCATTCATACCACCCTGCGTCTGGCAAGGGAAGACCACCGAAAAGCAGCCTTTTTTTTTAAATGGTATTTGTTAAGCATTTACTATGTGCCAGGCATTGTACTGAGCGTTGGAGTAGATACAAGCTAATCAGGTTGGACACAGTCCCTGCCCCAGAGGAGGCTCACAGTCTTCATCCCCATTTTACATATGAGGGAACCGTAGCATAAAGAAGTGAAGTAACTTGCTCAAGGTCACATAGTAGATAAGTGTGCTTACTGGGTGCAGAGCACTGTGCTAAGCTCCTGGGTGAGTACACTCTAACGGAACTGGTGGACATATTCCCTGACACTTCTTCCCTTCGCCCTCTCAGGGACCGGGACACTGCTCAACTGACCTCAGTCTGGCCTGTATCCTCCTCTGGCCCCTGATCAAGAGATACCAACACTCTATGAGATATTTATTTATTTTAATGTCTGCCTTCCCAAGTAGACCAGAAGGTCTTTTTTTTAATAAAAAAAGGCATTTGTTAAATGCTTACTATGTGCCAGGTACTGTTCTAATCATTGGGGCAGATACAAGATAATCAAGTTGGACACAATCCACAGATGAGGTAACCGAGGCAATGAGAAGTTAAGGTAACTAAGATAAATAACAGAGAAGTGAAGAGACTTGCAAGGAGTAAGCATTTAACAAATACTATTTTTTAAAAAGTATACCAAAAAACCAACGATAAAAAAAGCAGGGAGGGGTAACTGTCTGCCCCATGGTGATGGTTTTGAAAATCTGTTGTGTGGCAGGAAAACCAGATCAGGAACACTTCAGTGAAGCGAAGAACGCGGATAACACAGACAGCATGGCCTAGGGCAGAGAGCACAGGCCTGGGAGTCAGAAGGACCTGAGTTCTATTTGTGAATTGTTTGTAGTACAACCATGGACATGTCACTTGGCTCCTATGAGTCCCAGTTTCCTCAGCTGCACAATAGGGATACCTGTTCTCCTCCCTACTTGGGCTATGCGTCCCATCTAAGACAGTGGCCGTGTCCAACCTAGGGACAGGTATTTGTCCTTGGGCCCATTTGCCCAGTAAAGCTTGTTATTTGGGCAGGAAACATCTCCACCCATTATTTATTCCAATTTATGTCAGTCTCCCCGGCTCCAGGTCATAAGCTCTATATGGGCAGGGAATGTGTCTGCTAATTCTGTTGGATTGGACTCTCCCGAGACCTTAGTACAGTGCTCTGCACTTAGTGCTCGATGAATACCAGTGATTGAATGATCCACCGGCCAACAGGGTGGATGCTGAGATAGGGGGCCTCCCGGGGTCGCTCTGGAAGAAGGCCCCGGCTCCAGGTCATAAGCTCTATATGGGCAGGGAATGTGTCTGCTAATTCTGTTGGATTGGACTCTCCCGAGACCTTAGTACAGTGCTCTGCACTTAGTGCTCGATGAATACCAGTGATTGAATGATCCACCGGCCAACAGGGTGGATGCTGAGATAGGGGGCCTCCCGGGGTCGCTCTGGAAGAAGGCCCGGCCCTCCACCGGTGGGTGCTGGGGGGCGGGCCGCCACCTTTCCGTGGCTCGGCAGTCTCTGCGGGGGGCGGCCATCGCGGGTGTCTGGTCATCCTGGGGTCGCTCACCTGAAATCATCTCGGGGGGTGAAAGATTTAGAGATCTGAGCAGGAAACATCCATGGCAAAGTACTCATCAAATTTTCAATCTTTCAATCAATGGTATCAACTGAGCACTTCCTAAGTGCAGAGATCTGTGCTGAGCACTTGGAAGAGTGCAATACAGTAGAATTACTACTACTACTAATGATAGTAATCATAAGGGCATTTATCAAGCACTTACCATGTGTCAAGCAAGGTTTAAGTGTCGAGGCAGGTACAAGTTAATCAGGTCGGACACAATCCCTGTCCCATATAGAGTGCGCAATCAGCAGCGTGGCTCAGTGGAAAGAGCACGGGCTTTGGAGTCAGAGGTCACGGGTTCAAATCCCGGCTCGGCCATTTGTCAGCTGTGTGACTATGGGCAAGTCACTTAACTTCTCGGTGCCTCAGTTACCTCATCTGTAAAATGGGGATCAAGACTGTGAGCCCCACGTGGGACAACCTGATTCCCCTGTGTCTACCCCAGCGCTTAGAACAGTGGTCGGCACATAGTAAGCGCTTAACAAATACCAACATTATTATTATTATTATTATTAAATAGGAGAGAGACTAGGTGTTTAATCCCTATTTTACAATTGAGGAAACTGAAGCACAGAGAAGTGAAACGTCTTGGCTGAGGTGCCACAGCAAGCAACTGGCAGAGCTGGGATTAGAACCCAGATCCTCTGACTCCCAGGTCCCATGCTCTTTCCACCTGGGCACGATGCTCCAAATTGGTAGCGTGGAAGCAGAATGGTCCACTGGTCCCGCAACTGTACCTCTTTCTTTGTCTCTGATCTCCCTCTCCTAGCTGTTTCAACTCCAGACCTGCTTGACCACTCTAATCACTTAAGGCCTGGATTTACTCAAGAAAATTTGGTACCAAAGATGAAACTAGTCTCTTGTGCCCTGGCCCTGATTATCAGTAGTATCAGATCACTTAGAACAGAACAGGTCCGGAAAAGGCCTGTAGGGCTTACTGATTTCTATCCTAAAGTATTTCTTTTGTATTCTATTCTTCTGATAATATAAATGCTGTACCAACAGTATATGAAGAAACACTGTGTTGCTGGAAGTTGAGCTGGCCTTGAAATACAGAGGGAACGCTGCCATTCAACCAGCACTCCCTGCTAGCACTGACAAATAAACTTTTCTCTGACATTCCCTTTAAATACAATTAAGTCCTTGAGGATTTTCCTTCCACAAAAGACGTAATCCTTGCCCTCAAGATAGCTTAAAATCTACTGGGAGTGACAGACATTAGTTTGCCTCCCCTAATAATGGTAATAACTGTAATAATGACCATGGTAATAACTGTGATATGTTAAGCGTTCACTATGCGCCAAGCACTGAACTAAGCATTGGGATAACCATAAGACAACAGGGTCAGACACAGTCTGCCCCAGAACGAGGTACCAATCTAAGGAAGGAGGAGGACGTGGACTGAATCCCTGTTTCCAGAAGGCGAAAGAGAAGCTGAGGGAAGTGAAATGACTAGCCCAAGGTCACAGAGCACTTGAACACCCTTTTTGCAGATGAGGGGACAGACACAGAGAAGTTAGGTGACTTGCCCAAGGTCACATAATACGCAAGTAAGTACTTACTGCATGCAGAGCACTGAACTATGCAGGTGAAAGAGTACAACACAAGAGTTGGTAGGGAAACTCCTTGCCCAAAATGATTTTACAGCCTAGAGGGGGAGACAGACACGAATAGAAATCATTTATGTATGTATATTCATTCATTCATCTCATTCAATCATATTTATTGAGCTCTTACTGTGTGCAGAGTACTAAGCACTTGGGGGAGGACACTACAACAATTCTCTAGACTGTAAGCTCATTGTCAACAGAGACTGTCGCTGTTTATTGTTGAATTGGACTTCCCGAAGCACTTAGAACAGTGCTCTGCACACAGAAGTGCTCAATAAATACAATTCAGTGAATCAATAAATAGTCACACTCCCTGCCCATGAGGAGCTAGAGTGGTCCACAGTCAGGGAGACAGACACCAGTACAAATAAATTACAGATTTGGACATGAGTCCTGTGGGGCTTGGAGTGGGGGAATGTGGGGGTCAGAGGGCTGAGGGGGAAAGTCAGTCACCCCAATCATGGTGGATAGAGCAGGACAGACGTTGTTGGCCACACTGCAGTCAAGCAGTGTTCTCCAATTATTTAAGGACTAAAAAGGAGAGTGATTGAGTTTTCCTAGGCCTTTCCCTGTAATGAAAGAGAACCAAGAAAAATTTGCGCATTTCAGGGGATCTGATCTTCAAAGGCACGGGGAGTGTGTCCTGTGTATGGGACTGTCCCAGGCATCTCATATGGTGCTGTACACAAAGAAGCCTTCCCTGACTAAGCCTCCCTTTCCTCTTCTCCCACTTCCTTCTGCGTCGCCCTGACTCGCTCCTTTCATTCATTCCCCCCTCCCAGTCCCACAGCATTTATGTCCACAGCTATCATTTATTTATTTATATCAGTGTCTTTCTTCCCCTCTAGACCGTAAGCCCATGTATGCTTATTGTTAGACTAGACTCTCCCAAGGGCATAGTCCAGTGCTCGGCACACAGTAAGCGCTCAATAAATACACTTTAATCAATGAATGAATGAAAACAGACAATCATTAAATACTAGTGAATGCAAGCTCAGAGAGAAAAAAAAATCAATAACTTTTAGACAAGTGGCGTGGCCTAGTGATAGAGCCCAGGGCCTGGGAGTCAAAAGGACCTGGGTTCTAATCCCAGCTCTGCCACTTGCCTACTAAATGATACTAGGCAAACCATCTCACTTCTCTTTAGCTCAGTTATCTCAGCCATAAAATGGGGATTGAGACTGTGAGCCCCATGTAGGACATGGACTGTGTCCAACTTGATTAGCTTGTATCTCCCCCAAACTGGTACAGTACCTGGCACAAAATAAGAACTTATCAAATACCAGTTAAAAAAAAATGCACTTGGATTGGCTCCCCTTTATTCACCCCTGCCTCAGCCCCACAGCACTTATATATCTATAATTTAGTGATTTATATTCCTGTCTGGCTCCCCCTCTTGACTGTAAGATCACTGTGGGCAGGGAATGTGTCTAGGAGTTATAGGGTACTCTCTCAAGAGCTTAGTACAGTGCTCTGCACACAGTAAGCGCTCATTCTTATAATGGGAGACACACATTCATATAATAAATGACAGGTATGGACAAAAGTACTCTGGGGCTGGGAGAGGGGATGAATAAAGGGAGCAAATCAGAGTGAGGCAGAAGGGAGTGGGAGGAGAGGGAAGGAGGGCTTAGTCAGGGAAGGCCTCCCAAGTGCTCTGCACTCAGCAAGCGCTCAATAAATACGACTCACTGTCCAACTTGATTAACGAATGGCTGTTGGACCGATCGACAAGATGGTTAGTTACGGGAAACCTAAAGAGCCTCAGATGACAATTAACACCCATTCCCTCCCTCCATTATTCCCTAGGTTTCACGAGGGTTTCTTCCAAACAGATTTTCACATTGGAAGGAGCTGTATTTGACTGTCCCGTGCCCTGGACCAGGCCAAATTACCCAAGGGGCCTGAGGTGAATTGAGCTGGGCTAAGCTACTCATTCATTCATTCAATCATATATATTGAGTGCTTACCGTGTGCAAAGCACTGTACTAAGCGCTTGGGAGAGTACAATAGAACAATACAAAGATACATTCCCTGCCCACCAGAAGCCAGGGAGCTGGGCAAGAGCTTGAGCCCCATTTGACTTGGCTGGTGATTCTTTCTAAACACTGAGGAAAAACCGCCTAGCCCTGGTGGCTGAAGCCAGGGCCTGCTAGTCAGAGGACCTGGATTCTACTTTCAGTTCCACCACTTGTCTGCGGTGTGACCTTGGGCAAGTCACCTCACTTCTCTGGGCCTCAGTTAACTCTTCTGTAAAATGGGGGTGCAAACCGTATGCCCCACGTAGGACAAGCACTGTGCCCAACCTGATTAACTTGTATCTACTCCAGCGCTTAGAACAGTGCTTGACAAAAGTAAGCACCTAACAGATGACACTGAAAAGGAAAAAAAAAAAAAAGACAAAGAGGGAGGGAGTCAGGCTGAAGAGTCAGTCAGTCCGTCATATTTATTGAATGTTTACTGGGTGCAGGGCACTGTGCTAAGCACTCTTGGGAGAGTACAATAGAACAATAAATGGACACATTCCCTGCCCACAACGAGATTAGTCTAGAGGGGGAGACAAACAATAACTAAATAAATGACAGATATGGACATAAGTGCTGTGGAGCTGAGAGGGGGGATGAACAAAGGGAGGAAGTCAGGGCGACGCAGAAGGGAGTGGGAGAAGAGGAAAGGAAGGCTTGGTCAAGGAAGGCCTCCCAAGCACTTAGTACTGTGCTCTGCACACAGTAAGCACTCAATAAATACAATTGCCTGACTGCCTACCTGATTAAATTGTATCTACTCCAGTACTTAGAAGAGTGCTTGACACATAGAAATGCCATTTAAAAGAAATAGAAAAAAGAGAGAGAGAGGAAGTCAGACTGAAGAGGAACTGGCCAACTACCCTGGGCCTTGATAAGTCACATCACTTCTCTGGGCCTCAATTACCTCATCTGTAAAATGGAGATCAATCATAAATTAATGACTACTTATAATTTAACCTCCAAGATTATCTTACTGGGGTAATTTTTGTTATCTTACTTGGTTGATTTTGGTGGGGGTGATCTAGGGGTGTGATAAAACCTCTGAATGATAAGTAAAGACTCACAAGTCTACCCAAAGAATCACCAGCAATATATCCAACAGTGGGCCCTGTGGAAGGAACGCATGGCTGGGAGTCTGAGGTTCTGGGTTCTAAGTGGCTCTGCCACTTGTCTGCTGTGTGACCTTGGACAAGTCACTTCACTTCTCTGGGCCTCAGTACCCTCATCTGTAAAATGGAGATTAATAATGTAATAATTTGGTATTTGTTAAGCGCTTACTATGTGCAGAGCACTGTTCTAAGCGCTGGGGTAGATACAGGGTAATCAGGTTGTCCCACGTGAGGCTCACAGTTCATCCCCATTTTACAGATGAGGTAACTGAGGCACAGAGAAGTTAAGCGACTTGCCCACAGTCACACAGCTGACAAGTGGCAGAGCCGGGAGTCGAACCCATGACCCCTGACTCCGAAGCCCAGGCTCTTTCCACTGAGCCACAAGATTGAGACGGTGAGTCTCATGTGGGACAGGGAAGTGTTCGACCTGATGAGGTTGTATCTACCCTGGCCCTTAGAACAGTGCTTGACACATAGAAGTGCTTACCAAATACCACCATCCTCATCTCACTTAGCAGAGCCTTAGTTCCCTCATCTGTAAAATGGGGATTCGATACTTGTTTTCTCTCCTACTTAGGCTGTGGGACAAGCACTGTATCCATCTGATAATCAGGTCGGACACGGTTTCTGTCCCATGTGGGGCTCATAATGATGATGATGATGATGATTATAATATTAAGCGAAGTCTGTGTCCCCCATGGTGCTCACAGTCTCAATCTCCATTTTACAGACGAGGTAAATGAAGCACAGAGAAGTGAAGTGTCATGCCCAAGGTCACTCAGCAGAAAAGCAGCAGCACCAGAATTAGAACCCAGGTCCTCTCGACTCCTAGGCCCATGCTATTTTGGAACAGGCTGTTGTCTCCGGTCTCTCTATGCTACATCTCTCTGGGAGTGGAAGGCTCAGCGGTGCAGTCCGTAGCGAACAGGAGGGTGGAGGCCCTGGACCTGCTATTGGTACTACAGAGGACAAGCATAAATTAGTCCAGAAGGCCCTTAAAAATCAGAGAGGACGTTATCAGCCAGCCCAAACAGGTGGGTATCTTTATCTTTTGGGTCGCAAACCCCCTCTGCCCCGTCCCAAAGGGAATGGAAATGGAAATGGGAAACGGAAATGAGGTTTGAAGGAGGGGTACTCCAGGCTTCACCCCTCAGGGTCGCACCTGGAGAGTTTCCAGTACTTCACCAGTCTCGACTACGGAAGGGAGAATCAAGCAGAGGCATTTCCTTTCCTAGCTTGGGCAATGGCTAGCAAGTGGAAGGCAATCGTCTACAAGGAAAAACCCCCCAGTGCTGGGCAGCAGCAGCACGGGAGAGAGTCCAGGGAGGAGACTCAAGTTGACCGCACGGAAGGAAGCAACGGTAAACTGCTTCCGTATTTTTACCAAGAAAACTCTACGGATACACTACAGGAATGATTGCAGGTGGAAGTGGGGCATACTGGAAGAGATGTGTCTATGGCATCTGTCAGACAGAACGTGACAGAATAAGGCAACCACCTCCATTGCAGGCTTTCTTGGGTAGGATTAAGAAGCAGTATGGTTTACTGGATAAAGAACAAGCTTGGGAGTCAGAAGGTCATGGGTTCTAGTCCTGGCTCTGCCGCTTATCTGCTTAACTTATCTTGGGTAAGTCACTTCACTTCTCTGTTCCCTCTTCTATAAAATGAGGTTTAAGACAGTGAGCCCCATGAGGGATATGGACTGTGTCCAACCTGATTACCTTCTATCTCCCCTAGGGCTCAGTACTGTCCCTGGCATATAAAAAGTACCTCACAAATACCATCAAAAAAAAAACAATAACAAAAAAAGCCTCATGGCCGAGTGGATAAAGCATAGGCCGGGGAGTCAGAAGGACCTGAGTTCTAATCCCAGTTGTGCAACATGCCTGCTTTGTGACCTTGGGCCAGACGCTTAACTTCTCTGTGCCTCAGTGACCTCATTTGTCAAATGTGGGATATGGGCAAATGTCCAAACTGATTACCTTGTATATACCCCAGGGCATAGACCAGTCCCTGCCTGGATTACTGCATCAGCTTCCTTTCTGACCTCCCAACCTCCTGCCTCTCCCCATTTCAGTCCGTATTTCACTCCACTGCCCAGATTATCCTTCTTCAGAAACATTCAGGGCACGTCACCCCCCTCCTCAAAAAACCCCAGTCGCCTGCCAATCCACCTCCCTAACAAATAAAAACTCCTCACTATTGGCTTTAGAGCTCTTTATCACCCAGCCCCTTCCTACCTCACCTCCCTTCTCTCCTACATCCCAGTCCACACACTCCGCTCCTCTGGTGCTCACCTTCTCACCGTGCCTTGATCTCACCTGTCTCCCCGACAACCCCCGGCCCACCTACCTCTGGCCTGGAATGCCCTCCCTCCTCCTATCTGCCAAACAATCACTCTTACCCGCTTCAAAGCCCCACTGAAGGCTTACCTCCTCCAAGAAGCCTTCCAGAGTATGCCCCCTTCCCTTCAGTTCCCCCTCCCTTCCAGGACACCTCAACTCGCTCCCTCTGCCCTTCCCCACCTCTCCCCGCCCCATAGGACTTATGGATATAGGTATACATCTATAATTCTATTTATTTGTTTTGATGTCTGTCTCTCCCCACCTCCAGACTGTAAACCCACTGTGGGCAGGGTTTGTCTCTCTTTATTGTACTTTCCAAGGGCTTAGTACAGTGCTCTGCACACCGTAAGCATTCAATAAATACAATTGAATGAATAGCCACTAGGCCTCACTGCTTCTCCGAGTATTTACAGCATAATGAGGCAGTCAGACTTCCAAATTAAAACCATCTAGGGAAGGTTGCTTTTAGGTTTGGTGGGTTTTACCTTTCTGGTTATTTTTAGAGTTTTAAGGTGGTGCTGCTGATTTTCCATAGGAAGGAAAAAAAGGAAAGAGGGAGGAATGAAGGAGAGGAGAAAGACTGTGAGGAGAGGAGGCAAAGAAAGGTTTTATTCTCCTAGCTCCTCAAACTCTCGTGCTAATAGTAGGGTTGGTAGACCTTAAGACCACTCTGGCATCTTTCAGAAACCAAGAATCACCGGGTTAAAGGCCGTCAGCCCTGTTAACTCATTCACTCTGTTAATTCTGGGCGTGGGGGGTCAAAGGTCATGGGTTCTAATCCCAGCTCCGCCCCTTGTCTGTTGTGTAACCTTGGGGAAGTCACTTCCCTTCTCTGGGCCTCAGTGAACTCACCTGGGAAATGGAGAATAAGACTATGAGCCCCACCTAGGTCAGAGACTGCGTCCAACCCGATCTGCTTGTATCCACCCCAGCATTTAGTACAGTGCCTGGCAAATAGCAAGTGCTTCACAAATTCCATAATTATAATTATCATTCAAGCATATTTATTAAACGCTGAATAGTGTGCTGAGAACTGGACTAAGGGCATAGAAGAGGAGGACAGAAGACTAAACAGACATATTCTTCGGCCGCTATCATCGCCGCTTCCTCCATCTGCTGAGGAGAGGTCTCATCAGACAGGGAGTCAGGGAGACGGGAGAAGGGGATAGCTGTACTTAAAGACGCAGAGGCCGGTCACCCTCCAGCTGAGGGACGGGATCTCCTCGGACATCTTTCGGAAGCCCATGCTCTCGTAGAGCTTCTGGGCCGCGTACTGCACGCAAGTGGTGTTGAGGAGGACGGCGTCGCAGCCCCGATCCCGGGCAAACCGCAACACGGTCCGGACCAGGGCCTGGGCGATGCCCCGACCCCGCTGATCCTTCGCCACGGACATGCGGAGCAGCTGCATCCGCTTCCCCCCGGACGGGTCCGGCGCGGGCCGGGCAGCCACCAGGCCCACCACGCGTCCGGCCGACTCCGCCACCCAGAAGCCGCAGCCGTCCGCCTCCAGGTAGGACCGGCGGATGTCCTTCAGGTCGGTGCGAAGGGCGTTCTCCACGTAGTCCCGCCAGGGTCTTTTCAGGAACTCCCAGAGGGCGGTCAGCAGGACGGGCGGAGCCGCGAGGACCAGGGGGATGGAGCCCGTAGCCGCGAACAGGGAGAGGGCCACCGCCAGGAGGAACAGTCCAGTCCGGGGAAGGGTGACCAGGTGCCAGAAGGAGGCAGGGGCGTGCTCCGTTATTCCGCTGGAGAAGAGATCCCGCACGGCCTCTCCGTCGCCCTCCCGGAACTGTCGGATGCGGTAGTGGCCCATGACGGGGGATGCGGTCGCGTCTCCTACAGCCGCCACGGGAGAGACCAGACCCGATTCCCCCGACTCAGATTGGCCGGGTCACGTGGTGCCCCTTCCACCCTGGGCCCACCATCGCTGTGGGCAGGGAACGGGTCCGCTTACGGTTCTACTGCACTCTTCCGAACGCTTAGTACAGTGCTCTGCACAAAGCAAGTGTTCCATAAATATGAATGGCTGACTGACATGGGGAAGTCCGCCATTTTGAGCTGCCTCAGTGGGCCTAGGACAGCTAATGTCTGCTCGCTACCCTCCAGGCTTTGAACTCATTGTGGGCAGGGGATGTGTCAGTTATTATTCTACTGTACTCTCCCAAGTGCTTACTACACTGCTCTGCCAGTGAGTGCTCAATAAGTATGATTGAGTGAAGGAAGAAACTGCCTATTAGCTTGGACGGGTATGGCACTGTCCTTTCTGCGACCACCTGGTCGGTGAGCTTCTGGCTCTGCCCTGAACAAAATGTCCACCTCTTTCCTTGTGGGTGACCTTTGGACACGTCACTTCACTCTGAGCCTCAGTTACCCATCTGTAAAAGGTGGATTGAGACTGTGAGCCTCATGAGGGACGGGGACTGTGTCCAATCTGATTAGTTTCTATCGACCCCAATGCTGAGAAGGGTGCCCGGCACATAGTAAGCACTTAACAAATGCGATCAACATCATCATTATCAACCAGATTAATCTGTAACACAGTGCTTATAACAGAGCCTGGCACATAGTAAGTGCTTAACAAATACCTTTAAAAAAAAAGGGGGCCTTTCTTACCCTTAACGTATCATATTGTATCGTATCGTATTACGATACGATTGTATTGTATCGTATACGAATCGTATTGATAATCGTATTATTAATCGTTTCAATTATCAATCGCATTTATTGAGCACTTCCTATATGCAGAGCTCTGTACTAAGTGCGTGGGAGAGCACAATATAAGTAGCAGACATGTTCCCTGCCCACAAGGAGTTTTCAGTATACAAGATACCGATACTGAGCGCTCACTCAGTAAGATACTGAGCGCTTACTGTGTGCAGAGCATTGTACTAAGTGCTTGGGAAGCTACAATATAACAGATGCGTTCCCTGCCCGCATCAAGTTAACAGTCGAGAGGGAGAAATTTCAGGCAAGTGAGGTTTTTCCCCCGATTTAAAAGTCTCCCCCCGAGAGGCTTCAGCCTCCTTTTTGGTCTTCCCATCACCGTGTCTAATAAGTAAGGGCAAGGAGGCAGTTGCCAATCTTTGGAGGACAAGGAGCCGGGCAGGAATTGTATGTCTATGCAATTATTGGTGGGGAGAGGCTGAGGGCAAGGGGCACACCAGCGGCCCCGGGAATCAGAAGTCCTGGGTTCTCATCTCCGCTCCGCCACCAATCAGCTGTGTGACTTTGAGTAAGTCACCTCACTACTCTGGGCCTCAGTTCCTTCAGCCTTAAAATGGGGATGAAGACCGTGAGCCCCATGTGGGACAGAGACTTGTGTCTTACCTGACTACCTCGAATCCACCCCGGCGCTTGGGACAGTGCTTGGAACATAGTAAGTGCTTCAAGACAGAAGGACCTGGGTTCTAATCCTGGCTCCGCCACTGGTCTGCTGTGTGACCTTGGGCAAGTCGCCTCACTTCACTGAGCCTCAGTTTCCTCATCTGTAAAATGGGGTTGAAGACTTGGTGCCTCACATGGGGCAGGGACTGTATCCAACCCAATTAGCTTGCATCTACCCCAGCGCTTAGTACAGTAGAGAAGCAGCATGACTTAGTGGAAAACGTCTGGGCTTGGGAGTCAGAAGTCATGGGTTCAAATCCCCACTCCACCACTTGTCGACTGTGTGACGGGGCAAGTCAGTTCATTTCTCTGTGCCTCAGTGACCTCATCTGGCAAATGGGGATGAAGACTGTGAGCCCCACGTGGGACAACCTGATGACCTTTTATCTACCCCAGGGCTTAGAACAGTGCTGGGCACAAAGTGAGTGCTTAAAATACCATCGTTATTATTATTATTATTACAGTGGTTGGCACATAGCGCTGAAGAAGTACTGTAATGATTTTTGGAAGAACCCCTAACTCCTTCCTACTCCTCCTTCCTCCTCCAACTCTCTCCTAGACCCCCTCCAATCTGGCTTCCGTCCCCTCCACTCCACCGAAACTGCCCTCTCAAAGGTCACCAGTGACCTCCTTCTTGCCAAATCCAAGAACTCCTACTCTACCCTAATCCTTCTCGACCTCTCAGCTGCCTTTGACACTGTCAACCATCCCCTTCCCCTCCACACTTTATCTCACCTTGGCTGCACGGACTCCGTACTCTCCTGCTTCTCCTCATCTCTCTGGCCGTTCATTCTCGGTCTCCTTCGCAGGCTCCTCCTCCCCCTCCCATCCTTGAACTGTTGGAGTTCCTCAAGGGTCAGTTCTTGGCCCTCTTCTGTTCTCCATTTACACTCACTCCCTCGGTGAACTCATTCGCTCTCACGGCTTTGACTACCATCTCTACGCAGATGACACGCAGATCTACATCTCCGCCCCTGTCCTCTCTCCCTCCCTTCAGGCTTGCATCTCCTCCCGCCTCCAGGATGTATCCACCTGGATGTCGGCCCGCCACCTAAAACTCAACATGTCCAAGACTGAGCTCCTCATCTTCCCTCCCAAACCCTGTCCTCTCCCTGACTTCCCCGTCACAGTGAACGGTACGACCATCCTCCCCGTCTCACAGGCCCGCAACCTTGGTGCCGTTCTTGACTCGGCTCTCTCATTCACCCCACACGTCCAATCCATCACCTACCGATCTCACCTTCACCACAAAGCCAAGATCCGCCCTTTCCTCTGCATCCAAACCGCTACCTTGTTGGTACAAGCTCTCGTAACATCCCGGCTGGATTATCGTGTCAGCCTTCTCTCTGATCTCCCTTCTTCCCGTCTCTCCCCACCCCATGCTATTCCTCCTTCCGCTGCCCGGATCATCTTCCTCCAGAAACGCTCTGGGCATGTCACTCCTCTCCTCATAATCCTCCAGTGGCTGCCTCTCAACCTTCGCACGAAACAGAAACTTCTCACTCTTGGCTTCAAACCTCTCCACCACCTTGCCCCCTCCTACCTCACCTCCTTTCTCTCCTTCTCCGGCCCGGCCCGCACACTCCGCTCCTCTCGGCCGCTCACCTCCTCACGGTCCCCCGTTCGCGCCTGTCCCGCCGTCGACCCCCGGCCCACGTCCTACCTCGGGCCTGGAACGCCCTCCCTCCCCACCGCTGCCAAACTCTCTTCCCCTCTTCAAAGCCCTACCGAGAGCTCACCTCCTCCAGGAGGCCTTCCCAGACTGAGCCCTCCCTCTCCCTCTTCTCCTCCTCCCCTCCCCATTCCTTCTCCCTTCCCCTCCCCACAGCCCTTGTGCATATCTGTCCATATTATTATCTATTCATTTTGTTAATGATGTGCATATATCTGTGATTCCATTTATCTCGATGATATGGACGCCAGACTCCCCCCTTCTAGACTGTGAGCCCGTTGTTGGGCAGGGATTGCCTCTGCTGCCTAACTGTCCACTCCAAGCTCTTAGTCCAGTGCTCTGCACATAGCAAGCGCTCCATAAATACTACTGAACCAATGCTCTGCGCCTAGTAAGCGCTCCATAAATGCGACTGAATGAATGGATGGTAGCAAAACTCCACCTTCGCCCCCCCTGGCAGTTGCTCTTCCTGCTGTGCCCGGGCAGGGGCATCCCCAGGAGCCTAGGGGACCCCCGAGGAGGGATGCCAGGCACGGGGGGGGGCTCCCCGTCTCCGCTCACCTGCTGCGGGCACCTCCATCGGCTGGACACGACAGGGCCGGTCCTGCTCCTGCTCGGCCGCCGCCGCTCCCGGAAGCCCCCGATAGGGGGCGGAGCGGAGCTGGGGGGCGTGGCCTCGAGGTTGTGGGCGTGGCCTCGCTACTTGTGGGCGGGGCAGAAGAAGACCAAAGTGCCGACCGGGCGACAGGGAAACCACGGCCTGGATCACCTCCGCCGCTGGAACGGGCTCCTTCTCCTTTAAAAAAAAAATTGTTTTGGACCGGCCTGGATTTCCCCAGCACTGGAACGGGCTCCTTCTCCTTTTTCACGTAGTAGTTTCTTTTTATTTTTGGACCGGCCTGGATTTTCTCGACACTAGAACAGACTCCTCTTTGTTTTTCATGTTATTTTTCTTTTTGACCGGCTTGGATTTTCTCGGCACTGGAAAGGGCTCCTGCTCCTCTTCTTCTTCTTCTTATTTTTGTTGGTTTGTATGTTTTTTTGTTTTTAACGGTCCTGGATTTTCCCAGCACCGAAACAAGATCCTTTTTTTTTAATTATTATTCTTTTTTTTTTTTGGACAATTCTGGATTTTTTCCTGACTGGAACACGCTCCTTCTTTTTCTATGTTTTTTTGTTTTTTTAACCAGCCTAGATTTTCTGCCATGGAACATGTGTATATATATGTATGTGTATATATATACGTACATATGTGTATATATGTATGTATATATGTGTATATATAATATAAATATAAATATACATGTATTATATATGTGTGTATATAATATATAAAAAAATTTTAAGGCCTGAATTTTCCCCACACTGGAATAGGCTCCTTCTCATTTTTTTTATGGTTTTCTTTTTTAATGTTATTTGGTAAGCACTTGTTATGTTGTACTCTCCCAAGCACTTAGTACTGCACTCTGCACACAAGAAGAACTTAATAATTGAACGAATGGTATTTGTTAAGCATTTACTATGGGCCAGGCACTGTTCTAAACGCTTGGGTGCATATAGGGTAATCAGATTGGACACAGTCCCTGTCCCCCCATGGGGCTCACAGTCTTAATCCCCATTTTACAGATGAGGTCACTGAGGCCCAGAGAAGTGAACTGACTTGCCTAATGTGCCCCACAGTCAGCTAATCATATTTACTGAGCTCTCAATATGTGCAGAACACTGTACTAAGCACTTGGGAGAGTACACTAGAACAATATAACAGATACATTCCCTGCCCACAACGAACTTAGAGTCTAGAGAGGGAGACAGACATTCATGTAAATGAATAAATTACAGACAAGTGGCAGAGCTAGGATTAGAACCCAGGTCCTCCTGACACCCAGGCCCGGGCTCTATCCTGCTGGGGAACAAACCAAGCAGCAGAAAAACTTCAAAATCCCAGTTCCCACTGGCAAACCTTTTAATTTCTCTCCCCTACCTCACACTCGTCACATTTGTAAGGCCCAAAATATTGAAGTTCTAAAAAGTGGAAATAGGAAAATCAAAAAACTGGTTTTTTAGACTCCAGACTATAAGCTCCTTATGGGCAGGGAACCTGTTTGCTAATTCCATTATACTCTCCCAATTGCTTAGTACAGTGCACTGCACATAGTAAGCATTCAATACCATTGACTGATTGATTTTTAACCAGTATATGGGAGAAAGGGTGTGGCCTAGTGGAAAGAGCAACCCATCAATCAATTATATTTATTGAGGGCTTACGGTGAGCAGAGCATAAACCTGAGAGTCAGAGGACTTGGGTTCTAATCTTCACTCTGCTTCTTGTCTGCTGTGTGACCTGGGGCAAGTCACTTCATTTCTCTGCACCTCAGATCCCTCATCTGCAAAATGGGGATTTGACACCTGTTTTGGACCGTGAGCCCCATGTGGGACCTAAATTATTTCCTCTCTACCCCAGTTCAGCACATGCCACGAACACCAAAACTATTATTAACCAAACTAATTACTCTATTCCAGAAATTAGCCTAGGCCCAGAGAGGAGTTCCGTCAGTCCATGGAAATACTGGCTTAGAGCCCGGTCCTGGGTGTCAGAAGGACAGGCATTCTAATCTCATCTCTGCCACATGACAGTTGGGTGACCTTGGGCAAGTCACAATTTCTTAGCCTCAGTTACCTCATCTGGAAAATGGGGATTAAGATTGTGAGCCCCATGTCCCATCTGATTAACTTGAATCTACCCCGAAGCTTAAAACAGTGCCTGGAGTACAATATAACAACAGATAGATTCTCTGCCATACAAGTTTACAGTCTAGAGGAGGTAAATCCACGAGAGTTGTCAGGCCTGAAGTCTAGTTTCCAATATTGTGTCGTTCCCCCTAGATATCCCGGCCATGATTTCACTCCCTCATGTTCACAGCCAAGGACTGGTCTTTTCTCTGGTTCTCTCCCTCATAAATTAGCAGTGGAGCCTAGTGGAAAGGTTACAGACCTGGTAGTCGGAGGACCTGGGTTGTAATCCAAGCACATAGTAGAGTGCTCTGCATATTGTAAGCACTCAGATATAACTGATTGATTGGGTCTGGCTCCGCAAGTTACTTGCTGTGTGATCTCGACAAGTCATTTGACTTCTCTGTGCCTCAGTTTCCTCATCTGTAAAATGGGGATTCAATACATGTTGTCTCTCCTACCTAAACTGTGAGCCCTGTGTAGGACCTGATTAACTTGCATCTACCCCAGCGCTTAATACAGAGGCCTCAACTGTAACATGGGAATTAAGACTGTGAGCCCCATGTGGGACATGGACTGTGTACCTACCCCAGCGCTTAGTACAGTGCGTGGCACATGGTGAGCACTTAATTATGTTTTTAAAAAGTGCTTGGCACTTAGTAAGGGCTTAACAAATACATGGATATCATTATTATTATGGAAGAAAAATGTGAACTATAGGCTAGTCTTTGTCAAATCGGGATAAACGCCAGATCGAACTCTCTGCATGGCCCTTAGATTGTAAGCTCATCAAGGGCAAGGAACCCAAATGCTCAGCAAATGCTCTGCACTTACTAGGCACCCAGCACAACAACCTACATCCGGGGGTGCCCATCACAGTGCTCTGCATCCCCTGAGTGCATTGACATCCTACTCTCCCCTCTCCTTCATTGAATATTTCCTCTTCTTCACTGCTTCTCCTTCCAGTGGCTAGGTAGGGACCCCTATTACCCCCCCCCCCCGCCCCCGACTCTCCAGCAGTGACCCAACACTGACCATCCTACACCCCTGACTCTACCTCAGACACCCAGCACGGACCACTTCACACCCTCAATTCTTCCCTCTCCATCCGTGACCCTCCCCTCTCCATCACTGACTCTCTCCTCAGTGACCCGCCACGACACCCTTGACGTTCCCCCTCTCCATCGTTGCCTGTTCCCCAGTGACTCAGCGCGGACCACCCAAGACCCCGACTCTTCTCTATCCATCCCGGTCTCTCCCCACAGTGACCCAGACCAGACCAGCTGGTGCTTCTAACTCCCCTTTCCCTCCGTGACTCCTCCTTGAGACCCCCAACACACACTCCCCAGACACCCCTGACTCTCCCCTCTCCAACTCCGACTCGACTGGCCCAGCACAGACCATCCGACACCTCCGAATCACTCCTGGACTGACCCACTCTTTTCTCCGACTACTTTCTGCGTCACCCTGACTTGCTTCCTTTGCTCTTCCCCCTTCCCAGGCCCATAGCACTTACGTATATATCTGTTATAATAATAATAATGTTGGTATTTTTTAATCACTTACTTTGTGCAGAGCACTGTTCTAAGCGCTGGGGTACATACAGGGTAGTCAGGTTGTCCCACTTGAGAAGCAGCATGGCTCAGTGGAAAGAGCACGGGCTTTGGAGTCAGAGTTCATGGGTTCGAATCCCGGCTCGGCCACTTGTCTGCTGTGTGACTTTGGGCAAGTCGCTTAACTTCTCTGTGCCTCAGTTCCCTCATCTGTAAAATGGGGATTAAGACTGTGAGCCCCACGTGGGACAACCTGATTCCCCTGTGTCTACCCCAGCGCTTAGAACAGTGCTCGGCACATAGTAAGCGCTTAACAAATACCAACATTATTATTATTACATTATTACTTGAGGCTCACAGTTAATCCCCATTTTACAGATGAGGTAACTGAGGCACAGAGAAGTTAAGTGACTTGCCCACAGTCACACAGCTGCCAAGTGGCAGAGCCGGCATTCGAACCCATGAGCTCTGGCTCCCAAGCCCGGTCTCTTGCCACTGAGCCACGCTGCTTCTATTTCTTTATATTAATATCTCTCCTTCTAGACTCTAAGTTTGTTGTGGGAAGGGAATATGTCTAATTACTGTTATATTGTACTCTTCTGAGTGCTTAGTACAGTGCTTTGTACACAATTAGTGCTCCATAAATAAGACTGACTGACTGGCTAACAGGAAACAATTCTGCTCTGCCCAGAGTCCTTCCCTGGAAGCAGATGATCCATCAATCAGACCATTCATTCAATCATATTTATTGAGTACTTACTCTGGGCAGAAAACTGTACTAAGCACTTGTAAAGGACAGTTCCGCAATAAAGAGACACAATCCCTGCCCACACAGGCTTACAGTCTAGAAGGGGGAAGAAAGACATCTAAACAAGTAAACAGACATCAATATATATAGAATTACAGATATATATATATATACATAGAAACAAGTAAACAGGCATCAGATATATATGTACATAGAAACAGTAAACAGAATTATAGATATATACATATAAACAAGTGCTGTGGAAGTGGGGGGAAGAGTAAATGGAGTGAGTCGAGGCGACGTGGAATGGAAGGGAAGCTGAGGAAAGGGGGGGGGGGCTTAGTCTGGGGATAATTATGGTATTTGTGAAGCACTTACTATGTGCCAGGCACTGTATGAAGTGCTGGGCAGATACAAGCGAAATGGGTTGGACACAGTCCCTGTCCCACGTGAGGCTCACAATCAATCTCCATTTTACAGATGAGGTAACTGAGGCCCAGAGAAGTACATCAGCTTGCCCAAGGTCACCCAGCAGACAAGTGGCAGAGCCGGGATTTGAAGCCATGACCTTCTGAATCCCAGGCCCGGGCTCTAGCCACTAGGTCACCCTGAGACCATGTCCCCTCATCATCGCTACTGGGGGACGTGTGACTCATCCCACAAATCCAAGACCCCCAGGCCCTCTGTACTGGCCCAGGCTGAGCTCCACAATGCAGGTGGCTGATTATAATTGTGTAGCTCATTTACAGGTCGAGTCTCATAATCCTAAAGGCAGAAGCTTCACTGAAGAGCGTCTGACCTGATTAAACTTCTATCTAGCCCAGTCCTTTTTTTTTATGCGCTTACTACGTGCCAGACACCGTACTAAGCGCCGGGATTGATAGACGCTAATCAGGATGGACACAGTCCCTGTCATTCATTCACTCATTCGATCACATTTATTGAGCACTGAGTGTGTGCACAGCACTGTACTAAGCGCTTGGGGAAGTATAATACAGCAATAAAGAGTGACAATCCCTACCCCAACGAGCTCTCAGTCTAGACGGGGGAGAGAAACTTCAATACAAATAAACAGACATCCCTATAAATAAATAAAATTACATATATTTACCTAAGTGCTCTGGGGCAGAGAGGGCAGTAAGAGCAAAGCGAATAAGTCAGGGCTACGCAGATGAGAGTGGCAGATGAGGAAAAGTAGGGCTTAGTCTGGGAAGGTCTCCTGGAAGAGATGTGCCTTCAGTAAGACTCTGAAGGAGGGGAGAGTCATTGTCTGGCAGGTTTGAGGAGGGAGGGTGTTTCAGCCCAGAGGTAGGTAATTTAATTAAATTAAAAGGCAATGTTTCCTTTTAGGACATCTTGGAGGTCAGGCAGATGAGGAAAAAGTGACCCTCCAGAATGAGCCCTAAGGAATAAATGGATGCTTCATCCCATCAAAACACTCTAAGGGGCTGGAGGTCAGAGGTCAGGTGGGCACCGTGCTTTCGGGAGTCCGGCTCTCAGAATGGAGGGAGATCTCTCCCCCGAGCACGCTTTGGGTCTCTCTCGAAAAACCCTCACTCTGACACCGAAAGGGATCGGAAACAATCCGGGTAGCAACAGAAAGCTAAATCGAGGACTTTGGCTATTTCAACTCTATGTGTCAGATATGACTCCAAATTTTTTTTTTTTGGTTAATTCCATGAGTTCAGTAAGTTTTTCCAGGCTAGAACACCACACAATTATGCAGTCGCACTTAGTGTTTATGTAATTACAGGATTTTGATGTGATTGCCTGTATTTATACTAATTACCTAACTAGGCATGATTTCGTGCGTGACATAAATGCTTAAAAATGACAGTGTTCTATCGAGAGCCACACAAACACGTGGAACGTGTGAGGAGAACGATACCCAGGGTTCTCCTCTTCTCTTTCTGGAACTAAAACTCCCTGTTCTTCCCCAACCCCTGCCCAGCCAAACATCCTTTATGTCACTTTTTTTAAATGGTCCTCGCTAAGCCCTCACTATGTTCCAGGCACTGTACAAAGCATAGAGAAGGATACAAGCTAATGATGTTGGACATTGTCCCTATCCCACATGGGGCTCAGACTCTTAAGGGCCATTTTTCAGAGGAGGTAACCGAAGCAAAGAGAAGTCAAGTGACTTGCCCGTGGTGAGCCAGCAGACATGTGACAGGGACAGGATGAGAACCCAGGTCCTTCTGACTCTCAGGACCGTGCCCTATCCAAAAGGCCATGCTGTTTCCAAATTAATGACCACAGACATCCTGCCAAAGGCACTGTGGGACAGAGATCAGTCATTCTGCTTTGTGGCTAATGAGAGAACCAGGCGAAGGCATGGAAAGGGATTTGCCAACTTTGCTGATATTCTTTTATTGCACCTTTCAGAGAAAATCTCTAGATTGTGAGCTCATTGCGGGAAGTAAATGTGTCTATCAACTCCATTATATTGTACCCTCCCAAGCAATTAGTCCAGTGCTCTACTTCCGGTAAGTGCTCAATAAATACGGCTGATTGAAGATTCAAAGAGAAACTGCAGTTTGTACGCAGCACTTTGGGGACTCCTCAAAGGAAGATGCTCAGACATGTTTGCCAAATAATTACAAAGAATATATTGCGATAAGATCACCTTCAAAGCAAAATCAGCACCTGAGGTCTGTCAAACATCGGGATAGCGCTCGTGGTTGTGAAGGAATGAAGACCTGTGCTCTGGCCGCCAGATCACGCTGCTGGATAGAAGCCAGAGAGAGATAAAGAGAGACAGACAGACGGATAGAGACGGTGCCAGAGAGAAAGAGAGACAGAGAGAGAAGGACGAGCAGACCCTAGATGGGACAGTCAAGACCAAAAGAATCAGAACCAAAGGGAAGAGACCCAGAGCCAGCTGGAAACAGTTCAAAAGCAGAGCCAGAAGGACGGGGCTGGACAGAAACAGCATGCCCTATTAGAAAGAGCCTGGGCCTGGGAGTTACAAGGACCTGGGTTATAAACCCGGCTTTGTTACGTGTCTGCAAAACCCTTCTCTCCTCTGGACCTCAGTTACTTCATCTGAAAAATGGGGAATAAATCCTACTTTCCACCAACTTAAACTGTGAGTCCCCTGTGGTACAATTCCAGGCTTCAACTATCATCTCTATGCAGATGACACCCAAATCTACACCTCCTCCCCTTTCTCTCCTCCTCCCTCCAGTCTCCTATCTCCTCCTGCTTCCAGGACACCTCCACCTGGAATCTGCCCGCCACCTAAAACTCATCATGTCCAAGACTGAGCTCCTGATCTTCCCTCCCAAACCCTGTCCTCTCCCTGACTTCCCCGTCACTGTGGACGGCACGACCATGCTTCCCGTCTCACAGGCCCGCAACTTTGGTGTCATCCTTGACTCTGCTCTCTCATTCACTCCATACATCCAATCTGTCACCAACACCTTCCGGTCTCATCTTTACAATATTGCCAAGATCCGCCCTTTCCTCTCCATCCAAATGGCTGTCATGCTGGTACAAGCTTTCATAATATCCCGACTGGATTATCGTGTCAGCCTCCTCTCTGATCTCCCTTCCTCCTGTCTCTCCCTGCTCCAGTCTATTCTTCATTCCACTGCCCGGACCATCTTCCTACAGAAATGCTCTGAGCATGTCACTCCCCTCCTCAAAAACCTCCAGTGGTTGCCTATCAACCTCCGCACGAAACAAAGACGCCTCACTCTTGGCTTCAAAGCTGTCCATCACCTTGCCCCCTTCTACCTCACCTCCCTTCTCACCTTTTACAGCCCAACCGGTACACTCCCCTCCTCTGCCGCTAACCTCTTCACAGTGCCTCATTCTCGTCTGTCCCGTCGACCTCTGGCCCATGTCCTACCACTGACCTGGAATGTCCTCCCTCCTCACATCCAACAAACTAACTCTCTTCCCCTCTTCAAAGCCCTATTGAGAGCTCATCTCTTTCAGGAGGCCTTACCAGACTGAACCCTCCCTTTCCCTCTGCCCCTCCTCATTCCCCTATTCCCTCCCTCTGTTTTTCCCCCTTTCCCTCCCCACAGCACTTGTGCATATTTGTATATTTTATTATATTTTATTTATGATGTATTTATATCTATGCTTCTATTTATCTTGATGGTACTGATGCCTGACTACTTGTTTTGTTTTCTGTCTCCCCCATTTAGAATGTGAGCCCATTGTTGGGCAGGGATTGTCTCTATCTGTTGCCGAATGGTACATTCCAAGCGCTTAGTATAGTGCTCTGCACATAGTAAGTGCTCAATAAATACTAATGAATGAATGAATTAACTCATATCTAACCCAGCCCTTAAAACTGTGCTTTGCATCTAGTAAGCACTTGACAAGTACCATAAAAAATGATAGGCTGGGAAGAGACTCTGTCAATCAATGATACTTATCGAGTGGGCAGAGCAGAGAAAAGAAAATACTGGGAAATCAGAGGGCAGTGCCAGAGAGGATGAGACAGAAACCAAGAGGCCTGAGGGAGTTGGCCTGACTGTTTGTTTTTCTTAAACTGCTTTAGGTTTTGTTTGTTTTATTTGGATGGTATTTGTTAAGCACTTATTATATGCCAGGCATGGTACTAAGCCCCAGGGTAGATACAATTTAATCAGGTTGGGCACAATTCATGTCCCACAGGGGCCTCCCATTTCAATCTACATTTTACAGATTAAGTAACTGAAGACCAGAGAAGTGAAATGACTTGTCCAAGATCCTGCAGGAGATAAGTGGCAGAGTAGGGATTAGAACTCAGGGCCCTCTGACTCCCAAGTCTGTTACCTAGCCACTGGGCCACACTGCTTCTTCAGTTGTTGGAATTTGCCCTGGTTCCATCTCTCCCTGCCTCTCCACTTCCCCACCTCCTGATGTCCCCATCTGATTTCCTCCACCCCAGGGTCTCCCACCCACCAACTTCTCTGGGCAGTACCAACTCTCCGCAAAAACTCAACTACAACAACTACTAAATCAGGGACTAGCCAACTTCATTCTCCCCAGTGCCAGCGTTCTCTGAAGTGTAGAAAATGGACATATTGAAGGCTATTAATCCTAACTCATTCCCTCCATCAGTAGGAGATCATCATTAGGACTATCGCTAGTATCAAGCAGTGGTATCGACCGAGCTTTTACCGCATACAGAGCACTGTAATGAGCACTTAGGAGAGTACAGTAGAGTAGGTAGACATCATCCCTGTTCTCAACTGGCTCTCTGTCCATGAGTGGACAGCCACCAAGGGTAAAGTCAATAGAAGACCACCTAGTTGTCTCTTTATTAGCAGTGGACCACCCTAAAAACTCAAACCAGTAAAAGGTTGAAAGATTCTCCCCATGAAAAGAGGACCACCATTAAGGCTAACACCAGTGGAGAACCACCAGACTCCCTCCACGAATGTTAGGCCAACACTAAGGCTAACAACAGTAGATGAACACTAACCCGTCCTCATGAGCCAAGGGCCACCGTTAGGGCTAACAACAGTAGAGAGTCAGTAGGCTGTCTCCATGAGCCAGCGTTCAAGTTATCGCCAGGAGAGGACCACTTGGATCTCTTGGTGAGAAGAGAACCCCCATTAGCCCCAGTAGATGACCACCAGGCTCTCTCCATGAATGGAGGGTCACCATGAAAGCTAACACCAGCTGCAGACCACCAGTTTCTCTCCATTAGCAGAGAACCATTGTTAAGGCCAACACCAGCAGCAGATGGTCAGTCTCCCTTCATGAGTGGAGGGCCACCATCAAGACTAACACCAGTAGAGGACCTCCAGGCTCTCTTCAGGAGCCGAGGGCCACCTTAAAGGCCCAAACCAGTAGAAAACCAGTAGACTCTCCCCATGAGCAAAGGGCCACCATTAAAGCTAACACCAGTAGAGGACCACCAGGCTCTGTCCATTAACGGTAGTAAATCCAAGGCCCCTGACTTTAGTAGTACTCAGCAAAAGGCAGAGCATCGAGTCCCTGAGCATTTCCCTACCCCCTACCTCACAGAATGCCCAAGGGAAGACCGCCTCTCACCTGCCTAAGCCCCTCAAAGCCCGCGTCCTATCTGAATTCTGAGCACGAGGCTCAAAGACGTGACACTCGACTCCGACCTTCACGACGTCTCTGGAGACAGACCAACTCTAGGCCCCAAGTAGCCTGAGGAAAGAGAAGGGGAGGAGTCAGAGCATTCATGAATTCCTTAGGATAGTCATTAAGGGTTCACTATGTGTCTGTACACACTATGTGTCACTCATGTACTCATCTATAAAAAAAACTATTATAAATTATTTATTCATATTAATGTTGGTCTTCCCCTCTAGACCGAGCCCATGGTTGGCATGAATGGGTCTGTTGTTATAGTGTACTCTCCCAGGCACACACAACAGTGTTTTGCACACAGTAAGCGCTCAATAAATACGACTGAATGAATGAGTTTACAGCCTGAGGGAGGAGCTTAAGGCCTAGAGGGAGAAGCTTTCAGTCTAGAGGGAAGGACTTACATCTTGAAAGAGAATTTTATGATCTAGAAGGAATGATGTGCAGCCTAGAGGATGGAATCTACAGTCCAGAGGGAGGAGTTCAAGGTCTAGAGGGAGGAGTTTAAGGTCTAGAGGGATGCGTTTACCATCTAGAGGGAGGAACTTACCATGCAGAAGAATGAGCTTACGTCTAGAAGGAGGAACTGAGGTCTAGAAGGAGGAACTTATGTCTAGAGGGAAGAGCTTACAGTCTAAAAGGAGTTCACAGTCTGGAAATCTGTGGAGAGGTATGAATCACTTCTCCTTGTCTTAAATAATATTTCCTGTATCAGAACGGTCCAGTAGTTGGGTACCCTCACATCCTCCTGGGGGAAATAGCCAACTTGGACAGACAGACGTGGCCTCTTCCACAGAAATGCCCCGGGAGCTGAGGGCCGCAAATGCCGATCGAGGCACCGTGAGCAACCCTCCCCAGACTGAGCCGTCAGCGATATCACAAAGTTCACCCTCAGAACGACTCATTCATTCATTCAATAGTATTTATTGAGCGCTTACTATGTGCAGAGCACTGTACTAAGCGCTTGGAATGTACAAATCGGTAACAACTCGGAAAAACACAATCAGTCCTGGGAAACAGCACACACAGACTCTGGTCACTTGCTGTTCCATCAGACTGGGAGGAGTGTAGATGTTTTATTAAGAATAATAATTCGAAGTGCGGTGCAAGCACTGTCCTAAGCACTAAGGTACCTACTACATATTCAGGCCCCACAGGAGGCTCACAGTCCAATTAGGAAAGAGAATAGGTGCTGAGCCCCCATTCACATACCTGTAATTTATGCACATAAACTGGGGGCAGGGAATGTGTCTGCTAATTCTGTTGTATTGTACTCTCCCAGGCACTTAATACAGGGCTGTGCACATAGTAATCGCTCCATAAAATTGAATGAATGCATGAATGAAAAGCCACCGGGAGGCCAATGATCCATCCTCCACTGGCAACGGAGCGGAGCGGAGTTGCTTATGGCCCCAGGTCTTGGACCTCACTCCCCCTTCGGGGAACCAGTGGTTCTCAGCCCTAAATCTCTATACTTTAAGCTGATTATGGTCAGGACACGTCTGCTAATTCTGCTAGATTGTACTCTCCCAAGCTTAGTACAGTACTCTGCACATAGGAAGCGCTCAATAAACACCACTGATTGATTGATAAATCCAGTCCCCAAAAGCTCCCAGAATCATTTTAGGGGTGTGTGGACCCCAGGCAGCCTCCGCTGGGTCGTACAGGCCCTCCAATTCTCCCATTCCCCCCTCAACCAGGTGAACCCCAGGCTTCTTTGTGAAGACGTAGAGGTCGTGGGTGACTAGCTCCCTACCCCATTGGGGGCTCACCAGAAGCAGCTCGCAGAGCAGGTGCTCCTCCGGCTCCTGTGGCACCAGGACCTTCTCTTCCAGCCCCTCTCCCTAGCCCCTATCCAATTTACACAGGCTTCCCCTGAATCTACTTCACACCTCTCCTCAACCTCCCGCCTTCGGGACTCTCGATATTTCCCTGTCATATTCCGAGCCTCGTATCCTTCTCCCCCTTCAGGGGTGGGAGCCTTGGCTCCTTCAAACTCCCGGCTGCCCGGCTCCAAACCCCCACGGATCCTCTCTGATCCTTCCTTGTGCCCGCTGTCCTTCAAGGGTCCATAACACAAGGTCTCCCTGTGTTCTGCACACAGGCACACAGCTCACACAGTTCGCAAACCTCTCCCCTTCATAATAGCTGAGGGTCTCCATCCCCACAAGCTGTCTCTTCTACTTCCTCCCCATTCCTTCTCTCTGAAGGGCTCAGCTAAGTCTTTACACTTCCATAGAGAAGCAGGCGTGGTCTAGGAGAAAGAACCTTGGCCTGGGCATCAGAAGACCTGGGTCCCAATCCTGGCTCTGCCACTTGTCTGCTGGGTGACCTTAGGCTAGCTGCTTCATGTCTCTGGTCCTCAGTTTCCTCATCTGTTAAATGGGGATTAAATCATATTACTTTCAAGAGTTTGCTTTGGTCCTAAACAGAGGGATTGTTTCATGCAAGTTCCACCAAAGACAAAAGGTCTTAAGCTAGAGCCATGTCTCTGTGAAAGGTCATCAATCATTCAGTGGCATTTATTGAGCCCTAACCGTGTGCAGAGCACTGTACTGAACACTTGGGAGAGTACAATATAACAGAGTTGGTAGAAACATTCCCTGCCTACAGTGAGTTTACGGTTTTGGTTCATGATAAAAGCCAATCACCAGTAAGACCTTAATTTGAAACCCCAGTTCAAAATCAAATAATCAGTGGCATTTATTAAGCACCTCTATGGACAGAGCAACATATTAGGCACTTGGGTGAGTACAAGAGAATTAGCACAAACATTCCCTTCCCATAATAATCTTACAGTCCTGAGGGAGAGCCAGACATTAATATGAAAAATTAAGTAATTTAGTATAATTTAAAGATATATACATAAATGCTGTTGGATTGGGGCAAACATCAGATGTCCAAAGGTCACAGATCCAAGCCCCAAAACTTCCCAGACTGGGACAAGATTGGAGACGTCATTTATCGGAGAGAGCTTGCAAAGAGATTCCTTCAGGATTTTGTGCCCTTGGCTCAGATGCCTCTAGACCCATCTTTCCGCGACTTGAAAAAGACTGTAGAGATTTAAGTCAAAACAGAACAAACTTCCCCTTGCTTCTAAGCAAAGTTCGTACTGTGTGGTAGGCAAGGTTGCCTGAGAAAAAACAAGGCAAATTTTCAGGCTCCTGTCTGTTGATTCCCAAGGCCCCATCTGTCTGGGGGTCACCTGCCCTGGGGCTCAGGGGTGGAATGGGGGTTTGGACCCACGCAACTGAGTGATAGACGATGGTGTCTGCTTACCTTCTCGCCTGGTCGGGCTCCCTCAGAAAAAGCAGTGGATTCCACTTGCTGAGTGCAATGCAAGTCATCTAGTGGGTAGAACCTCAGAATGGTGGCACCTGTGAGACAGGTCATCCATTTAACCCTCGCCTGGAAGCAGCAGGTCTGCCCTTCAAGACCCTCTCTGCACCCTGGCATGGGTTTAGTACCTCAATCCCCCTCCTGAATACTCTTTTTTTGAGTTTATCTTAGAAGGTCTTTCTCATTCAGTTGTATTTACTGAGCGCTTACTTTCATTCATGCATTCATTCACTCAGTCACATTCATTGAGCACTTACTGTGTGTAGAACACTGTACTATGGACTTGGGAGAGCACAGTATCAATAGATATGTTCCCCACCCATAATGAATTTACAGTCTAGCTTCTAACCAGAAGCCCCCAACTGAAGAGATTCTTCACAATTTCACCGCAGCCTGGTTTCCCCAGCCAATTCCCACAGCCATGTGGGACTGGGAAGGGGGCCTGGAGGGAATGGGACACCAGGGGGAATGGGAGACCAGGCCCCATCCCCCGTGGAGATCACTAGGATAAATAATAATAATGATGATAGTATTTGTTAAGCTTACTATATGCCAGGCACTGTACTAAGCGCTGGGGTGGATACAAAGCTTTTCGGGTTGGACACAGTCCTTGTCTTACGTTGGGCTCACGGTCTCCACCCCCATTTTACAGATGAGGTAACTGAGGCCCAGAGAAGTGAAGTGACTTGCCCAAAGTCACACAGCAGGCAAGTGGCAGAGCTAGGATTAGAACCCATGACCCTCTGCCTCCAAGGTCCATGCTCTATTGTCTCCAGATCCTCTCCAGAAATGAAACCTGCTGGGAAAAGAAATTCAGAAGCCTGGTTCGGCCCCACTGGCGCTTAGAGGCCCGATTCAGTCCCCCCTGGGCTCTTTGCCCAAGGTCACACAGCAGACAAGTCAGGGATTGTGGCCGACCTGATTATTCCCTCTGCACTCAGGACAGCGCTTGGCTCATAATAAGCATTTCAATAGCGCAGTGATCTATTATGACTCAATGTAGGAAAGGTTACCACGCTGTCATAGAGGAGACACAAAAGCTTCAACAAAAGGAGGAGCAGAAGTGAGGAGCGAGAGATGGCCAGTGAAAAAGTGAGCATTCAGAGTAGACTATCATATTTCACCAAGCTTTATATCAGTATATACCTTTGTGCGGGAGTTAGGACAACATACTCTAATGCTAATAGAGCTACTGGGAATTCTGCAATTTAGGGTGTTGGGAATTAATCAGAAAAGGCTTCCTGGAGGAGAAGGGGTTTCAGGAGGCTTTGCGGTTGGGAGGAGATGTGGTAATGATAATAATAACAATCACAGTGGTATTTGTAAAGTGCTTACTATGTGTCAATCAATGTAATAATAATAATTATGGCATTTGTTAAGTGCTTACCAAGTGCCAAGCACTGTACTAAGCACTGCTGGGGCACATACAAGATAAATCCCACATGAGGGATATAAAATAGACCAGACTGTAAGCCCGTCGATTAGACTGTAAGCCCGTCAAAGGGCAGGGACTGTCTTTATCTGTTACCGATTTGGCCATTCCAAGCGCTTAGTACAGTGCTCTGCACATAGTAAGCGCTCAATAAATACTACTGAATGAATCAATGAATGAAAGATAGGTCCCCATTTTACAGTTGAAGAAACTGAGACCCAGAGAAGTCAAGTGACCTGCCCATGATCACATAGCCGGTATGTGGAGGAGAAGCGATTAGAAATAACCATGGAATTAGTTAAGCGCCTATTTCTATTCACATCTGTCTCCCCCTCTCGATTGGGAGGCTCCATGTGGACAGGGAATAATAATGTTGGTATTTGTTAAGCGCTATGTGCCGAGCACTGTTCTAAGTGCTGGGGTAGATACAGGGTCATCAGGTTGTCCCACGTGAGGCTCACAGTTAATCCCCATTTTACAGATGAGGTAACTGAGGCACAGAGAGGTTAAGTGACTTGCCCACAGTCACACAGCTGCCAAGTGGCAGAGCCAGGATTCAAACCCATGACCTCTGACTCCGAAGCCCAGGCTCTTTGTGTCTGTTTTTCTATTGTTCTCTCCCAAGCACTTAGCACAGTGCTCTGCACACAGTAAGTGCTCAGTAAACACAATCTGAGAAGTAGCCTGGCTCTGTGGAAAGAACACGGGCTTGGGAGTCAGAGGTCTTGGGTTCTGATCCCGGGTCCGCTACTTATCAGCTGTGTGATTGGGCATGTCACTTAAGCTCTCTGGGCCTCAGTTACCTCATCTGTAAAAGGGGGACTGAGACTGTGAGGCCCACATGGGACAACCTTATTATCTTGTATCTACCCCAGCTCTTAGAACAGTGCTGGGCACACAGTAAGTGCTTAACTAATACCATCATCACTTTTATTATCATTAATTGAATAAATCAATTAGAACCCATGTCCTCTGACTCCCAGTCCAGGGCACTTTCCACCAGGCAACTCTGCTTACCGATCCTCTTTAGGTAGGAGGTCACAATGGAAGGCAACGGGAATCAGCTTGGCCAATTGGAAAAGGCTTGGGAGTCAGAGGACCTGGGTTCTAATCCCAGAACTGCCACTTCCCTGCTGTGTGACCTCAGTGAACTTCCCTGGGCCTCATTTTCCTCATCTGCAAAAGGAGGATTCAATCCCTGTTCTCCTTCCCCCTTAGACTGTGAGCCCCTTGTGGGACAGGGACTGGGCCCCGAACTGATGATCTTGTATCTATCCCAGTGCTTACTACAGTACTGGGCACATAGTAAGTGCTTAAAGAACAGCCCAGTTATCGTCACTGAATTGGAGATGAAACATTTGTGAGCACTCCTAGACTTGTAAGCTCCTTGTGGGCAGGGAATGTAGGGTGCTCTGCACACAGTAATCCCCATTTCACAGAAAAGGTAACTGAGGCAAAGAGTGAAGTGACCTGTTTTAAAAAAAAAAACCCAACAAACAGGTGGCAAGGGAAATGAGAACAGCACCTACACTGATCAATCTCCCGCAGAATGGGCAAATCAGACTTCCAGGATAATATTAATTGTTAGAGTTGATAGACACGATCCCTGCCCTCAGTGAGCTTACAGTCTTCCTCTTCCCCTGCTGTCTTCTCCCTCTCCCCCTTCACAGCCTCCCTTTTCCCCCTCCCACTTTTCCCATCCGTTTATCTTCTTCTCCCCCTCTCTGCCTCCCTGTCCCTCTGTCTCCCCCTCTTCTCTCAGCAAGGAAAGAGCTAAAGAGCAGACATTTGGAGATGACACCTTAAGGTGAGAGAATACATCAGTCAATCCATCAGTGGTATTTATTCAGTGCATACTACCTGCAGAGCACTGTACTAAGTGCTTGGGAGAGCATAAAACAATAGAGTTACTATCCTGCTTCGTATCTAGTAAATGCTTAAACTCCCGGAGACAACTGAGAGGAAATGCTGGTGGGTTTTTCAGGCTCATTTCAAGCAACGAGAGTCCACCGTGACTCTTGTTTTGCGGTTTCAGCATAAACAGGCTGGGAGCACCGTTGCTTCCTTCAAAGAGCTGGACCCTTATGATGTGTGTGTGACATTATCTGCTGAGGAAAATAAAGGGCCACACATGACTTCTGGGATAAAGTTGATACTGTCTCAACCTTAATCGGCTTTCTTTCAGAAAGCTGAAAGTTTGCCTGGGAGCTAAAGCCAAAGAATGTTTTCAAGGTCTTTGAGTCTTAATTCAGGGGCAGAGGGCGGTGGGGGAGGTGGTACACGTGAGCTTGTGACTCAAGCCAAGTGAGCTGAAAGGGAAACAGAAAAGTGGCGAAAGCAGAATGAATGGTTTCTGGTCATACACATGGAGACTGATCAGGAAACGGGGCAGGGAGACCCCACAACTCCTTTTTTGTGGTATTTCTTAAGCAGCTATGTGCCAGGCACCGTACTAAGCACTGGGATACATAAAAGCTGATAGGGTTAGATAAAGGTCCTGTCTCATACGGGGCTCACAGTCTTAATCCCCATTTCACAAAACAGGTAACTGAGGAACAGAGGAGTGATGTGATTTGCTCAGGATCATACAGCAGACAAGTGGCAAAACTGAGATTAGAACCCAGAACCTCTGACTTCCAGGGCCAGGTTCTTTCCACTAGGCCAAGCTGCTTCTCTGCATTTTTTTTTAACTACCCCAGAGCTTAATAGAGTGCTTAGCATATAGCAAGTGCTTAAATACTATAGTTTAGTACAGTGCTCTGCACAGATACTTAATAAAGAGCACTTATCAATTAATCGAGTAATCTGGCATTCCGGCTGGGATCCTTTTTCGCTAGTGACCTCACTGCTTGAAGGCATTTAATATATTAACAGCACGGCCTAGCACAAAGAGCCAAGACCTAACAACCACAATTAAAAGAGTTAAAATTAAAAATTTTTTTAAAAACCCACCAAGTGGCAAGAGAAATGAGAGCAGCACCTACTCTGACCAATCTCCCACAGAACGGCCCAATCAGACTTCCTGGATAATAGTAATAATAACTGTGGTATTTGTTAGGCGCTTATTATGTGCAAGGCACTGTACCAACCGCTGGGATAGATACAAGATAAACAGGTTGGACACAGTCCCCGTCCCACAGTGAGCTCACAGTCTTAATCCCCAATTTACATATGAGGAAACCGAGGCACAGAGATCGATGGAGAAGGGAGAGTCGGAGGTGTTGGAAGATCCATGCTGGGTCACTAGGGGAGAATCAGGGATGGGGAGGGAAGACACAGGGAGGTTGGATGGTCCCACAGGAGACAAGTGCCGGAGTCGGGGTGAGAACCCGGGCCCGTGCTTTTTCCATTAGGCCACACTGCTTCTCAGTTACTCCTTATGGTTTGGGGTTACTGATCAAGGTTTTGCTGGGACAGAAGACCAACAACCAGTCCCCCCACCCCCACCAAGAGTGGAAAGCCCCTGGTCGAACAGAGTTAGTCAGTCACTTCTATTCATTGAGCTCTTACTGTGTGCAGAGCACTGTACTAGCACTTGGGAGAGTGCTTAACAATATAACAAACGCATTCCCTGACCACAGTGAGCTTACAGTCTAGAGGGGGAGACAGATATTAATATACATAGTACATTACAGACAGGGACATAAGTGCTGTGGGGCTGGGAAGGGGGATGAATATGGGGATCAAGCCAGGGTGATGCAAAAGGAAGGTGAAGATAAGGAAAAGAGGGCTTAGTCAAGGAAGGGCTCTTGGAGATGTGCCTTCAAGAAGACTTTGAAGAGGGGAAGAGAAACTGTCTGTCAGATATGAGGTGGTAAGGTGTTCCAGGGCAGAGGCAGGATCTGGGCAAGAGGTTGGTGGTAAGATAGACAGGAATCAAGGTAGAGTGAGAAGGTAAGCATTAGAGAAGCGAAGTGTGCGGGCTGGGCTGGAGTATGAGAGCGGTGAGGTGAGGTAGGAGGAGGCAAGGGGATTGAGGGCTTTCAAGCCAATGTTAGCTTGGCCCTGAGAAGGTCAACCTCGTTCAGCTTTTCCCGGCAGGCCGACGGCCAACAGAAGATCCTCCCCTCTCCCCGCCAACTCTGACACGTGGCTCCTCCTTCCCCTCTCCCTCCTCCTCCTCGGATCACCCCTCCGATTCCCACGGAACAGCTCAGCTTGAGGAAAAGAGATTCTATAGGGTTATGAAAAACCCCGAGACCTTCTAATAATTCCCAGGCTCCCATATCTCTTGGAAACAGGGCAAGCAGCAGCTGGGTGCAATCCCCCCAAGAGAAACTGATAGACGGTTATGGACAGATCATCATCCACCCAGCTAATGATTTATGCCAGCTAACTTCCCATTGAACTGCACTTAGCAGGTCACTGGGTAATTTGATTCTGCTGGTTCAGATGCTCCTGCTGAGAGTAGGGGTGGGGAAACTTCAGACTTCTAAAGTCATACAAGGCCCCGACTCTGTCCAGTACAAGTCATGACCATCAGGAAAAGCCCTTCGGCATCAGGTTCACAGGGCAGGTTACCGGGTGATGATGCGTAGACTGTTCACATGAATTAATCAGGGCTATAAATGATGAACTCCACCTCGGGACTCCAGCATCTCACCATTTCCTCAGGTTTTAACCAAGCGAACCATCGATTGCATTTATTGAGCTCTTACTGTGTGCAGAGCACTGGACGAAGCACTCGGGAATGGACAACAGAAGGGAGGTTGTAGACATGTTCCCTACCCACAGCAAGCTTACAATCAATGACTTTATTGAGTGCTTACTGGGTGGTGAGCCCTTTACTGAGTTCTTGGGAAAGGACAATACAACAGAGTTGGTAGACATGTTCCCTGTCCCCACGGAGCTTACTCCTATGTTTGTAGAGGAAAACAGGATGAGTTGGAAGTTCTCTTCACGGAAAAGTAAGGGTCTCATATGCTACCTTTTTAACTGCTCCTCTTTTAAAAATGGTATTTGATAAGCCCTTTCCTCTGTGCTAGGCACAGGTCTAAGCGCTGGGGCAGACATGAGTTGATCAGGTCAGACACAGTCCATGTCCACGTGGGACTCACAGTCTTAATCTCCATTTTAAACTCGTTGAGGGAAGGGAATATGCACCTGGATTAACTTGTATCTACCACAGCTTTTAATACTGTGGTTGTAATGGTGTTTGTTAAGCGCTTACTATGTGCCTGGAACTGTTCTAAGCGCTGAGGTAGATAGGAGCTAATCAGGTCGTACACAGTCCATGTCCCACATGGGGCGCACAGTCTTTATCCCCATTTTACAGATGAGGTACAGAGAAGTGAAGTGACTACCCGAGGTCACAAAGCGCACACAAATGGCGAAGAGGAAACTAGAACCTAGGTCCTTCTGACTCCTAGGCCGGGCTCTATCCACTATGCCACACTGCTTAACACACAACATATACCATAATATTAATAACACTGATATGGCTTCAACTACCACATCAATATAAATGACTCTCAAATTCATCTCTCCAACAGTCTGCCATGTGAGAATGAGAAAAGATTTTCCTTTCTGGACAGTGTCATCAATTACGCTTAAATTCTACTATCTCCCCTCTCTGTAATCTATATTAATTTCTGTCTCCCCCTCTAGACTGTAAACTCGTTGTGAGCATTGAATACGTCTCCCAACTTGGTAGTACTGGACTCTGCCAAGCGCTTGGTACAGTGTTCAGAATACGCTAAGTGCTCAATAAATACCACTAACTGACTAATGAGCTTATCATTACTATAAAACACTTACCACAATTCCACAAAGATTTAGATAGACTCCCTACGGCATCCATAAATACCTGCATCCAAAGAAGTTACTATAATAGAGAGATTTTGCCATTCAGACTCGGAAAAAAAAGAAGTCATCGGAAGTCAAGGTATTAGCCCCACGTGAGACAGGGACTGCGTCCAACTCGATTTACTTGTGTCCACCACAGCTCTTGGTACAGTATAGTTATATACACATAGTAAGTGCTTAAATAAATGACATTATTGTTAATAATAGCAATAGCAAAAAGATGACGATGGTAATTTAATATTCATTCCACCTCCTCATCTGTCGGTTGCATGCGTGACAGGAACTGAGTCTGACTTGATAATCTTGAATCTACCCGGTGTTTTGGACGTGCTTGGCATGTAGTGGGCACTTAACAAATGCCACCAGTAATTATTATTACGCAGCAGAGCTTGGGAGCCAGCAGGTTCCTCACCAGATTTCTGTCCTCTCCCTCCTCCCGCTGCTTATTAACTAGAGGAGGGTGGTTTGGCTCGGCCGGCCGGACTTTACTCAAGAGGCCACATGGGAGATTAATCAGTGGGGTTTATTTTATGCAGACCACTTTACCAAGCACTTGGGAGAGTTCAGCACAGCTAGCAGAAATTATCCCTGCCTTCAAGTGTCTTATATTCTACTGGGAGAGGTGGGCACTGCGTGTGTGCCCACCCAGGAGAACTACCTGTCCAAAGGGGTATAGTTATATATGCAGCAAGGCTCAGTGGAAACAGCCTGGGCTTGAGAGTCAGAGGTCATAGGTTCTAATCCCAGCTCCGCCACTTGTTAGGTGACTTTGGGCAACTTACTTCATTTCTGTGTACCTCAGTTACCTTCTCAGTAAAGTGGGGATTAAGACTTTGAGCCCCACATGGGACAATCTGAATACCTTCTATCTACCCCTTTGCTTAGACTAGTGCTCAGCACATACTAAACACTTAAATGCCCTCATTATTATTATATTTTGAGTTGTCTAGGGGTGCTTGTATATGCCCACCTATAGTCCTTGTGCTGTGCATGTGTCTCTGCCACCTTGCCCCCTCCTACCTCACCTTCTATAACCCTGTCCACGCACTCCCCTCCTCTCATGCTAACCTTCTCACTGTACCTCCATCTCACCCCTGACCCCTAGCCCGTGTCCCGGCACGCCTGCCCTCCTCACATCCAACACACAATTACTCTAACCCCTTCAAACCCTTATGGATAACACATCTCCTCCAAGAGTCCTGTCCAGACTAAGCCCTTCCTTTCCTCATCCATCATTGGCAAGGGCCTGGGTGTCGGGTGGTCATGGGTTCTAATCATGACCACCCCTTCTCTGCTGTGTGACCTCGGGCAAGTCATTTGCCTTCTTGTGTCTTAGTTTCCTCATCTGTAAGAGATTCCAGCTCCCTTACCCTGTCTGGGTGAGCGTGAAGGAATGAGAGCGGGATGGGGGGAGAAGAGGGAAGAGAGTGCTAGGGTGTCAATTTACAAGTTAAAAGCTGGTGACATCAGGCCTGCTTTGATTACATAGGTGGTATCCCCACATTATAACCCTTCTGGGGAGTAGGGCCAGCTGCCAGTGGATTAAGTGACTCAGGAGTAACCAAGAACGTATACATTTTATTCCGTACAGATCCATTTGGGCTGTCAGAGCCCAAGCCGCCAAGGGCACAGAGAGAGAAAGAGGAGAGAAAGGGACCAGACCGTGCCATTTCTGTTGGTAGGATGGGGGGAAACCACTTTGCATCTTCCCACTCTAGCATGTGCCGCTAGTCCTCTCCCCTTATTCTGCTCATCCAGGAGAGATGGAGGACCTAAGGTAGTCACACATGCATACACATAGACAGGCACACCCCTGACTACTCCTGTCCCTGTATCCCCCTCCCCCAGGAGCACCTCCCTCGGGTGGTAGAGGGAGTCTGTACTTTTGAAGCCAGAGCTGGGCAGATAGCTACCAACAGAAGGGCCCGGGCAGGAGGAAGTCACACTGGCTATAGAATTAAGGGCCCCTGGGCGACTTCACACCCACTCTCAGGTCCTTCCAAGGAGCACCTGCCCAGAACTCTAGACCCCTGTTTCCATAACCCTCTACCCGTCCAAAGAGGGGCAGCCCCTCTTACCCTGCTCTGGTCCCCGTGCCCAACCCCATCTGCTCCCCCACTCCGCAGCTGGACTGTCCCCTGCAGGCTCACATACATACACAGAGAGAAAGACGGAGAGAAAGAGCTCTCCCAGAGAGAGATAGGAAGAAACAAGACAGAGCAGCTGCCACTCACCCACCCTGCAGGGGAGACCCTGGCTGGCTTTATCACTCCAAGGCAGGACACCTCAGGCAGTCAGGGTTTCCCCTGGCAGACTCTTAGCCCCTGCCAAACCTTTCCCAACACACACACTCTCCCCCGACCCAATTCCCCAGGGTCTTACCTCTGCGCAGGATTGCTTTCAGGGGGCAGAAAGAAGCTGGGCTTCTGCCTTTTCTCCTCAGGCAGCCGAGGCCCTAAATACTTGCCCAGTTCCAGGCTGGTCCTTCACCCCCACCCCTTCTCCCCTCTCCACCCAAAGAGCCTGAATGAGGCACCTGACCCCAAGTTTGGCCTGACATGAGGCAGAACCCACCTCATTAAGCACCCTCTTGGGCAAATTGGGTGTAGGATACACAGCCCACTGTCCCTGGGAGCTTCAATCTAAGACAGTCAGTTGATCGTATTTGAGCTGTATGTGCGGAGAATGGTACTAAGCCTTTGGGAGAGTACAACAGAACAATACAACCACTGCAAACCCTGCCTCCAGTAAGCTTACTGTCTAGAGGGGGAAGCATCAGCTTTGGAACACCACGGTATAAGTGCTTCAGAAAGTTCAACGCTGCATAGCACGCATGGGCCCCGCTCTCAAGACCTTTACAGTCTACATGAAGGACATTAAAATTGAGGTGCACACAGGTAGAATGGCACATACAACGTCAGTATATTAAGTTGTGCACCCTGAACCCAAGGTAAGCTTGAATCAGCAGTATGAGTCGAAAAAGAAGTAAATTAGTACGTAGAGTGAAGGGTGGCAATATTGCATATTATGACAGGAGTAGTGTTTATCAAATGCTATTTGACAGAGCACGGTATTAAGAGCAGGATGGGGTGCGACGTCTCGAGTGCTAAAGACAACCGTTTCACTCAATCATATTTATCCAACCCTTACTACCAGGCAGATTCCCTGCCTACTATGAGCTTACAGTCTAGCGGGGGAGACAGATAATTAACATAAATAAATTTCATCCACCTAAGTCAGTGCCAAGACGAGTCGGGGGTGTAATCATCTGAAAATATTCTGCAGACCAGGTTACAACTCGAGGAGAGATTTGCACGTTGTAACTCGGTCTCCCAGGCTCTCAGTAGAGACTCCGCATCTACTAAGTACTCAATGACTACTGTTGGTGACTCAGCTTCTGCTGCTACAACGGCGGCGCTCGTGTTGGCGGTGCTCTGGGTCCGACCGGCATATTTTTTGAGCGCAGGGCACTGTAGACTTGGGAAAGTCTAACAGAACAGACACGTTCCCTGCCCACAACCAGCTTACAGTCTACTCCACATAGGTACAGCCACTGTACCCCAATGCATTGCTGGGCTTTTGGGGGGAGGGAATGGAGTCCCACGGGGGAGAAGGGGCAGCACGTTTCTTGGGGTACAGGTTTTGGGAAGTCCAAAAAAAGTCTCCAGATGGCGAGCTGAGATTGACACAATCCTGCCCTCGAGGGGCACATGACAGTACCACCACCCCACCCCTTCCCCATCGGCGGGTCTCGGTTCCTGCCCCTGGGGGCTCACAGTCTGATGCTCTGATACAGATGCTGCCAGGACCGATCCTCGGCACTGAATCCACTGAGGAGGGTGGAGGTTTCCAGGGGATGGGGGCTGGGTTCGCACCCCCCCCTTGTTGATGATGGGGGGCTGGGAGGGCAGCAGCCCAAGCCTTGCAGAAGCAGCCCCTCATGTCCTACCACATTCGCGGCGCAGAGTCCCAGGTTGAGTTGGTGATCTTGAACAAAGACCAGTGGTCTTGGTGACTAAGGTTGAGTGGGAAATAATAGCTAACTGGGAGCTGGCAAGAGCACACAAGGAGGGCACCATGACAGAGACACATACACAAACACACAGAGATCGTGAGCATGCACCCCACGGTTTTTGCCCCATCCCTCTCCCCCTCCACCAAGACCCTCATCTCTGGATCCAGAGCACCAGTTATCTCCCCTGAAGACAGACCTCATAGCATCACAACCCCTCAACTTCCTCCACTCCAGAGACACTTGCTTGGACCAGACACTTTTCTTCCTGGGTCCCAGACTCATCTCCAAGTCAGGAAAAACAAAACCTGTGTAGCTCGTAGCATGTCCTGCCCCTCTAGGCCAGGAGTATTGGAACCAAATCAGAGCCCGGGCCACAAACATTGTCACACACACGTTGTCCAACTTTCTACCTACCCCAACACTTCCAACAGTGCTTGACACATAGTAAGCACTTCACCAATACCATCATCACCACACCAGCATTATCGACAAGTCATTGTTATCAAACACATTCCCCAGACCACCCTCAGCCCTCTCCACAGCCCACACATCAATAATGCAGTTGACACTGATTACCCAGCCCTGGCCATCCCCTCGCCGCACCCCCATCACAAGCACACATGAGCACGCGCACATGCACGCACACACAACTCCAGCTTTTTACACCACCTTCTGGATCAATTGATACAGTAGATATCAGTTAACCCAACACTAGATTATCAACCCAAATCACTGTTATAAACACACACATGATCAAAATTATGTCCAACTCAATTTGCTTATATCCATTCCAGTCCTTAGTACAGTACCTGGCACATAATAAGCACTTAAATTCCACAACTATTAAAACTCCTAAGCACTTGTGTGAGTATACTATAACTTCCAACTGCAGCCCTCTCCCCCACCTCCAGGGTGTCACCATCACCCTTTCAGTCAGTTATCCCCACCACTCCACTTCAAATCCTTGAGCCCAGCCCATTCCTGACCCCCCTCAAAAACCAAAGTCTCCAAGTATCCCAACCTTAAGCACCCAAGTCATTTCTGAGTCATCCACATAAAAACAACTCCCCCGACAAGCCTCCCCGTCCCCACTCTCGTCAGCCTAGTCTAGTCCAGCCTTAAATTGCCCGCTAAATCAATCAACCCAAATCCCTTCAGAGCCATCAGAAACCAACTCATCTCCCCCACACACCTCAGCACTGCCAATCCAATAGGCATCAACTATCAGAGCTAAACAAAAAGATAACCAAGGGGGCATTAAAGACCCTGCTTACCAAACCTCCAGAGAGGCATACTCCATCTCCTCTCCACAGCCTATAGGAAGTAGTGTCCACGGGCCCTGCATGGGGTATGGAGAAGTCCAAAGCTTCAGGGGTTTTCAAGGGACAGTGCCACTTGTCCCATTGAAGCGTACCTAGTGGAGAGATTGGGTTTGTGGGGGTGTAGGGTCAGGGAAAGAAAAGGCCGAGGTTAAGAAGGATTGCAGCTGCCATTGTTAAAAGGATCTGGAAAAACATCCTTAACTATAGACTCCTGCAACCCATTCACAGACTCCTGGAGGAGTGGGTCTGATTCTGATCCAGTGCTTCCCCAGTACTTAATGAAGGGCTTTGCAACCAGGAGGATATTCGATATAGGAATTGAGCAGCATGACATAGCTGATAAAAGATAGGTCTGGGGAACAGGGACCATGTCAACCTAATTAGCGTGTATCCACTGCAGGGCTTAGTCCAGTGCCTGGCACCTACTAAGCACTTGAAGACCCCAACTATTACTACTAAGCATGTGGGTGAGTACAGTCTCACTCCCAACTGCAGCCTCCTCCCTCACCACCATTTCAATCAATTATCCCAGACTTGAGTTTCCCCTCCACAACCCTCAAATTCAAACCCTTGAGCCCAGCCCATTCCTCAACCCCTTCAGTCACCCAAATAGTCACCAAGTCACAGCCGAACAGAAATTAAGCTAATCAAGGGGACATCCGCAGACCCTGCACACCAAACCCCCAGAGGGGCATATTCCATCTCCTCTCCACAACCTACAGGAAGTAGCACCCGTGGGAGAGGACCAGAAACCTCTAGAGTTTTAAAAGGGCAGTGCCACTTGCCCCTTTGAAAGGCACCCAGGTGAGAAACCGGGTTTCTGAGGGTGGGGCTGGAGCATCAGGGAAGGAAAAAGCAGGTCACGTTGGAGAAGCACCATGGCTTAGTACCAACATCACGGGCTTGGGGGTCAGAGGTCATGGGTTCTAATCTCCCCTCTGCCACTTCTCAGCTGTGTGACTTTGGGAAAGTCACAGCTTCCCTGGGCCTCAGTTCCCCCATCTGTAAAACGGAGATGCATCATGTGAGCCCCACGTGGCACAACCTGATTATCTTGTATCTACCCCAAGTCTTAGAACAGTGCTTGGCACTTAATAAGTGCTTAACAAAAACTATTATCATCATTAAGAAGGATTTGCAGCTGCCCCTCCAGCACTCAGAACAGTGCTTGGCCCATATTAAAAACAAATACTATATTATTATTATTATTATTAAAAGGATCTGGAAAAACATCCTTCATTATAGACCCCTGCAACCCACTGACATACTCCTTGAGGATTGGGTATAGTTCTCATCCAGTGATATCCCAGTGCTTAGTACAGTGCTTTGCACCCAGGAAGATATTCAACAACTAACAATTGAGCAGCATGATGGAGGGGCTAGAGCACAGGCCTGGGAGTCACAAGATCATGGATTCTAATCTCCAGTCCACCACTTCTCTGCTGTTCGACCTTGGGCAAGTCACTTCACTTCTCTGGGCCTCAGTTACCTGATTTGGTAAATGGGAATTGAGACTGTGAGTCCCTCATGGGACAGGGATTGGGTCCAACCCAATTTGCTTGTATCCACTCCAGTGCTCAGTATAGTGCCTGGCACATAGTAAGCACTTAAATACCACAACTATTATTTGTAAGTACTTGGGTGAGTACAGTCTAACTCCAACCTACAGGCCCCTCCTCAGCCACCAAGGTGTCGCCACCCCTATATCAATTATCCCAGACTTGGGTCCCTCCTCTGCACCTCTCAACTTTACACCCTGGACTCCAGCCCATTCCTCCACCTCAGTCACCATAATCAATAAAATCACCACTGAAGAGAAAATAAGCAAATCAAGGGAGCATCCACAGAACCTACTCACCAAACCCCTCGAGAGGCCTACTTCAGCTCTCACCACACTCTACAGAAAGGAGCACCCATCGGCTCTACGTAAGATAAAATGAGGCCCACACAACCTCTGGAGCTTAAAGGACCAGTGTCACCATGGAAGAGCACCTATTGGAGAGACTGGGTTTCTGGCAGTGGGGCTATAGGAAGGAAGAGGCAGAAGGCTATTAAGGACAAGGGGTTTTACAGCTGCCCATCATTAAAAGGATCTGGAAAAACAGCCTTAATTATACACACCTGCAGGATGGGGTGTAATTCTCATCCAAGGCTTTCCCAGAGCTTAGGATAGTGGTCTGCTTTAGGGAAGGATATTCACTAAATAAGAATTGAGGAGCATGATGTTGTGGATGGAGCAAGGGTGTCAGAAGGTTCCTGCTCCACCACTTGTCTGCTGTTTGACCTTGGGAAAGTCACTTCACCTCTCTGGGCCGCAGTTACCTCTTCTGTAAAAAGGGGATCAGTACTGTGAGCCCCATGTGGGACAGGGACTGTGTGGAACCCGATTCACTTGCACCCACCCCAGTGCTTAGTACAGTGCCTGCCATTATTAAGAATGAATGAATCAATCAGTGAACTCAAGCTCTTCCCAGAGGCCTCCCCAGGCCCCAGTGTCCCCCCTACTCTGTCTCTCCTTTTTGTTTTTTGTTTCCTTTTTAATGGTATTTGTTTAGCACTTTCTATGTGCCACAGTGACACCCAGGCCCTTTCCACTAGGCCATGCTGCTTCTCTCCTTTCTGCTTCTGTCCCGGGAAAGGACTGTGGGGTAAGAAGTAGGTAGAAGAAGCCAACTTTGGTAGTGAGAGGACCACGTTCTGCCCGCCTTGAGCGGCTCTCCGCCAGCTGAGGAATTTGAACTGAATGGGGCCAGAGTTTACAGAGTGGATGGATCTAAGGTGGAGTTCAGCCTCACAATGGTGGGTCTTCTACTTCCAAACACCCAAAGGCATCAATCACTCTATCATATTTATTGTAAGTAAGCATACGGTGTGCAGAGCGCTATACTACACGCTTGGGAGAGGGCAATATAACATTTCTAACAGATACAATCCCTGCCCACACCGAGCTTACATTCTAGAGGGGGAGAAACACATTAATATAAACAAATAAATTGCAGATACGGACATAAGTACGGTGGGGCTGGGAGGGAGGATGAATAAACAGAGCAAGTCAGAGTGAGGCAGAAGGGAGTGGGAGAAGAGAAAAGGAGGACTTAGTCAGAAAAGGCCTCTTAAAGGAGGTGTGCCTTTAATAAGGCTTTGAAGCTGGGGAGTGTAATTTTCTGTGGATATGAAGTGGGAGGGGATTCCAGGCCAGAAGCAGGATGTGGGCGAAAGGTCGTCGGCAAGATAGATGACATCGGGGTACAGTGCGTATGTTGGCATTAGAGGAACGAAGGACGCAGGTTGGTTTGTATGACTGTGGGCAAGTCACTTAACTTCTCTGTGCCTCAGTTCCCTCATCTGTAAAATGGGGATTAAGACTGTGAGCCCCACGTGGGACAAGCTGATTCCCCTCTGTCTATCCCAGTGCTTAGAACAGTGCTCGGCACATAGTAAGCGCTTAACAAATACCAACATTATTATTATTATTAGGAAAGCAGAGAGGTGAGGGAGGAGGGTGCGAGGGGATTGAGCGATTTGAAACCAATGGAGAGGAGTTTTTGTTTGATGCGGAGGTGAACGGGCATCCACTGGAGGTTCTAAGGAGCTGGGTGATACGTCCTGAATGGTCTGTAGAGAAATGGTCAGGGCAGCAGAGTGAAATATGGACTGGAGTGGGGGAGAGACGGGAGGCAGGGAGGTCAGCGAGGAGGCTGATGCTGCAATCAAGGCGGGATAGGATGAGTGCTTGGATTAATAGGGTAGCAGAGATGATGCAGAGTGGAGGGCGGAAAGGGGAAAAAGGGCTTCCTTCAGTCTTTCAAGTGGCAGGGAATGTGTCTGTTAATTCTGTTACATTGACCTCTTCCAAGTGCTCAGTACAGTGCTCTACACAGAGCAAGCCCTCCATAAAGACCACCGATTGATTTCAAGCCACTAAACAATTTCATCCAAAGTGTTCCCTGAGAAGAGGTTGCACAAACGTACACCGTACCAGTAGTTTCTTGGTTGGGGAGGTGGTGGCCTCTGAGTAATAAAAATAATTTTGGGATTTATTAAGCACTTACTGTGATTCAGGCACTGTAAAAAGCGCTGGGATGTATACGAGCAAATTGTGTTGGGCACAGTCCCTGTCCCATGTGGGGCTCACAGTCTTCATCCCTATTTTATAGATGAGGGAACTGAGGGCCAGAAAAGTGAAGTGACTTGTCCACGGTCACACAGCAGACAAGTGGAGGAGCCGAGATTAGAACCTAAATTCATTCTAATTATGAGGTCCGGGCTCTAGCCACTAGGTCACACAGCTTCTCATCACCTCACTGCCTCCTGGATCCACTCTTACAGCCCTAAAGAAGGTCCCAGGGTTGGCAAAGACACTCCGAAGATTGACTTTTTTGAACCTCACAGTGTAGATCCTTTTCTGTCCATTCATTCTTCAGAGTGCCATTATTTTATCCAAATCCACCCTTCATCTCTGCTTCTCATTTTAGGGAGGTGGAATTTAGGGGAAATGGGGGGATTTTATGGCTCTTTTAAGGCACATCTCCTCCAAGAGGCCTTTCCTGATTTAAGTCCTCATTTCCTCTTCTTCCATTCCCTTCTGCGTCACCTTGCCTTGCTCCCTTTATTCACCTCCTCCCTCAGCCCCAAAGCACTTTTGTCCATATCTGTAATTTCTTTATTTATATTAATGTTGGTCTCCCCCTCTAGACTGTAAGTTCCTTTTGGGAAGGGAATGTGTCAGCCAATTCTGTTGTACTGTACTCTCCCAAGCAGTTACTACAGTGCTCTGCACACAGCAGGCACTAAATAAATACCATTGATTGATTGATTGGCTCTTAGATTGAAGGCCCAGAGCCTGAACAAGGTCCCCTGATGCTTCCTCATGCTGGCAACCAACAGGCCAGTGTGGGGAACAGATTCTGGACCCCCAAGTGGGACAGAAACTTTGAGGCAATAGTCTTCAGTCAATCGATCCACAGTATTTACTGAGCGCTTACTGTGTGCACAACTTTGTACTAAGCACTTGGGAGATAACAGTACAGAGTTGGTAGACACATTTCAATCAGTGGTATTTATTGAGCAGTGAACAGAGCACTGTATTAAGCCCTTGGGAGAGGACAATGGAACATAATGGCTACACACATTTCCTGGCCACAAGGAGTTTACATTATAAAGGGGGAGACAGAAATTAATACAAATCAATATATTACAGATCTGTGCAAAACTGTTGCAGGACTGAGGGAGGGGTGAATAAAAGGTCTACTTATTTTGTAGCCTGTCTACCCCCTTCTAGACTGTGAGCCCATTGTTGGATAAGGATTGTTTCTATTGCCAAATTGTACTTTCCTAGCATTTAAGTGGAGTGCTCTGCACACAGTAAGCACTCAGTAAACACGATTGAATGAATGGATGAAAAGGCGCAAATCTAAGTGTGAGTGCGAGGCAGAAGAAAACCTATCTTCTCCAGTGTTTGGTGCAGTTTTTAGGCACAAAGAAAGTGCTGAATAATTACCATCATTACTGTACACACCTTGCTTCTGTTGCAAGCACATAGGACAGTTATAATAATAATGTTGGTATTTGTTAAGCGCTTACTATGTTCAGAGCACTGTTCTAAGCGCTGGGAGAGATACAGGGTAATCAGGTTGTCTCACGTGAGGCTCACAGTCTTAATCCCCATTTGACAGATGAGGTAACTGAGGCACAGAGAAGTTAAGTGACTTGCCCACAGTCACACGGCTGACAAGTGGCAGAGCCAGGATTCGAACCCATGACCTCTGACTTCCAAGCCCAGGCTCTATCCATTGAGCCACGCTGCTTCTCCAGGGTTGTAGGGAGTGGGAAAACATACACACACACCTCCTTACCACCACCCCCTTCCATGAAGCACTCATTCATTCATTCAATTGTATTTATTGAGCACTTACTGTGTGCAGAGCACTGTACTAAGCACTTGGGAAGTACAGTTCAGCAATAAAGAGAGACAATTTCTGCCCACACCGGGCTCACAGTCCTTAAATTTCATTTCTTCCTTCTGCTTATAAGGGATTTTAGTGTCTATTTCTCCAACCAGATTGTGAGCTCCATGGGAGCAGGGATTGCGTCTGCTAATTTTACTGTGCTCTCTCAATCAATCAATGGTATTTATTGAGCACTTCCTTTGTGCAGAGCAAGCTACTAAACATTTAGGAGACGATTATACAAGCAGCGTGGCTCAGTGGAAAGAGCCCGGGCTGGGGAGTCAGAGGTCATGGGGTCTAATCCTGACTCCGCCACTTGTCAGCTGTGTGACTTTGGGCAAGTCACTTCACTTCTCTGGGCCTCAGTTACCTCATCTGTAAAATGGGGATTGAGACTGTGAGCCCCACGTGGGACAGGGACTGTGTCCAACCCGATCTGCTTGTATCCACCCCAGCGCTTAGTAGAGTGCCTGGCACATAGGTAAGCGCTTAACAAATGCCATAATTATTATTATTTAGCAGACACATTCCCTGGCCATAACAGCTCCCAAGAAGTTGGTATTGTGTTGGATAACTTCTACTCTAGAACTCTGAGCTCTTATACTCTCTCAAGCGCTCTTCAAATAATAAGTGCAACATAAAAACCATTGACTGATAGACTGATTAGTGACGGGCCAGCTGGGCCTGACATCCCAGTGATCAATTATCAGTTTGGAAATTCCTGGATTGGTTTCAGTTTAGTTCCAAGAGCACTTAGGTCTTTCAGCTGGCTCCCTGATGTTGTCAAACCTTCCCAGCTGAACAAAAGCTACTTTCTGTGGAATGAGTTACCTCACTTATAAAGATAGCAACTTAACCACAAATTGCAGATCCTAAGGCTCATTATGAGGTACTCGGTAAATGGGGAATGTGGGGTGGTCTCTAATAATATGAGGTTTTTAGACTAAGCCTACAATAGTAAATTCTACACATTGAAGGGCAGAAAAAAACTCCTCACCTTTAAAGTCCAGTAATTGAATGTTTTGACCTCAGTTAGTGGAATTATTTGTGGTTCAGGTCCTTCTCCCCCTCCACATGACTACTAAGGACACTGAAACAAGATTAAGATTCTCTGAAATCTGGGTAAAACAGCCCTCTTCCCATCATTCAATTGTATTTATTAAGTGCTTACTGTGTGCAGAGCACTGTACTAAGTGCTAGATTCCCCATCATCCCCCTCTTTTGGGGAGTGGGAGGCAGTGGGGGAGGGGGAATGTAACCTTGTCCCTGATAAAGAGAAGAAGCGTGGCCTCCTGGACAGAGCCGGGGTCTGGGAATCGGAAGGAGCTGGGTTCTAAGCCCAGTTCTGCCAATTGCTTGAAGTATGACCTTGGGCAAGTCACTTCACTTCTCTGGGCCTCCATTTCCTCAACTGGAAAATGGAAAATGTTTTCCCTCATACCAAAATTCTGGGCCCCGTGTGGAACTGGGACTGTGTGACCAAATTAACCTGTTCTCGGCACTTAGTACAGTGCTTGACACATACTAGGTGCTTAAAAAATACCATCGAAAAAGGAAAAAAGATAAACACCCTGCCTTGTCCCGCTGCAGCTGCTGGCCATCTTGATGGATGCTTTTCACGGATGTTGAGATCTTCTGTGATGTGCAGGAGGCAGCCAATAAACGGGATGCATTTGTCTACATCCTTCTTGACCAAAGCGGAGTGAAGCCTTTTAGTGCCACAGGGCTCAGATCCTGGTCATCCACCTCAAGGTGGGTAGGGCAGCCTGAAACTGCTGGGCCTTGTCCCCAGTTCCGGGCCTGGCACTTCTACTTTTTTTTTTTTTATGGTACTTGTTAAGCGCTTACTATGTGCCAGACATTGTTCTACACGCTGAGGAAGATACAAGCTCATCAGGTTGGACACAGTCCCTGTCCCACATGGGGTTCACAGTCTTCATTCCTGTTCTACATATGAGGTAACTGAAGCCCAGAAAAGTGAAGTGTCTTGCCCAAGGTCACACAGCAGACAAGTTGGCAGAGCAAGGATTGGAACCCAGGTCCTTCTGATTCCCGGGCCCGGGCTCTATCAGCTTTCTCCCTCCACTTATCCTTATTCTTCTCTCCCTACCTCCCAGTTTGCGTGTTTCATTCTTCTCAAGTAGGTGGCTTCAAGAGAAGCAGTATGGCCTAATGGATAGAGCATAGACCTGGGTTCTAGTCCTCGCTCTGCCATTTGTCTGCTTTGTGTCTTTGGGCAAGTCACTTCGTTTCTCTGTGCCTCAGTTCCCTCAACTGTAAAATCAATCGTATTTATTAAGCGCATACTGTCCAAAATGGGGATGAAGACTAGGAACCCCACATGGGACATGGACTGTGTCTAACCTGGTTAGCTTGTATCCTCTCCAGTGCTTAGTACAGTGCCTGGCATATAGTAAGTGCTTAACAAATACCACACGTTGTTCTGCGGGGACTGAGTACCTCCTGAGGAGATAACTCAGGAAGTTTTCTTCAAGAGGCCTTCCCTAATTAAGCCCTCATTTCCTCTTCTCCCACTCCCTTCTGCATCACCCTGATTTGCTCCCATTAGTCCCACAGCACTTACGTAGATATCCATCATTTGTCGATTTATATTAATGTTCCCCCTCTAGGCTGTAAGCTCATTGTGGGCAAGGAACGCGTCTACCGATTTTGTTCTAGTGGATTCTCCCAAGCGCTTAGTACAATGCTCTGCACACAGTAAGGGCTCAATAAATACCGTTGATTGATTGAACGGCGAGAAAGCAAGATTCTCCATCATTGCCCGCTCTTGCCTGGAGACGGATCATTTCTATCCAGAGCATGGCAGGAGAAGTGAAATGGGCAAAATCCAGCAGGGAATTCTCCGGGCAAATCCAGGAGAAGCTCATCATCTCAGACTGGAGATATGTCTCGTCTGCATCCTACAGGTGAGTTCGATATCCGTCCGACGCCTCGCGCCTCTGCCAGCAAGGGGAGCCGGAGACTGGCTGTGTGTGTCCTTATTGAGCATTGACTGGGTGCAGAGCACTGTACTAAGCGCTTGGGAGAGTACAATAGAACAATAAGCAGACACATTCCCGACCCACAACAAGCAGACAGTCTTGGAGCGAGCACTGTGTGGGCACTTAGGGGGCATATGATGAAAACAATAGACAGTCGCTCAGGAGTTCACAATCTAATAGGGGAGTCGGGCAAGCGGACAAAAACGCAAACATCCCGGAGTGGGCAAGAGATAAGAGCAACATAGATAAAACTGGTCATTCAAAAATATACTCTGGAGATCGTGAGTAACGGAAGAACCGTTAGCTAGAGCACAGATTAAGCAGAAGACAGGACGTTCTGGAGAAAATATATCCTTAGAGTCGCTACGAATCGTAAATGACTCGACGGGCTTGATAATAATAATAATCATGATAAATGAACTGAGGACATACATTGATATTCGAGTGCTTGCCGAAGAACCCAGCTGACCTCAAAAAGGGCTTCCACCACCGACAGAGATTTAGATTAAATATCAATTGATGGTATTTGTTGAGTGCTCAGTATGTTCAGAGCACTGGACTAAGTGCTTGGGAGGGTACAGTACAATAAAACTAACAGACACGTTCCCTGAAATACAAAAGGGAAGATTCCTGCCAAGGGGGTGGATGGTGGTTAAATTTTGCCGTGAGGGTCCCAGGGTTGGGGGCTAGTATTTGCTTCTTTAGGGGTATTCACACTCATTTTTTTTAAATGGAGTATTTATGAAGCATTTAACTAGGCCCCAGACACCGTACTAAGTGCTAGGGGTGGTACAAGCTCACAGGTTGGGCATAGTCCCTGTGCCTTGTAGGACTCTCAGTCTTCATCCCCATTAGACAGATGAGGTAAGTCAGGGAAGAGAAGGGACTTGCCCAAGGTCACACAGCACACAACTGGAGGAGGCAGAACTAGAACCTGGGTCCTTCTGACTTCCAGTCCCATACTGTATACGTCAGCCGACACTGCTTCCCTGCTTCACTTGAGGAAAAAAAATATAAAAAAAGAAAAAACCCACTTACTACGTACCAAGCCCTGAACTAAGCACTGGGGTAGATATAAGCTACATACCCCATTCACTGATTGATTGGCAAGTATGAGGAGCAAGGCTGGGCCTAGGACACTCTTGGAGCAAGACCACAGACTTCACCTTCTTCTTTTGTTTGTTTTTATGGTGTTTGTTAAGCGCATACTATGTGCCAGGCACTGTACTAAGCACCAGGGTAAATATAAGCTAATTAGGTTGGACAGAGTCCCTGTCCCACTTGGAGCTCGGTCTTCATCCCCATTTTATGGATGAGGTAACAGGCACAGAGAAGTGAAGGGACTTGCCCCAGGTGATCCGGCAGACAAAAAGTGCTGGGAACGGGATTAGAACCCAGGTCCTTCTGATTCCCAGGCCCGGGTTCTATCCACTAGGTCACTCTACCTACTTTGTTCACCTAGACTTGATCCATTTAAGGGAAGCCACAGGTGAATTTCCATTTATTGGCTTAGGAAGTACATAGAGAGTGACCAAATCAGGAACGATACGTCTCTCACATGCCTCATCCCTCAAGGGCAATATTTTCTTCTTTTGAAGGAGTCATCGGATGGGATGCGTTAAATCATTTTTCTTTCTGTAAACCGACCAACCTCAAAAGACTTGGGTCGGATAGCTACCATGATGGGGAAAGGTTTAACTCACCCATTTATTGGGTAGAGTGGAGAAGCAGCGTGGCTCAGTGGAAAGAGCACGGGCTTTGGAGTCATTTATTCAATAGTATTTATTGAGCGCTTACTATGTGCAAAGCACTGTACTAAGCGCTTGGGATGAACAAGTCGGCAACAGATAGAGACAGTCCCTGCCGTTTGACGGGCTTACAGTCTAGTCGAGTCAGAGGTCATGGGTTCGAATCCCGGCTCTGCCACTTAATAATAATAATAATGTTGGTATTTGTTAAGCGCTTACTATGTGCCGAGCACTGTTCTAAGCGCTGGGGTAGACACAGGGGAATCAGGTTGTCCCACGTGGGGCTCACAGTCTTAATCCCCATTTTACAGATGAGGGAACTGAGGCACCGAGAAGTTAAGTGACTTGCCCAAAGTCACACAGCTGGCAAGTGGCAGAGCTGGGGTTTGAACCCATGACCTCTGACTCCAAAGCCCGTGCTCTTGTCAGCTGTGTGACTGTGGGCGAGTCACTTCACTTCTCTGCGCCTCAGTTCCCTCATCTGTAAAATGGGGATGAAGACTGTGAGCCCCACGTGGGACAACCTGATTCCCCTGTGTCTACCTCAGTGCTTAGAACAGTGCTCGGCACATAGTAAGCGCTTAACAAATACCAACATTATTATTGTCATTGGGTAGCCAACCTTAGGATAAAGGTCTTCCAGGATCAGATATTAATGACTGGAAAACATTTTATAAGAGACAATAGCCTGTTAATTTGGAAAGTGAATTCAGATGGGTTTTTTTTTCCTAATTTAATTTGAATAAATAAATGAGAAGCAGCTTGGCCAAGTGGGTAAAGCACTGGCCTGAGAGTAAGATTCTAATCCCGGCTCCTCCACCTGTCTGCCGTGTGATCTTGAGCACATCACTTCAGTTTTCTGTGCCTCAGTTACCTCCTCTATAAAATGGGGATTTTAACTACGAGCCCCATGTAGAACATGGACTGTGTCCAACCCGACTACTGTGTACCTACGCCAGCATTTAGTAGAGTGCCCGGCACATACTAAGCGCTTAGACAAACACCATAAAAAAAATAATACTGACCAAAGACTGATTTCAGGATCCCATATTCAGGACTGGAATACATTTTTTGAGAACAATAGGCCTGTCAATTTAGAAAAGGAATTAAGATGGGATTTTTTTCCTAACTTCATATGAATAAACCTTGGCCTGACACCGATCTGGAGAGAGAGGCCACACTCAAGGCCGGCCAGTAAGTGGCAATATGGCTCAGGAGAGTGACATGAGAGGACCTTTCATTCATTCATTCAATAGTATTTATTGAGCGCTTACTATGTGCAGAGCACTGTACTAAGCGCTTGGGATGAACAAGTCGGCAACAGATAGAGACAGTCCCTGCCGTTTGACGGGCTTACGGTCTAATCGGGGGAGACGGACAGACGAGAACAATGGCACTAAACAGCGTCAAGGGGAAGAACATCTCGTAAAAACCGATGGCAACTAAATAGAATCGAGGCGATGTACAATTCATTAACAAAATAAATAGGGTAACGAAAATATATACAGTTGAGCGGACGAGTACAGTGCTGTGGGGATGGGAAGGGAGAGGTGGAGGAGCAGAGGGAAAAGGGGAAAATGAGGCTTTAGCTGCGGAGAGATAAAGGGGGGATGGCAGAGGGAGTAGAGGGGGAAGAGGAGCTCAGTCTGGGAAGGCCTCTTGGAGGAGGTGATTTTTAAGTAAGGTTTTGAAGAGGGAAAGAGAATCAGTTTGGCGGAGGTGAGGAGGGAGGCGTTCCAGGAACGCGGGAGGACGTGACCCAGGGGTCGACGGCGGGATAGGCGAGACCGAGGGACGGCGAGGAGGTGGGCGGCGGAGGAGCGGAGCGTGCGGGGTGGGCGGTAGAAAGAGAGAAGGGAGGAGAGGTAGGAAGGGGCAAGGTGATGGAGAGCCTCGAAGCCTAGAGTGAGGAGTTTTTGTTTGGAGCGGAGGTCGATAGGCAACCGCTGGAGTTGTTTAAGAAGGGGAGTGACATGCCCAGATCGTTTCTGCAGGAAGATGAGCCGGGCAGCAGAGTGAAGAATAGACTGGAGCGGGGCGAGAGAGGAGGAAGGGAGGTCAGAGAGAAGGCTGACACGGTAGTCTAGCCGGGATATAACGAGAGCCCGTAATAGTAAGGTAGCCGTTTGGGTGGAGAGGAAAGGGCGGATCTTGGCGATGTTGTAGAGGTGAAACCGGCAGGTCTTGGTAACGGATAGGATGTGTGGGGTGAACGAGAGGGACGAGTCAAGGATGACACCGAGATTAGACCTGAGTTCTAATCCAGCTGGTTGTGGGAGGACATGTGTCTCCTTACTCTGTTCATTCTGTCGTATTTAGTAAGTGCCTACTGTGTGCTAAGCACTTAGGAGAGTGCAATATAACAATAAACAGACATATTTCCTGCCCACAACGTATCCAACTCTCCTAGAGTGCTTAGTTCAGTGCTCTGCACGCAGAAAGTGCTCAATAAATACGATTGTTCAGGATTTTTTTTTTATCAGTGCCTGTCTCCCCCTCTAGATTGTAAACTCAATGTGAGCAGGACACATGTACACCACCCCTGTTGTACTCTACCACACCCTCGATTCAGTGCTCTGCCCACACTAAGCGCTCCATAAACACCGTCGATGATGTTGATGAACACATATTACCCACAAATGAGTCTTCCAAAAACATTAAGAGCTCTGGAAGAAATAAAATTCAAATAGTGCCCAAAGCCAAGTGAAGGGCTAAAAGAAATGAAAATAATAAATGCAGTGGAAAATTGAGGCGGGGGGCGGGGAGGGAAACAGTTCATAGACATCACAAAGAACCAATTTAATTCACTATATCTCTTATTAGCCACAACTCCTGTCTGAAATAAATACCGAAAAAAGCCAAACAGGAGCACGGACTTTTAAAACTGGGTGCTCGGTTGAAATGTCTGTTAGTGGCCCCTTTTTTCAAAAGTCCCGATATGCTCTTCGATCTTTCTGAACCACCTGTCTTCAAATTCTTTTATGGATGCAATTACTAAGGCATCCAGAGCTGCAGAGCCTACACATTTCACTTCAGCATGACCTTCATCTTTGACTTTTTCCGGAACGATATCCTCTCCCATAACCTGCAATCAGAGGAAGTAAAAACACTTTTTAACGGTATTTGTTATGCGCTCCCTACGTGCCGGGCACTGAACTAAGCACCGGGACGGATACGAGCTTACAGTCTTCATCCCCGTTATACAGAGGAGGGAACTGAGGCCCGGAGAAGTGAAGTGACTTGCCCAAGGTCACGGGGAAGACAAGTGCCGGAGCCGGGACGAGAACCCTGGTCTTTCTGACTCCCAGAGCCGTGCTCTTTCCACTAGGCCACACTGTTTCTCTGCTACGTCAGGCAGTGGCCAGGAAATAGAAATACACTTAAAATGGTCTCAAACTTTCTACCCAAGCATCGCGATGATTTTGACTTCACCACTCTCTCAGGGACCCTTTTTAAACGACTGAACTGGTGGTTGTGTTGTCAGATTTTTATTTACGGTATTTGTTAAGCACTAACTCTGTCTCAAGCACTGTTCTAAGCACTGGGGTAGACACAATCGGGTAGGAAGCAACCCCTGTCCCACATGTGGCTCACAGTCTAGGTACAGGAGAGCAGGATTTTATCCCCATTTTAGAGTTGAAGAAACTGAGGCCCAGAGAAGCCAAGTGACTTGCCCAAGGTCACACACAACAGTTAAGTGACAGAATCAGGATTAGAACCCAGGTCCTCTGACTTCCAGGCCCGGGCTCTATCCACCAGGCCACGCTGCTTCTTTTGATTGAGAGTCACTCTTCCTAGAGCACAGTATTTTACAATCCTCCCACAGCTTCAACTGATTGTTCTTCAGCTCCCTTGGAGAAGCAGCGTTGCCTAGTATACCTAGAATCTGGGCCTGGGGGTCAGAAGGACCTGGGTTCTAATCCTGGTTTTGCCACACGTCTGCTGTGTGACCTTGGACAAGTCATTCCACTTCTCTGGGCCTCAGTTCTCTCATCTGTAAAATGGGGATGAAGAATGTAAGCCTCATTTGCAACATGGACTGTGTCCAACCTGATTAGCATTTATCTACCCCAGTGCTTAGTACAGTGCCTGACACAGAGTAAGCACTTAACGAATACTAGAAAAAAAAAAGAAGCATCCCTAAAGTACCTGTCAAATACTATATGCTTCTTGTGGTTCTCAACCTTTATGGGTGTGAGAGTCTCTTCTGCTGGTCAGGGAATAGCCATAAATCTCTGCCAATTCAATTCAGTCGTACTGATTGAGCGTTTCCTGTGTGCAAAGCACTGTACTAAGCACTTGGGAGAGTACGCTACAACAACCAGCAGACACATTCCCTGCCCAGAACGAGCTCGCGGTCACCTACTGGTTGAGAAGCGGGGAGTGGGAAGAATCTGAAATGGAATCAATAAATCAGTGGTATCAATTGAGCGCTTACTATGTGCAGAGCAATGTGCTAAGCATTTGGGGGAATACAATGCAACAGAGTTAGTAGATGTGCTCCCCGCTCACCAAGAGCTTCCAGGACAGAGGGACAGTCTACAGTCAATCAATCAACGGAATTTATTGAGCACTTACTGTGTGCAGAGCACTGTACTAAGCGCTTGGGAGAGTCCAATGCAACAGCGTTAGCAGACACGTTTCCTGCCCACAATGAGTTTACAGTCCAGAGTCCTTCAGGGGTATCCGTCTTTATTTGGGGATCCCTCGTCCGGGAATCAAAATTTAACTAGCCGTCCTGCCTGTCACAAGAAACAACCTTTTTCCTTCCTAGGAGTTTTAAACCAATTTTTAGATTCTTCAGAGAACTAATATGAGGGTTAGCCGTGAGTCTACATTTGCAGAAGGGAGAAAGAGAAATGAAAGGTTTTGTATCACAAATGTAATAGAAGAAAAGGGAGATGGTCACCAGTAACTAGGCCTTCACTGGTACTTATTCTAATTACTCTAACTCCTCCCACGGATCTTCTGTTATCTTTGTAATTTTATCCGTTTTCTGCATTCTCCTGCCTCTGACACATATCCTTTATGTATTACCCCCAGTTTGATGTTTTGTTTTGATCTGCTTTGCTTTGCTGTCTCCCCCGTTTAGACTGTGAGCCCATTACTGGGCAGGGATTGCCTCTATCTGGGAGTCCGAAGGACCCGGGTTCTAATCCTGGCTCGGCCACTTTTTGTCTGCCGGGTGACCTTGGGCAAGTCACTTTATTTCTCTGGGCCTCAGTTACCGCTTCGGTAAGATGGGACTGAAGACTGTGAGCCCCATGTGGGACACAGACAGTGTCCGGCCTGATCAGCTTGTATCTACCCCAGCGCTTGGTACAGAGGCAGGCATAGAGTAAGCGCTTAACAAAAACCATACAAAAATAAAAAATAAAATGGAAACCTGACATCTCCGCTCACCTCAGAGATCAATAGTAAAGTTTCTTCCTCAAAGCCAAAGGTTTTCACTCGATCTTCAATTTCTTTCTGAGCCTTTAGGTTCTTTTCCAAGGCAAAGGAGGTCTGCTGAGATTCGATGAGTTGGAGCAAAAGCCTGAAAAATAGAGTCGGAGGGAGACGGAGGAGAACAGCTTTTGAATAAATAATTGAACAGAAAGTCATTTTTGTTGTGGTTGAGATCCTTAGACAACTAGCCAGCTGGTCGATAAAAAAAAAATTGCTTTCTGAAGATAGAAACGCTCGGTCTCATAATGTAATTGCCCGAGGTTCTGCAATTCCTTAATTCTCTGAATGATTTCTTGATTCTATTTATTGCCATTGTTCTTGTCTGCCTGTCTCTCCCGATTAGACCGTAAGCCCGTCAAAGGGCAGGGACTGTCTGTTACCCATTTGTACATTCCAAGCGCTTAGTACAGTGTTCTGCACATAGTAAGCGGCCAATAAATACTATTGAATGAATGAATATGCTACCTTATACTATTCTTTAGTTTCCTCGGTTTAAAATGGTCTACCATACCTATTTTTTTTGTTTTGAGTATCTGTTACACACTTACTACACGACAGGCACTGTACTAAGCGATAGGGTAGATGCAAGCTAATCAGGTTGGACTGTCCCTGTCCCACTTGGGGCTCACAGTCATAATCCCCATTTTACCAATGAGGCAACTTGTGGCCCAGAGAAGTGGCAGAGCCGGGATTAGAACCCAGGTCCTTCCGACTCCCAAGCCCGGGCTCTCACCTCTAGGCCGTGCGGCTTCTCTGCCGTAGTTTGACTGAATATACCCCTCGCCGCCTCTGTGTTTTGGGTGCTCAGTTCTAAGTGGGACAGGGCGGGGAGGATTCCAGGGACAGGACTCGAGAGGAGCAGCACTGACTGAGGGACAGCGTACAAGCCTGGGAGTCTGGGGACCTGGGTTCTCATCCCGGTTCCACCCCTTATCTGCTGAGTGACCCTGGGCAAGTCACTTCTCTGTGCTTCAGTTAACTCATCTCTAATATAGGGATTGAGACTATGAGCCCCCCGTGGGACATGGGCTGCGTCCAACCTGATTAGCTTCTATCTACCCCAGCACTTGTACGGTACGCTCCCAGTACAGTGCCTGGCATATAGTGAGCACTTAATAAATACCATTTAAAAAAAAAAAATGGGGGGGCTGCTGGACTTGGTAACGACTTGATTCCTCTAACACAATGTTCTGCCATTCTCAGCGTGATTGTTTTGCTATTATTATTTTCCTCCAACTTTAAGGCCGGGAGCCCCTGGTGGGACAGGAAGTGTGTCCAACCTGATTATTCATTCAATCGTATTTACGGAGCGCCTTCCACGTGCAGAGCACAGTACTAAGCTTCAAAGCACTCAATCCCCTTGCCCTCTCCTCCTTCACCTCACTCTTCTACTACAACCCAGCCGGCACACTTTGCTCCTCTAGTGCTAACTTTCTTACTGGACCTCCATCTCATCTAGCTCACCACCAACCCCTCATTTCAATCTTTCCGTACTTATCCACTGTCCATCTTGAGCACCCCTGCTATTCTTAGACTGAAAGGCCCCGAGGGTCCAGGAAATGGGTTTGAGTTATTTTTTAGGGTATTGGTTAAGCATTACACTGTTCTAAGTGCTGATTAGATCAGACACAACATCCCTGTCTTACATGGGGCTCACAATCTAAATAGCAGGGGGCGGAATAGGTATTTAATCCCCATTTTACAGTTGAGGTAACTGAGGCACAGAGAAGTGGAGTGACTCGCCCAAGGCCACATAGCCAGCCGACAAATTTTATGAGATTAGAACCCAGGTCCTCTGACTCCCAGTCCCATACTCTTTCCACTAGGCCATGCTGCTCCTTTTATTTTATTTTTTTGGTATTTGTGAAGCGCTTACTATGTGCCAGGCACTGTACTAAGTGCTGGGATAGATACAAGGACTTCAGTTTGGACACAGTCCACGCCCACACGGGGCTCACAGGTTGAATCTCCATTTTACAGACGCAGTAACTGAAGCCCAGAGAAGTGAAGTGACTTGCCTGACAACCAGCAGACACGAGGCGGAGCGGGGATTAGAACCCAGGTCCTTGTGACTCCCAGGCCCGGGCTCTAGCCACAAGCCCACGCTGTTTCTCTTGTTTGTGGGGTCCGGAGTTTGCCCTCGTTTGGACCCCGCCTTGCTTTGCATTTTCGCTCACGCTCTCTCCCCTTACCTGGCTCTTACGAAGGAGCAACACGCTTTAGCCCGGAACTCCGTCGATCCTTCCGGAACCCTGATTTTGACGGCGGAACCGACTCGTCTCCCTCCCGCCGGGAGGCCCGGAAAACCGGCGACGCCTTCCTCCATTTCCCGGCCGTGACGGCAGGCTGCGGCCTTCCCACTCTCCGCGCCCGGAGAAAACCTCCTGCGAGGTCGATCCGGCCTGTTCTGGCCGTCGGGGGAACACGAGAGAGGGTCTCTTCCCGACGACGTCAAAGGGGCTGGGAAAGCCTGGTCCGCTGAGGGGAATCCGTTCAGTGGAGGGGATGAGGGGGAAGACTTGGCAGGCCCAAGCCTGAGGTAAACCTCCGCCAGCTTCTTCCAGGTCCAAGGATTGAAAGGATGGAGGCTGGCCAGCTGCTGTAGGGCCAGGATTGCTTTTTCTAAGGCCCCCAGACTCTGGTAGATGGCCAGCCAGAGGTACAGCACTGTGGTTAAGTGGTCTGAGTTCGTAGCTTCTTGGCGCTGATGATGAACCAACAGATCAATACGTTATCAAAGGTTCTAGTGAGTTCCCTGGGCAGGAGACGTGCCGGCTCATTCTGGTGCACTGGACCCTCCCCAGCACTTAGCGCAGTGCTCGATACGTAATAAGCGCTCAAGACGAACGATCGACTGATTTTAAAGAGAAAAATACGCTCCCCCACTGAGTAATCCATGCCGAAAAGGGTATATAATCTTCCTGGCAACGTGCAAATTCACTCAGCTAAATATTTTTTGCTAATAGGAGTCCCTCGGTGGCTTGGTCTAAATTCATCCATTTGATTTCCTAGCCTAGGCAGCAGAAGTTTTCTTTTAGCAATCCCTCAACGGAAAGCTTTTTGAATCAGCAAAACCATCAATGCCTCAACCTTACTTCACTTGCTAATTAACGTCCGCTGCCTCGAGAAGCGGCATGGCCTAGGAAGGAGCTCGGGGCCGGGGGGGGGGGGGGGGGGGGCCTGGGTTCTAATCCCACCTCTACCACCTGTCTTGCTGGGTGACCCTGGGCAGGTTCCCTCATCTGTAAAATCAATCAATCGTATTGATTGAGCGCTTACTGTGTAAAATGATTAAGAAAGTGAGACCCATATGGAAGACTGTGTCCAAACAGATTAGCTTGTATCTACCCCAGCGCTTAGTACACTGCTCGGCACATAGTAAGAGCATAACAGATACCATTTTTAAAAAAACGAGAACTTGAAGAATGATTATTCTTGGTTAAAGATCCAGTTCAAACCATGTTATCTGTTAGAGGCTTACAGTGAGCAGAGCACTCTATGAAGCTTCGGTTCTTGCTAAAGACCTTATTTCTCATGACCCAGATTTATCATCATCATCATTATTATTATTATTATGAGAGGCAGCGTGGCTCAATGCAAGGAGCCCGGGCTTGGGGGTCAGAGGTCACGGGTTCTAATCCCAGCTCCGCCACTTATCAGCTGTGTGACTGTGGGCAAGTCACTTCTCTGTGCCTCAGTTACCTCAGCTGGAAAATGGGGATTAAGACTGTGAGCCCCACGTGGGACAACCTGATTCCCCTGTGTCTACCCCAGCGCTTAGAACAGTGCTCTGCATATACTAAGCGCTTAACAAATACCAACATTATTATTATTATATTTGTTAAATGTTCACTATGTGTCAAACACTGTTTTAAAGAGCTGGAGAAGATACCAGCTAATCAGGATGGACACATGGAGCTCACATTCTAAGTAGGAGGGAGTATAGGGTTGAATCAGCCCTATAGAGAGGCAGTGAGGCTAAGTGGAAAGAGCCCGGGCTTGGGAGTCAGAGGTCATGGGTTCGTATCCCAGCTCTGCTACTTGTCAGCTGTGTGACTGTGGGCAAGTCACTTCACTTCTCTGTGCCTCAGTTACCTCATCTGTAAAATGGGGATGTAGACTGTTAGCCTCACGTGGGACAACCTGATTCCCCTGTATGTACACCAGCGCTTAGAACAGTGCTCTGCACATAGTAAGTGCTTAACAAATACCAACATTATTATCCCCACTTTACAGATGAGGAACTGAGGGGTGACTTGCCCAAGGACACCCAGCAAGCAAGTGGCAGAGCCAGGATGACAACCCAGGTCCTCTGATTGATCAAACAATCGATCGATCAATAATAATAATAATAATAATGGTATTTGTTAAGCAGTTCCTATGCGCAGAGTACTGTTCTAAGCGGTGGGGCAGATACTGGGTAATCAGGTTGTCCTACGTGAGGCTCACAGTCCTAATCGCGATTTTACAGAGGTCGTCACTGAGGCACAGAGAAATTAAGTGACTTGCCCACAGTCACACAGCTGAAAGGTGGCAGAGCGGGGATTCGAACCCATGACCTCTGACTCCCAAGCCCATGCTCCTGAGCCACGCTGCTTGGTATTCATTGAATCCTAACTACATGCAGGGCACTGAACCAAACACTTGGGAAAGTCCAGTCCAACAGAGGTAGCAGACAAGTTTCCTGCCCATAACGAGGTTACAATCTAGAGGGGGAGACAGGCAGTAAAATAAATAATTCATAACATTTAATTTAAAGAAATGTACTCCCAGGCCTGGTGTGTTTTCCAGTGGGATCTGCGTCCTGAGTGCCTTGATTCAAAATGGAAACCAAATTCTCTGAAAAAAAGCTGACCCATTCCACAGGATGACTGAGAAGGAAATGGAAGGGGGGCTTGTATAGCTTTTTTGTTTTTTAATGGGATTCGTTAAGCTCTTACTAAGTGCCAAGCACTGTTGTAAGCACTGGGGGAGAGGCCAATACAAAAGATTCAGTGGACGCGTTCCCTGCCCAAAGCGAGACTACAGTCTAGAGACTCTGGTTCAAAGAGTGCAAGCCTCACCTGAGGAAAATATGTGACGGAGAAGATTACTTACCAGCTTTTCTGCTACGCTCAGTGCTTCTCTGGGCCTTCCTAGATGGACTAAGCACCGGGCCTGGCCCTCCCGAATGTCTCGTCCCATGGAAAAATTGGTCGCTGGCAAGAGTTCCAAGCAGTTGGAGTATTCCTGCAGGGCTTTCTGGGGGTGAGGGGTGGTTTTTTTGAAAAATGAAAGAGGGAGAAGGACAGAGAGGCAGAGTAAGAAAGAGCTGTGGTATGTTAAAAAAAAAAAAAAAGCCATCTAACGCAGAAAGGGATTAAGCTTCACATAATAATAATAATAGCGGAATTTGTTTAGTGCTACCATGTGCCAGGCACCGTTTTAAGTGCTGAGATGGATACGAGCAAATGGGGTTGGACACGGTCCCCGTCCCACACGGGGCTCACACTCTTAATCCCCATTTTACAGATGAGGTAGCTGAGGCCCAGAGAAGTGAAGCGACTTGCCCCAGGTCACGAAGCAGACGTGAGGCAGAGAGAGGATTAGAACCCACATCTTCTGAGTTCCAGGCCCGGGTTTTATCCACTAGGCTACGCTACCTCTCACACCAGATCATCTGTCCACTTGAGACCAAAATCTGCACGTGTTCATGTCAAGATGCAGGAGAAATATGACCCTGTTCTGTCAAATTCATTTCCAAAAATTTGATGTTATATTAGGGAACACAACTATGTCGGAAGAACTAAAATCCACATAATGGAGCTTCATTTTGTTCTGGCATTTCACGTGGGGAAAAAACCATCCAATCAGACTGCACTGTCTTTCCTCTGTTTTATTTTCCAATACTGCAATTTGGGGGTCACACAAGAGGGCGTTTCTTACACCCAAAATATCCAGGATCTTAAAAAAAATTGTATTCCAGGTGACTCCTCTCGGCATATTTCGGTTTGCCAAGGAGGACTAAGGGCTGTCATTTAGCTAATTATTAAAATAAAAATTAAGGGAGTTTTTAGTCCCTTAATTGAGAAGAAGCATAGCCTGGTGGATACAGTCCGGGCCTGGGAAACAGTAGGATCCGGGTTCTACTCCCGTTTCCGCCACGTCTGCCATGTAACTTTAGGGCAAGCCACTTAACTTCTCTGTGCCTCAGTTACTTCATCTGTAAAATGGGGATGAATGAGGCCGATGTGGGACATGGATCGTGTCCAGTGTCCAACCTGATTAGCTTGTATCTACCCTAGTGCTTAGTACGGTCCCTGACACACAGTAAGCACTCAGACAATACCTTTTGATTTACCATGATCCTCATCTTAACTACATAAATGAAAGGTGGGCATCCTGGGCGACTGGATCTATTTAACGCAAATCAGGAAATATTGGGTTAGATGATGTTCCCCAAGCTCACACCTTAATTCTACTCTATAGACATCATAATCATGTTTATCACATGCTTATTCTGTGCAGAACTTGGGAGAGTATAATATAAACGAGTTGGTAGACGCATTCCCTCCCCACAGTGAACTTATGGGGAGACGGACATTAATATAAATAAATCAGTCGATTACAACTATGAACATAAGTGCTGTAGGGCTGAGGGCGGGGAGGATAAAGGATTCAAATCCAAGTGAAAAGATGACAAGGAAGGGAATGAGAGGCACATGCTCTACCTTTATCGTACCCTTCCCAATCACCTACGCTTTTCCGTGAACCCAAGAGGGGCTCAATAAGAGAAGCAGCTCAATAAGGAGAAGCAGCATGGCCTAGGGGATCGAGCCCGGGCCTGGGAGTCGGAAGGACCCGGGTTCTAAATCCCAGCTCCGCCACTGGTCTGCCGTGTGACCTCGGACAGGTCACTTCACTTCCCTGCGCCTCGGTTCCCTCATCTATCAAACGGGGATTCAGGCCGTGAGCCCCGTGAGGGTTTCGGGCACCGGGTCCAACCCGACGATCTTGCGTCTACCCCGGCGCTCAGTACAGTGCCTGGCGTATAGTAAGAGCTTAACAAATACCTTAAAAATATATACATACGGATGTTGATGATGATTTTGACAGTCCTCTCCCTGCCAAAGCTAAACTATCTCTGAAATTCTGACGGGGAAATCCTGGCATGAATATTGTGGGACAGGGACTCTTGTGGGACCAACCCGCTTTATTTGTATTTATTAAAGAAGCAGCGTGGCTCAGTGGAAAGAGCCCGGGCTTGGGAGTCAGAGGTCATGGGTTCGACTCCCGGCTCTGCCGCCTGTCAGCTGTGTGACTGTGGGCAAGTCACTTAACTTCTCTGGGCCTCATTTACCTCATCTGTGAAATGGGGATGAAGATTGTGAGCCTCATGTGGGACGACCTGATCACCCTGTATACCCCAGCGCTTAGAACAGTGCTCTGCACATAGTAAGCGCTTAACAAATCCCAACATTATTATTATTGATCAATGAGCTCCTTGTACGTAGGGAACATCCCCACCAACTCCTCCTACTGTCCTCTCCCAAGCATTTAGCCCAGTGCTCTCCACATACTAAGCGCTCAATAAATACCACTGATTCACTGTAGACTGTCCTCTAGACTCTAAGTTTGCTGTGGGCAACAACTCTGTTGTGTTGGACTCTCCCAAGCGCTTGGTACACTGCTCAGTACGCGGTAAGTACTTAATAATTACCATTGATTAATTGTAAGCTCACCTTGGGGGAAGGACCATGCCTTCCAACTCTCTAGTACTGCCCACTCAAAGCACTCTATCCAGTGCTCTGCACCTAACAAGCGCTCAATAAATACCACTGATTGACTAACTCTAACTGTCCCTCTAGACTATAAGCTCACTGTGGGCAGGGACTGTTTCTACCAACCCTGTTGTACTGTACTCTCCCAAGCATTTAGTACAGTGCTCTGCACACAGTAAGTATTCAATAAATGCCACTGACTGATCGATCAAAGTATTTATTGAGCGCCTACTGGGTGCAGAGCCTTGCACTTGGGCGAATACAACAGAAACAAATGATTTTTATTTGTTAGGCACTTACTATGTGCAAGGCACTGTACTGAACGCTGGGGTAAATACAAGATATTCGGGTTGGACGGAGCCCCTTAGCTCCTCAAGGAGCTCACGATTGATTGTGAAGGAGCTGATTAAAACCAGACCAATCCGCCGGGCATTTTCCCAGTATTCAGGGGAACCAATTTGACCCTGATCGCTGATAAAGGATGATAATAATAATAACTGCGGTATTGTTAAGCGCTTACTGTGTGCCAGGCACTGTACTAGGCACTAGGGTAAATACAAGATATTCAGGTTGGACACATATGGGGCTCACAGCCTAAGTAGAGGGAGTAAGGTTTAATCCCCATTTTACAGACGAGGAAACTGAGGCCCAGAGAAGCGAAGTGACTTGCCCAAGGTCACCCGGCCGGAGAGTGGAGAAGCCGGGATTAGAACCCAGGTCCTCTGACTCCCAGGACTGTGCTCTATCTACTGGGCCATGCTGCCTCCCAAGCAATAGCGAATTCAAGTGAGATAATCTGATTTTTAGTATCTAAAACAACACGGATACCTGGAACTCCTGTTTTCTGTACGCCAGATCTCCTCGGAATTTTTTGATAGTTAAAATTTCCACATCATCCTTGCTTGCTGTTATCTCACAAAACCACTGAAAGAGAACACACAAGGATAACTTTCCATTGCAGGTAGCAAACAAATGCTTGGACCACAGTACACAAGCATAAGAAACCTAAAGTGCACCAACAGTTTCAACTGATTGTTCATTGTTAATTAAAAGCATTCAGAGATGATTACTACCAACATAGTAAGCACTTAAAAAAGACCATTAAAAAAAAAAAAATACAGCAGCTGGGGTAAATACAAGATATTCAGGTTACATAGTAATTACATAAACACATAGAAAGCCGGACACGTTCCCTCTATTAATATATATTATTAAATGTTAATATTTACATATATTAATGATGAGTATATATCTCTAATTCTATTTATATCGACGCTATCGATGCCTGTTTACTTGTTTTGATGCCTGCCTCCCCCCTTCTGGACGGTGAGCCCCTTCTAGACCGTGAGACCGTCGCGGGCAGCGACTGTCTCTCCTGTTTGCTGAACTGTACTTTCCAAGCGCTTAGTACAGTGCTCAGCACAGAGTAAGCGCTCAACAAATACGACTGAATGAATGAACTATACTAAACGCTTGGGAGAATACATTATAACAGAGGTGACAGACACATTCGCTGCCCACCACAAGTATACAGTCTAGAAGGACAGTCAATCAATCCAAGGCACATAGTAGGTGCTTAGCAATACCAACGTTATTATTATTATTATTATTATTATTATTTCACTTCTCTGGGCCTCAGTTCCTGCATCTGTAAAAGGAGGATGAAGACTGTGAGCCCCGTGTGGGGCAGGGGCTGGGTCCAACGCCATTTGCCCAAGCGCTCAGTACAGTGCCCGGCACATAGTAAGCGCTTAACAAGGACCACACAGCTCTCAGGATTACTATTACAGTGGCCCCTCCACAGTAAGCGCCCAATAAACAGCAGGGAGGGCTGGACGGAGGGAGAAGCGGCGTGGCCTGGTGGACTGAGCAGAGGACCCGGGAGGCAGAAGGACCTGGGTTCCAATCCTGCCTGTCCCTTGTCTGCTGTGTGACTTTGGGTAGGCCGCTTGACGTGGCTGGGCCTCAGGTCCCCCATCTGTCCGACGCCTTTTGCCTGGGTCCCCCCCCCCCCCCCCCGCCCCAGCGCTTGGGACAGTGCTTAGCACAGTGCTTGGCACCCAGTACGGGCTGAGCAAAGACCAGCATTATTATTATGGATGGATGCTGGAGGGGCGGGGGGGCCTGACCTGGGGCTCGCAGGCCTTGGCGGTGTAGGCGGGGGCAGGGCCGGGCCCGGGTCGCTCCCGCCCCTTCTCGAACAGCGAATCCTCGAACTCGGCACCCAGGAGCTCCTCCATCGGGCCGCCGCCGCCGGGGGGCGCAACGAGACGCGGGGCAGCACCAGGCCGCACGTGCGCGTGGGACGCCAGCCCACGGACGCCGCCGCAGCCATCTTGGATGAGGGCACGGAGGGGTGCGGGCCACCCGTGCGGCGGCCATCTTGGATGAGGGCACGGGGGTGGGGAGGCCCACCCGTGCGGCGGCCATCTTGGGTGAGGGCAAGGGGGCGGGGAGGGCCTCCCGCGCGGCGGCCATCTTGAATGAGGGCGTGGGGCTTCCGAGCGCTCAGCTGCGCTTGCGCGAGGAGGGGCCCCGTTGCCCTGTGGGAGCCGCGGCCTATCAGCGCCCTTTCTGTCAGTTTAGGGGCTGGAAGCAAAAGCCCATCAGAAGCCTATAATAATAATAATGGTATTTGTTAAGCGCCTAGTATGTGCCAAACACTGTATTAAGAGCTGGGGTGGACCCAAGCACATCGAGCAGGACACGGTCCCTCTCCCCTGGGGGCTCACAGTCTCAATCCCCATTTGACAGATGAGGCAACTGAGGCCCAAAGAAGTGAAGTGACTTGGCCAAGGTCGCACAGCAGACAAGGGCTGGAGTAGGGATTAGAACCCACGACCTTCTGACTCCCAGGCCCGAGCTCTATCCACTCTGCCATGCTGCTTCTCAGCCTTTTATCATCATCATCATCATCATCATGATGACAGCATCGGTTAAGATGTGCAAAGCACTGTTCTAAGCGCTGGGGGGATACAAGGTGATCAGGTTGTCCCACGTGGGGCTCACAGTCTTCATCCCCATTTTACCAATGAGGTCACCGTGGCACAGAGAAGTGAAGTGATGTGCCCAAAGTCACACAGCTGACAAGTGGCGGAGTCAGGATTAGAAGCCACCACCTCTGACTCCCCAGCCCCAGTTCTTTCCACTGAGCCACGCTGCTTCTCTGTTTATCATCATCATCATTAGTATGAGTAGTTTCATTATTATTGTTGCAGTATTTATGGAATTTCTTAAGCGCTTACTATTCTTTAATTCATTCAATCGTATTTATGAGCGCTTACTGTGTGCAAAGCACTGTACTAAGGGCTTGGTACAGTAGGGAAGCAGGGTGGCTTAGTGGAAAGAGCACAGACTGGGGTGTCAGAGGTCGTGGGTTCTAATCCAGGTTCCACCTCTTGACTGCTGTGTGACCTCGGGCATCTCTGTGCCTGCCTCAGTTACCTCATCTGTAATACACCTGATTACCGCGTATCTACTCCAGCGCTTAGAACAGTGCTTGGTGCATAGTAAGCACTTAAATACCATTATTATTATTACAATAATACAATAAACCAACATATTCCTTGCCCACTACTTCCTTCTTCCCCTCCCCAGCCCCACCCCGGGGAGACAGACATAAAGTATAAAATACTATGTGACAGGCGCTGTTCTAAGCACTGAGTAGACAGCGTTGTTCTGGTTATTATTAGCATTTATCGCTGTCTGCTGTGTGACCCTGGGCAAGTCGCTTCAGCTTCCCTGTGCCTCAGTTACCTTTACTGTAAAATGGGGATTGAGACTGTGAGCCCCATGTGGGACAGGGACTGGGTCCAACTAGATTTGCTTCTATCCACCCCAGCAATTAGTGCTGTGCCTAACACCTAGTAAGCGCTTAAATCCCATCATCATTATTCTTATTAAACGTTTACTCTGTGCCAAGCATTGTTCTAAGCATTTGGAGAAGATACACGTTAAGCAGGTTGGACAGAGTCCCTGTCCCATATGGGGCTCACAGTCTCAATCCCCATTTTACAGATAAGATAACTGAGGCACAAGGAAGTAAAGGAACTTGTCCGGGGTCACACCAAGTTTTATTCACTAGGCTCACTGCCTCTCACATCAGATCCTCGTCCACTTGAAACAAAATCCTGCATTTGTTCGGTCAAGATGTAGGAGAAATATAAAGAGTGACCCTGTTCTGTCAATTTCACTTCCAAAATCTGCACTATATTTAGGGAACACAACTGCATCGTTAAGAACTAAAACCCACAAAATTGAGCATGATTTTGTTTCGGCATTTCACGTGGAAAAAAAAAAGGCCATTGGGATTTCAGTGTCTTTCCTTTGTTGTATTTTCCAACACTACAATTTGGGGTCACACAAGAGGGTGGTTCTTACATCTAAAATATCCAAGGTCTTAAAAAAAAAAAATTGTATTCCAAGGGATTCCTCTTGGCACCTATCAGTTTGCCAAGGAAGACTAAGGGATGTCATTTAGCTAATTATTATCAAAATAACAATTATGGAAATGTTTATTCCCTTAATTGAGAATCATGGCCTAGTGGATACAGCTCGGGCCTGTATCAAAGGACCGACTGGGCAAGGGACCATTTCTCTGGCTTTCACACCCTTCCTTTCACCATTATTATTATTATTATAGTATTTGTTAAGAACTTACTATGTGCCAAGCACTGTTCTAAGTACCGGGATAGATACAAGTTAATCAGGTTAGACATAGTGCCCGTCCCGCATGGGGCTCACGGTTTTAATCCCCATTTTACAAATGAGGTAACTGAGGCCCAGTGAAGTGACTTGCCCAAGTTCACATGGCAGACAAGTGGCGGGGTCGGGATTAGAACCCACGACTTTCTGACTCCCAAGGCTCTATTCACCAAGCCACACTGCTCCTTCATTTTAATTTTGAAGTTACCTCAGACCGTTCCCCACTTCCAGTCAAATCCCAAATCATTCAGACGTGATGAAAGTGGGGAAAACTATGAAGAGAGAGGGAGTCCTCAAATCTCAAGGAGAATATTACAACTTTTCTGATTTCTTTAAAGACTCAATCACCACCAGTCAATCGTATTTACTGAGCGCGTACTCTGTGCAGAGCACTGGACTAAGCGCTTGGGAGAGTACAATGTAACAGAACAACAGACACATTCTAGAGGGCGAAACACTTTAAAACGCAAACAAGACTATGCGATGAGCCGGCATTATCAACACAGTTGGCACTGGGTAAAAATTCCCCACGTGATCAAATGATCGGGATGATTCCTTCCAAAGTGAAAATTAAGATTCAATACTGAATACATTTAACATTCCAAATACCTTGAAACCAGTTCGCCTTGGGGGACGGCTAACTCTAAGATAATCGGCTCCGGTTGTCTCTTTCTTAGCCGATTCCTGCCTCTTTGATATCAGGCAGAGCCTCTGGGGCCCACCAGAGCCCCAGTCAATCATATTTATTGAGCACTTACTCTGTGCAGAGCACTGAGCTACTACTAATAATAACTGTGGCATTTATTAAACACTTACTATGTGCTAGGCACTGTAGAGAAGCAGCGTGGCTCGGTAGACAGAGCCCGGGCTTGGGAGTCAGAGGTCATGGGTTCGTAACCCCCCTCTGCCACTTGTCGGCTGTGTGACTGTGGGCAAGTCGCCTCACTTCTCTGTGCCTCAGTTACCTCATCTGTAAAATGGGGATTAACTGTGAGCCTCACGTGGGACAACCTGATTACCCTGTATCTACCCCAGCGCTTAGAACAGGGCTCTGCACGTAGTAAGCGCTTAACAAATACCAACATTGTTATTATTACTAAGCAGTGGGGTGGTTACGAGCTAATCGGGTTGGACCCAGTCCATGTGGCACGTGGGGCTCACAGTCTTCGACCCCATTTTCCAGATGAGGGAACTGAGGCCCAGAGAAGTGAAGCGACTTGCCCTAGGACACAGGGCAGACAAGTGGACTATATTACTGACATGTACCTAAGTGCCAGGAGGCTGAAGGAAGGGTGAATGAATGGTGCTAATCCAAACTCTCCATCCTCTTGCCCCCTTCGACCTCACCTCCCTTCTCTCCTTCTCCGGCCCAGCCTGCCCATTCCGCTCCTCTGCCGCCGCTCAACTCCTCCCGGGGCCTCCTTCTCGCCTGTCCCGCCATCGACCCCTGGGCCACGTCCTCCCGCTGTCCCGGAACGCCCTCCCTCCTCACCTCCGCCAAACCTAGTCTCTTCCCCTCTTCAAAGCCCGACTGAGAGCTCACCTCCTCCAGGAGGCCTTCCCAGACTGAGCCCACCCTTTCCCTCTGCTCCTCCTCCCCCTCGCCATCACCCCAACACCCTCCCTCTTCTCTACGCCCCCTCCCCACCCCACAGCACTTGTGTATGTATGCACATATCTATAATTCTATTTATTAATGATGTGTATAACAACAATTCTATTTATATTGATGCTATTAATGCCTGCCTACTTGTTCTGTTGTCTGCCTCCCCCCTTCTAGACTGTGAGCCCACTGATGGGCAGGGATTGCCTCTATTTGCTGCTGAATTGTACTTTCCAAGCACTCAGTACAGTGCTCTGCACCCATGATTGAATGAATGAATGAACAATCCCAGCTCTACCTCTTGGCTGCTGTATGACCTCTGGCAAGTGACCCAACGGCTCTGTGCCTCAGTTTCCTCATCTGAAAATGGAGACTTAATGCCTGTTCTGGCTCCTCCTTAGACTGTGTGCCCCATGTGGGACAGGGACCGTCAGAGCCCCTAAATTTGTATCTACCACAGCGCTTAGTACAGCGCTTGACACAGTGAGCACCTAACAAGTACAATAATTATAATAATCTTTAGAGTAGAATACGAGGTGCGCGGATTTCTGCCATTATTCTATTTTCCTCAAGCTTTCTTGTCTGGAGAACAGCGGCAGAATTAGGGAACACTAGACTGTAAGCTCCTTGTGGGCAGGGAACGTGTCCAACACTATCGCACTGTGTTCTCCCAAGCGCTTAGTACAGTGTTCTGCACAAAGTAAAAACTCAATAAATACCATTAAGGTATGTGCTGTTCCTCCCACAACATAAAGAGGTCTGGATTCAGCGGATGTGTTCGTGAGCGGCGGACAAGGAGGTTGCCTCAACCTGCGTTTTCTTTAACACGGGGTTCTGCAAGACTCCAACTCCTGCATGAAGAGAGCACAAAGGGAATGATTTGGGGGTTCCGTTCTCCCTAGCCGACAGTTTTCTGCGGGGCTTTGCCTTCCTAAATTAGAGAACTGAAGCTTTCACCTCCTGGATTTAATTATTGGGTTTATGTTTCTGAATATTTACGACTGGAGGATAAAGGACACGCTTTAAAAAAAAAAGCAAAAACAAATGAAACAGCAAAGGATTTTACACGCAGTAAATACTGTATTAAATCCAAGTCCCAGAGGCCTTGAATACTTATAAAATGTCCATCAGGGGTTGATAGGAAGGGAAGGAGAAAAAAAAAAATCTCACCAGTCCTTTTAAAATTCAGTAATTAAAATAAAAACTCTCGGTTTCCATAGGAACAGAAAGCTTCCTTTGGAAGCCGGTCTCTGGTCCCCAAAAGCTATAAAAATTCTTATTACACCGAGCAGATGGTGTGCTCTAAGCATGCAGAAGATTGATCTGGACCCAGGAGCAGATACGCTTTGAAGTAAAAAAAAAAAAAAATTACAGGGGGGAAACCAGAGTTTTCGGCAGAGAAGAACATTAAGTTGGTTTTCTTAATGCAGAAGCGCACATGGGGAAAACATGAATTGGAAAGCATTCCGATTAAACTCACTATGGACAGGGAACATGTCTGCTAATACCGTTTTCTGGACTCTCCCAAGCGCTTTAGCACAGTGTATTGCCCAGAGTAAGTATTCAATAAATACAACCGATCACACAGTGCAATACTTTGACTTCCTCACACCATCCACAACTCTGCTGTTAAGTAAGACTCTCCCCTACCTCCACATCCAAATCCATCCATTAGTCAATAATATATTCTGAGGAGGTGAGGGAGGAGAAAGAGGATGGAAATTAAAAAAAAAACAAACCCAGAGGTCCTGGGTTCTAATCCCAGCTCCGCCACTCGTCTGCTGTGGAACTTGGGCAAGACACTTCAATTCTCTGTGCCTCAGTTCACTCATGATGATGACGATGGAATTTAAGCGCTTCCTATGTGCCCAGCACTCTTCTAAGCGCTGGGGTAGTAGATACAAGCTCATCAGGTTGTCCCACGTAGGGTTCACCGTCTTAATCCCCATTTTCCAGATGAGGTAACTGAGATAGGCTTAAGTGGCTTGCCCAAGGTCACACAGCAGACGAGTGGCGGAGCCGGGATTAGAACCCAGGTCCTCCGTCTCCCAAACCCGGGCTCTTTCCACGAGGACACGCTGCTTCCCTCATCTGGAAAATGTGTGTCCCACGTGGGACGTGGGGCTGGGTCCAACCTGTCTATCCCAGTGCTCAGTATAGTGTCTGGCACATACTAAGTACCTAACAAATACCATAAAAAATAATCATAATTCAAGTAAAAAGAAAGCCCGCCTAACTGTTAACCGCCCTGCTTAACTGGAGCTATCAGCTTCAGTTAAACAGCTGGGATCAGACCGGAGGCAAAGTGATTTAATCCCAGACACGCTTTTTTCCCCCCCCCACCATCCGCCTTCTACAATTCGCTGGCCGCCACCACCACCAGTAATCGATCGATTAATTAACGGTATTTCTTGAGCGCCTAGTGACCACAGAGCACTGAACCCGGTACTTGAGAGATGACATTAAGTCAATCAATCGTATTGATTGAGGGCTGACTTGGTGCAGAGCACTGTAGTCAGCACTTGGGAGAGTCCGATACAACGGAATCAGCAGGCCCGTTCTCCGCCCATGTATAATAATAATGATGGTGTTTGTTAAGCGCTTACTATGTTCCAAGCACCGTTCTAAGCGCTGGGATGGCTACGTGGGTTGTCCCACGGGGGGCTCACAGTCTTAATCCCCATTTTACAGATGAAGGAACTAAGGCGCAGAGAGGTGAAGTGACTGGCCCGGGGTCACGCAGCAGATAAGTGGCAGAGCCAGGATTAGAACACTGGTCTTTCAAACTTAATCCACTAAACCACGCTGCTGCTCCTGGTAAGCCCTGGGGAGAGTCCAATACATAACGGAGTCGGCAGACATGTTATCTGCCCGCAAGCACCTTACAGTCTGGGAACAGGGGGGATTTCTCTTGGAAGGATAAGAGTATTTCAAGCAACCAACCTCCTCCAGGAGGCTTTCCTTGATTAACTCCTATTCTCTTCAGTTCACATAACCTCAACTGCAACTCGAACGTCACCTAGCGTCTCAAAGCCTCGAGGCACAGCGTGGCCAAGTGGATTCAGCCCGGACCTGGGAGTGATAAGGACCTGGGTTCTAATCCTGGCTCCGCCACTTCTCTGCTGCGTCACCTCGGCCAAGTCACTTCACTTCTCTGTGCCTCAGTGACCTCATCTGTAAAATGGGGATTAAGAAGGTGAGCTCCGTGTGGGACAGGGAATGTGTCTAAGCTGATTGGCTTGTACCTACCCCAGTGCGTGGTTAAGCGCCTGGGACATGGTAAGTGCTTAAAAATGACATTAAAAAAACCCACAAAACCCTTCTATGACACTTGTTATATGATCCAATTTTTAAGCATCATCTCTCCCACAAATCCCCTTTCCCTCCCTGTAATTTTAGTGTCTCTCTTCCCTGGTAGACTGTAGCTCTTCGAGGGCAGGGACCAAGCATGGGGATGGAGCCCGGGCCTGTGAGTCAGAAGGTCATGGGTTTTAATCCCGGCTCTGCCACGTGTCGGCTGCCGTGACCTCGGGTGGATCACTTCACTTCCCTGGGCCTCAGTGACCTCATCTGTAAAACAGGGATTGAGACCGTGAGCCCCAGGTGGGACAGGGACAGTGTCCAACGTGGCTCAGTGGAAAGAGCCCGGGCTTCGGAGTCAGAGGTCATGGGTTCGACTCCCGGCTCTGCCACTTGTCAGCTGTGTGACTGTGGGCAAGTCACATAACTTCTCTGTGCCTCAGTTACCTCATCTGTAAAATGGGGATGAACTGTGAGCCTCACGTGGGACAACCTGATTACCCTGTATATACCCCAGCGCTTAGAACGGTGCTCTGCACATAGTAAGCGCTTAACAAATAACATTATTATTATTATTTGCTTCTATCCTCCCCAGCGCTTATTACAGTGCCTGACACATTGCAAGTGCTTAACAAATACCAATATTGTTATTATTATTATTATTATGCGAGCACTTAGTAAAGTGCTCAGCAGGCACCTGGGGATCAATAAATATGATTCTGCACTGCTCCTTGCTGAGAAAAAGGTTATTTTTAAACACAATGCCCCGGAGATTTTGGGCCACAGAACCCCGCAGGTTACGGTGGCAAATAAAAGCACTGTCCTTACCCTGATTGACACCAGGACAGGATTCCAGGCAAGTCATTTGAGGTGCTAAATCTGCCAGGTTCACAGCAGCACCACAAAACTCTGAGCCCTGGCATCTTGTGCCACAAAACGGTGGCCACCAGCTGCTTGTAAGCTCCTTTGGCCAGCCTTAGACTAGTAGACAAGAATCAGTAACCAAGAAGGCCTGCGGGAACAGACAAATAGCAGAAGCCCCCTAAGTGCCTGCCTGAAATCCAGATTTCCAGGCGAGATGAATTCCACAGAAAACTGAAATCCAACTCAAGATGCTGATTTGCTTTTCAAAGTAAGAAAGAAATGAAGTTCGACAAGACATAATACCACTCTTAAAGGGCTCTGGCTTTCAGAGGTTTGTAGCTGTGATCACCTGGATCTGACAGCTGGCAAAAGGGTGACATGGATTTATTTATTTCTCTTGGCAGTCACCAGATTGCATTGTGAAATAAACGCAGCTGGGTAAAAAGCAACTATACCATAGAAGTTCACCATCTTCCTAATTTCAAGTACTCAGGCCAATTATTCACTGCAGAAAAAACAAAATATTAGCCTCCTCAACACAAAACTGGCCAATCCCAAGGCTAGGAGAGTGGTTATGAAAATTACATCGAGAGCAGAGAGCCCCAGAAGTAATACTCTCTGAATTTTATTCCAACATTTGCCCCCCAAAACCACACACACAAACACACACACACACAGGGTTGAGTTCAATAATAGGACGAAAATCAAACATTTAAAAAATTCTCAAATACTGAATGCTCTTAACTGCCTGGGAAACTTAATAACAACTGTTCTCACAAACTCTGAAATTTAGCACTTCTTTTACAACTGCAAGACATGCGAATTCTCCACCAGATAACTGCTGCATCCATTCTCACAGAGTATATCCTACAAACAGTTAAAAGGTGATTGGACACTAAATGTTTTTAATAAATAAAGGTGATTTTCTTTCCGGAAAAAATCGCTAAAAGAATTGCTACTGATTACTGACCTTTATTATGTATTCAAAGACAAAAATCAATTCGGAGAGGCAGCCGCCCCCGCTCCCTCCCACCTTGCCCTGTAATAAATAATTTAAAAAGCTAGCAAACACCAGAGCGGCATTAGGTATGGAGACTTAAAATGAGGAAGGATGGAAAAAATTCCAGTAATGATTATTTACAACTACGTACGATTAACGTTATTGAAATGGAAACAATATAAATATATTCAAAGGCTTCAAATTACCACGTCGGAAGCGGAACGAATCAGTTTAACGACCGAAACGGTTTAAAACCTGCTGTCAAAATAGTTTTCAGACCACGTCGGGCGATGATTCAAAAAGGAGCAATTTAATCATTACAATATAGCTTGTCCTATAGAGTTGTAAAAAAGTAAAAAGGAAGAGAGCGATTCATTAAATGGCTGCATACTCTGTATTGTTAAAAAAAAAAAAAAGTTGACGGTAGTATGAAAAAAAGCCACCCACAAAGCCAGCTTGTCTGCAGTGAAGAGACCAACCGAATAGCAATATTTTGGAATTACTAACAGTAGTTAAAAATAAGATAAACGATTTATCTAAAAACTGAAAGCGACATGCACGGTAACCTTTTCATTCATTCAGGAGGCGTTTTAGGCGTAAGCGAAGAGTTTAAGATTTCTCTCCCAAGAGGCCGTCTCAAACTAACCTGGTCACACCCACTAGACCTGGTCGTTCAAACGAGTATTTTGCAATTCAACACTCGATTCAACTTTTACTCCGTGAAGAAAGCAATTTTTTTTCTTTTTAATGGTCCTTGTAGTCACGAGAAGCAAACATCCCTCAGAACAATGAACAGCACCAGTCTTTACAAATAAGTTAGTAAGAACATTCAGTCTCCTGACAGGGCAAAAGGTTAATAGTCGACAGTTAAATGATCTCTAAGTGAAAAGTTAACTTTTAATTGGCTTTGGGTCAGTTAGCCAACCTTACTGAGGGATAAATTCTTCAAAAATCAGAACGCCTAAACACGACCTAAGCCGACACGTTCTGGCTCCCAGATGATTGAAAAGAATTCTCCGAAGCAGATGTCGACGACGCGCTTCTTTTTCACATTTTTTGGTATGAAGTCTACAGTAAGCGTCCCTCTCTCTGTCCGTTACCGCGCCGGCTTCTTCCCCTCGGTACGAAGACGTCTTGGGGTTGTTCGGGAGGAGGCGGGCTGGCTTCGACTAAAAGCGGTAACAGAAATCCTACAGAGCTATCAACCGCAGCATCCGTTCGGGTCTTCGCCTTGAAAGGGCCGGGAACGACGCCTGCCGTACCGACGGCGGGGAAGTGCAATTTCATTCATTCAATCGTATTCATTAAGCGCCTTTACTCTGCGCGGAGTGAGGACGGTTGTGTTTTCCTCGATGTACGAGTCGTACAAATACGTGCACGGTTTTCAACGTTAGTGCAGAGCCCGATAAATAAGACACGGAGAGCCTTCGTTTCCTGTGGGGTTTGTTGGGGTTTTTTTGGTTGTTTTTTTTTATGTTTCCTCTTTACTGCTTCTAAGAGCTTTTACTCTGTAAAATGTTTGGTCACTCAAAGCTATAAGCTTAATCACATATCAAAGACCACAGATCGTGAACCCCATCTTTTACTAGAACGTACGGTATTAAGCGGGATAAAATATTAGAGGACAATAATCTAGTGGTCACTGAATCCCCTTGAAAAGGCCTAAGAAATACATTATGTATCATAATAAAAATGTACTGCATTAAAATCTGCATTTTTTTTTTTTTTTTTTACAAGTTGTCTTTTCGTCGGGGTTTTTTTTATTTACAGTGCGCAAGTTTCCCCTTCCGCAGTAGTCTTTGTGTTTGTTTTTTTTTGTTTTTAAACTTTGGCACAACATTAAATTCCGCTCCATTCGAGTGTTCTGTCCTACGCTGCGAGAGAGAGTGAAGGGTGTCTGCGTCGGTCCGAAGATGTTCGCGGCTTCATGTGAGAATTGGCCTGGTGGCGGTCAGTCTCCTTGAGGTTCTCGGCAATGGCTTCGCCCTGTTGGATAGCTACAAAGGAAAAAAACAAATAGGAAGCTGCTGAAACGGTTAAAGATGAAAGGATCCATCAGAAAGCAATAGCTGCATTTTTACAAAACGGAACTTTCTTGATAATAATAATGTTGCTTGTTAAGCACTTACGACGTGCCGAGCACTGTTCTAAGCTCTTGGAGCACTGACTTGGGAGTCGGAGATCACGGGTTCGAATCCCGGATCCGCCAATTGTCAGCTGTGTGATTTGGGGCAAGTCACCTAACTTCTCTGTGCCTCAGTTACCTCATCTGTAACATGGAGACTACGACTTTGAGCCCCACGTGGGACAGCCTGATCACCTTGCATCGACCCCAGCGCTTAGAACGGTGCCTGGTACACAGGAAGCGCTTAATAGCATCATTATTTTTACTATAATCCAAATTAAGCAGGTTGGACACAGTCCCTTGCCCCACATGGGGCTCACACTCTTCATCCCCATTTTACAGATGAGGTAAGTGAGGCCCAGAGAAGTGGCTTGTTCAAGGTCACAGAGCAGACCGATGGTGGAGCTGGTATTCGAATCCACGCGCTCTAACCACTGAGCCACGCTGCTTCTCTTTAGACCTAGAGATGAATACTTTGTTAACTATGCTAGGGGAGTTTGCTTGCTAATACTGATAACTCTCTTTTTGCTTCTGGGTGAGGTTGCTTGCAAGACACAATATACGTATATACGTACTACCTCACGTCACTCTGTTTTGTGGATAATCTGCTTATACAGTTCTAGCCTACAGTTAGCTAAACTGTGGTATCTGTCAAGCGCTTATTATGTGCCGGGCACTGTCCTAAGCGCTGGAGGAGATACAACTTGATCGGATTGGACACGATCCCTGTCCCACTTGGGGCTCACCGTCCTAATCCCCAGTTTTACGGACAGGGGAACAGAGGCCCAGAGAAGTCAAATGACTTGCCCAAGGTCACCCGGCAGACAAGTGGCGGAGCCGGGATTAGAACCCAGGGCCTTCCGACTCCCAGGCCCGGGCTCCATCCACAGGCCATGCTGCTTTTCACGCTGCTGTATGTCTAGAAGAAGGTAGACTTTATTTCACTGAGTAGTGCAGACTGAATTTTGGGGTACTTCTGCGCAAGCCTCATATATGCTCATACCGACAAATTCACTTATCTGTATAAATTACGTTCACAAAGCTCAGTAACAGCCTGAGAACCGTAAAGTTCTGAGAATTTGTCTTCTGATGAATAAAAACTGGGTTTACGGTAACGTTCCGACCATGCAAAGTAACATGCAAGCAAAGCTATTCACAAGCCAAGTTAAATTTTACAAGAAGAGAAGAAAGTTCTCAGCCTAAGAAAATTAGAAATAAATCCTCATATCATATCGGGCCTTAGGACAAGAAAATCAGCACTGCACAACTTCTGTGAACGTATTTTGGCTGAATGCACATTCTCTTTCAAATAACACAAAACTGCGGGTTAAAATCGCATTTGTAACAACTGGATCCATGAATCAATCAATCAATGGTATTTACTGAGTGCTTACTGTGTGGAGAGCACTGTATTAAGTGCCTGAGAGAGCACAATACAAGAGAGCGGGTAGACACCTTCCCTGCCCACAGGGAGCTTACGGTCTAGAGGGGCAGTCTATAAACTAACAATTAATCGATCACTGATATTTATTGAGCATTTACTCTATGCAGAGCTCTGTACTAAGCGCTTGGGATACAACAGAATTAGCAGACACATTCCCTGTCCACAACTGTCTGCTAATAACTGTCCACAAAGGATAAAAGGCGTCAAATGACAGATGCAGCATAGCCTGATGGTTACAGTGCGGGCCTGGGGGCCGGAAGGACCTGGGTTCCAATCTCGGCTCCGCCACCTGTCAGCTGTGTGACCCTGGGCAAGTCACTTAACTTCTCTGTGCCTCAGTTACCTCACCTGGAAAATGGATATTAAAAGCGTGAGCCCCACGTGCGTTAACCTTACCTACCCCAGCGGTTAGAACAGTGTTGGGCACATAGTAAGCGCTTAACAAATATCATAGTTACTATCATTACTCTCTGAGCCTCGGTTTACCTCATCTGAAAACGGGGATTAAGACTGTGAGCCCCGCGCGGGACACGGACGGCATCCAACCTCATTCCCCTGCATCGGCCCCAGCGCTTAGAACGGTGCCCGGCACACAGCAGGCGCCTAACAAACACCATGAAAATAAAGACGAAAAGCCGAAGATCTGTGATATGGAATGGACCTAGAAGGAGAACAAAATGGGACCCAGAACTGAAGCTTGAGGGACCCCCACAGTGAGGGGGTGGGAGGCAGGGGAGAAGCCCGCGAAAGAGACTGAAAACGAGCAGCCGGCGAGATAAGAGAAGCAGGAGAGGACACCGCAAGTAAAGCCGACGCTGGATAATCTTTCCAACACTTGCGAGGCACTAAATGTGCGCCAATACTCCTAAACACATTTAAGTCTACCAGAACGTGTGCTTACACAACATTTGGCTAAAATGCAGTTGGGAAATTAGGGAACGTGATTCCAAGAACGTGACTGTGATTGGACTCGGTGTGCCACGTTACCAGAAAAAAAAACAGAGCCTGTAGGCATCCGCAAGAACCTTGAGTACCGTATCCCTAGTTTTCTTTAAATGCGAGGTTTTGCACGATCGAAATCTTCGCCTTATAGGAGAGCCGGGTATATTAGTTTAGGGTTCCTCTGATGAACGAAACACATTAGGCCTCTAAATTGGGGAGGACGTGTCTCTTGAGCGGAACTACCTTGAAAAACCACAGGACCCAATGGGTAGCATTCAGGTTAAACTAGCGCAGTCGAAAATTAAATTTTCCAGGAGGGTATTTTAAGGTATATCTTCGAAAAGTTATCGCTATGAAAAGGGGTAAGATTTCCAGTGCTCTCTCATTTTCAGCTAGTGGAACTGGGTATTCGTGCAAAATGGGCCTTCATGGAACATGAACTGAATCTCAGACCATCAGATTTAATTAAATTTCTTAGATTGAGAGGCCCCTGCGGGGCAGGGACTGTGTTCCAACCTGGAGAAGCAGTGTGGCCTAATGGACAGAGCCCAGGCCTGAGTGTCTGAGGAACCTCTCCTCTACTCCCGACTCCATTTGTCAGCTGTTGACTTTGGGCAAGTCATTTCACCTCTCGGGGCCTCAGTGACCTCATCCGTAAAATGGAGATCAAGACTGTGAGCCCCATGTGGGACAACCTGATGACCCTGTATCCTGCACACAGCGCTCGGAACAGTGCTTGGCACATAGTAAGCACTTAACAAATGCCACTACTTGGCCGTCCTCCCGTCACCTCAAACTTTCACGTCTAATATATAGAACTTCTCATCTTCCCACCCAAACCTTGTCCTCCCCCCGACTTTCCCATCGCCGCAGACGGCACCACCAACCTTCCTGCCTCACAAGCCCCTAACCCTGGCATCCTCTTTGACTCCTCTCTCTCATTCGCTCCACAAAAATCAATCCATCCCTACATCCTGATTAGACTGCACGCCCATCAATGGGCAGGGATTGTCTCAATCTGTTGCCGATTTGTGCATTCCAAGCGCTCAGTACAGTGCTCTGCACATAGTAAGCGCTCAATAAATACTACTGAATGAATGAATCCTGTCGGTTCCACCTTCACGACAGGACTCACAGCCATCCATTTTTCTCCATCCGAGCGTTAATCCAATCACTTATCCTAGTCGCACCTCGATTACTGCATCGGCCTCCTTGCTGACCCCCGAGCCTCCCGTCTCCGCCCACTCCGGTCCACGCTTCCCTCCGCTGCCCGGATCATTTTCCTGCAGAAACGTTCGCCACACATGTCTCCACTCCTCAAGGAACTCCAGTGGTGGCTCATCTATCTCCTCATCGAACAGAAACCTCTCACCAGTGGCTTCAGAGCAGTCGATCCCCTTGCCCCCTCCTAACTCACCCCACTACTCTCCTATCACCATCCAGCCCACACAATTCACTCTTCTATTCTGCTGACCGCCTCACTGTACCTCGATCCCGTCTAGCTCGCCGTCGACCTCTCGTCCTGTCTCTGGTCTGGAACGCCCTCAGTCCTCATAGCTGAAGGACAGTGACTCTCCCCTGCTTCAAAGCCTTACTGAAGGCACACCCCCTCCAAGAGGCCTTCCTTGATTACGCCCTCTTTTCCTCTTCTCCCACTCCCTCCTGCCATGCTCTGACTTGCTCTGTTTATTCATCCCCCCTCCCAGCCCCACAGCACTTTGGTACGTATCTAGACTGTAAGCTCGTTGTGGGCAGGCAACGTGCATATTTATTGTTATATCGTACTCTCCCAAGCACTCAGTAGAGTGCTCTGCACACAGTGAGCGCTCAGTAAATACCCCTGACTGACTGGCTGACCCGGGTTTTGATCCCGGCTCCGCCGCCTGTTCGCTGCGTGACCTTGGGCTAGTCACCTCACTCCTCTGGGTCTCGGCTCCATCACTTGCAAAAATGGGGACTCAATCCTGTTCTTCCTCCTCCTCAGATTGTGAGCCCCAGGTGAGACCCGATTATCTTGTGCGTACCCCAGCGCTTACCCTCTCAGGGTCGCACCTGGACAGTTTCCAGTCCTCTACCAGTCTTGGCTACGGGAGGGAGAGTCAAGCATTGGCCTACCCCCATTCCATTCCTAGATCGGCCAGTGGCTAGCGAGTGGAAGGCCATCGGCTAAGGGTCAAAACACCCCCGTGCTGGGCAGCAGCGGCTGGGGAGAGAGACAAGGGCGGTGACTCGAGCTGACTGCGCGGAAGGCGGCGACGGTAAACCGCTTCTGCACTTTTACCATGAAACCGTACGGATCCACTACCAGAACGACTGCGGATGGAGAGCGGGGCGTTGAGAGAGATGCGTCCGTGGGGACGCTATGGGCGATTCGACGGCCTAAGACAAGACCCCAGCGTTTAGTCCAGTGCCTGATGCGTAGCGAGGACTCAAACACCTCGTTATCATCTTGTATCTATCCCAGCACCTTGTACCGCGTTTGGCTCCGAGTATCAGCACACCGCAATCGTTATTCCTACTGAACGAAGACGACACTATTTCGCCGGACGTCTTCTCTCCCCTTGACGATTCCGCTACCAGCCGCGGGGGTAAGAGCCGACTCAGGGAACCCCGGGCTCGAGCGGGGGAGCCTAGTGGAAAGAGCCCGGGGTCTGGAAGTGGATTGTGCAGTTTGCACTTCACAAAAACACAGTGTTAAATAGGGCCTAGAGCTTCCTGTGACTGCAGGCGAGCCAGACCTATTAGCTCCTAGGGGAGGCTGGGGGAGATGCCAAGAGCAGACGATAATGAAGCTGTAATGAGCAGATCAGGGTCATTTATGCGGAAGAAGCTCCACGTAACCCTCAAGGAGCGTAGCACGAAGGCTGGGTCCTTCTCCGAAAGGACGGCGGGGACGGCCGGGGCCCGAGGGACCCTTTGGCCGGGGGACGCCCGGGCCAGTCCGACCCCTTGCGGACCCGAACACCAAACGGGACCGATCAGCCCGCGGTAGGAAATTCTCGATGCTCCTGGGTTGAGGGCTTCAACGGGGTCAGAGACCTCATCGTCCGTGGGTTGAGGGCTAAAGAGAACCAGTCACGTTAGTAGGTTTTCTTACTGTGATACGGAATATCGTGGTTTGTTCCATCTGTGAAGCTGAGTCACGAACCTCCTTGTCCCAAACTGGCTCTATCGGGACGGAGCACGGAGTCATAAGGAGCCGGATGCTAATCCTGACTCCGCCACTTGTCACTTCACTTCTCCGGGCCTCAGTTCCCTCATCTGTAAAATGGGGGTGAAGACTGAGCCCCAGGTGGGACAGGGACAGCGTCCAACCCGAATAGCTCGTACCTGCCCCGGGGCTTAGGTACAGTGCATGACGCACGGTAAGCGCTTAACAAATACCATTAAAAAAAGCAAAAAACCAAAAGAAACCTTTTTTATCCCAGTGATCGGTAAGCGTGTGGAATTCATTACCGCAGGAAGCTGTGCAGGCGGAAAGTATCATTTGGCTCAGAAGGGCTTTAGAAAAATGACTGGTTGAGTGGTTACAACGGTTTTCTGAAAGGTAAAATCTGGAGAGGGAAACTTAGGGATGTTACCTGGTCACCCCTAAATATTAGCTTGGTTATCAAGGAGAAGCAGCGTGAGCTAGTGGAGAGGGCCCCGGCCTGGGAGCCAGATGATCTGGGTTCTAATCTTGCCGACTCTGTGACTTTGGGCAAGTCACTTCATTTCTCTGGACCTCAGTTACCGCGTCTGTAAAACGGGCATTAGGATACACCACCCCATGTGGGACAGGGACCCTACTTACCCATCTCGACTAGTTGCTATCTACCCCAGTGTTCAGTACAGTGTCTGGCACAGAGTAATAATAATAATAATGTTGGTATTTGTTAAGCCCTTACTGTGTGCAGAGCCCTGTTCTAAGCGCTGGGGGAGATACAGGGTAATCAGGTCGTCCCACGTGAGGCTCACAGTTAATCCCCATTTGACAGATGAGGTAACTGAGGCACAGAGAAGTGAAGTGACTTGCCCACAGTCACACACCTGACAAGTGGCAGAGCTGGGATTCGAACTCATGACCTCTGACTCCCAAGCCCGGGCTCTGCCCACTGAGCCACGCTGCTTGTCTGTAAACACTTATGGGCAGGGGACTGCTAATTCTGTGGCCTCGTCCTCTCCCAGTTGCTTAGTCCAGTGCTCTGCAAATACTAAGTGCTCAATAAATGCGACTGCGCGATTATCAAGTATCCTTTTAAGAAAAACGAAAAGGAGAGGAATCCGATACATTGTTCCCTCAAGCACCCTGTGGTCACTCTAAGAGAGAAACGAGTGGGCTGGTTGGGCTTTGTTCTGATCCAGTAACGGCCCCCTTTTTTTTTTTTTTGGTTCTGGTGTGTTCTAGTAAACCGGGGGCAAGCAATACTGGTAGTAAAATAACGGAGTATCCCATCAGTGCTATTTATTGAGCGCTTACTGTGTGCAGAGGACTGGCCTAAACGCTTCAGAGAGCCTAGGAGAACACGTTCCCTGCCCACGATGAGCTTAGAGTCTAAAGGGACAGTCTACGGTCAATCAATCAATGGCATTGATTGAGCACTTACTGCGTGCAGAGCACTGGACTAAGCCCTCGGGAGCATCCAAGAGGAGAGTGGGCGGGCACGTTCCCTGCCCACAACGAGCTGACAGTCTGACCTCGAACAAAAACTAGCAATGCCACGAGCAACTGTATCAACTACAATCTGAAATTCAAAGCATGTCCTAGATACAGAAATAAACACGATGAACAATACACCCTTCGGGCATTTGATGTTCTTCCAGGGACCGTGAATGATATCTGAGGAACGAATCCCAGATTTATTTAAAAATTGTCTTCAACTGTGCCAGACAAGACCGACTATGCCTTGGGAAATGGTTTAGTGGTCTTGGAAAACGGGTTAGTCGTCATACCTTAATCTTCATGATGTAAGTGCATTTCCCTAGCTCTACTTGCAGAGTGAGTTATATAAGGAAGGCAGTTTGAAAGCAACTCAAATCCTTACCTTTACCCTCCTCTAAAATTGACAGGATTTTCATTTAGTCATTTCTCTTTTTTGGGGGGAGGGTCCATTTTGGGGTCCCAGTTTTTCAAGCAGAAAGGACCCAAATGGGGACAGGGAGAGGAGAAGAGAGGCCTCCGAGAGGCCTTCCCTGACTTACGCCCCCCTTTCCTCTTCTCCCGCTCCCTTCTGCGTCGCCCTGACCCGCTCCCTTTCTTCATGCCCCCCCGTTCCAGCCCCACACCTCTTATGGCCATATCTGTCACTTACTCATTTCTCTTAATGCCTGCCTCCCCACCTCTAGACTATAAGCTTGCTGTGGGCAGGGAATGTGTCTCTTTATTGTGGCACTGCCCTCTCCCTAGCGCTTAGTACAGTGCTCTGAGCACAGTAAGCGCTCAGGAAATACGATCCACAGGCTGGTTGCCTTCCATCAGCCAATGGTATCGACTGAGTGCTGCGTGCAGGGCGCTGTACTAAGCGCTTGGGAGAGGACACTTGAACAGAATTGGGAGACGCGTTCCCCGTCCACCACGAGCTTACAGTCAACAGCCTCTTTAGGACGCCACCATTTTATACGGACAATAAAGATCCATCTGATCAGAGAAAAGTTAAAGTAACAGATGTTTAATGCTGATTTAATATTCCTGTTCTTGGGGGAAAGCAATAAAAGGTACACTTTCAGAAAAATCTCAGTCACAAGTTAACTTTTCTCTCCTGGTTCTCCTCCCCGCTCTCTCGTCGGCAAATTCTCTCTTTTGCCAGCACCCAAACTGTGAGGGTCCCTCAAAGGCTCTGTTTTGGGTCCGTCCGTCCGTCCGTCCGTCCCCAAGCCCCCGCTCCTTTTCTTGTGGTATTTGTTAAGCACTTACTATGTGCCAGGCACTGTACTAAGCGCTGAGGTAGATACAAGCTAATAAGGGTGGACAGTGCCTGTCCCACATGGGGCTCACAGTCTTAATCCTCACCTTACATCGGAAGTCACTCAGGCACAGAGAAGCCAAGCGACTTGTCCAAGGTCACACAGCAGACCCGTGGCCGAGCCGGGATGAGGACCCAGATCCTCCCGACCCTCAGATCTAAACTCTATCCACTAGGCCACTCTGCTTCTCAATTTGACCCTCACCCCCTTGGGGTTCACGATGTCAACTACCATCTTTAACGCGGACAATTCCCCAAACTAACCCCTCTAGACGGACCAAGTCACTGAGGTCCAGGGAAGTGAAGTGACTCGCCCAAGGTCACCCAGCGGACAAGTGGCGGACCCGGGATTAGATCCCCAGGATGAGACAGAGAAGCGGCGTGGCTCAGTGGAGTGCGCCCGGGCTTGGGGGCCAGAAGTCGTGGGTTCTAATTCCGACTCCGCCGCTCGTCCGCTGCGTGACTCTGGGAAAGTCGCTTAAACTTCTCTGTGCCTCAGCTCCCTCATCCGTAAAGTGGGGATTAGGACTTTAATCTCAGAACAGCCCTCAGAACAGTGCTTGGCACATAGTAAGCGCTTAACAAATACCGGCACTGATCATTAATCCCAGGCTCGGGCTCTATCCACTAGCCTGCACAGCTTCTCATTTCGTGAAAGCTTTCTCGACGCTTCCGCTGATACCAAAATACTATCCAGCACAACGCGGATAGCCAGGAAACAGAAGAGAAGATGGTACTTTTATATCCGCTGTTATTTTAAAGAGCTCCGGCTGAGGAATCAAGACCACGTCGTCCCGTTTCCCTGGGTGATTTGACAAAACCGATTTTTCTGTAGCTCGGTGGAATGAATGCTCACCAACTGCCCATCCACCAAACGGAACCTTGGCTTCCACGGACCAAATACGACTCGGGCCGACTGAACTGACAACCATTCATCAATTCACATCCACAATTTACTTATAAATCCGTCATCCGCCTCTCTGCCTCCCGTCGTTTTCCTTCCCTTCTCTACAATGCCCTTCCCGACCTTTAACGGGACCGTCTGGGTGACCGTTCGGACGATCCACGGCACATAAGATAAACGCGACTGCATGAATGAACGAATCTGGAGCGCTTCTTAAGGGCAGAACACTGTACTGAGCGCTGGGGAAAGTCTAATCCAACGGAGTTAACGGGCACGTTCCCGGTCCACAGCGAGCTCAGGGTCTACAGGGACAATCTTTAGTCGATCCAGCAATCGAAGGCATTTATTGAGCACTTACGTGCAGACCACTGGACTGAGCGCTTGAGAGAGTCCCATGCGACGGGCTTCCAGTCTAGAGGGCCGGTGTAGGAGACCTGTCCATCAGGGATGGAATGGGGCTGCGTCAAAGCCCACCCTGTGCTGTGCCGGACGGTCGTGAGCCCTCCGACCGGAGACGGAAGACAACGGGACCGTCGGAGTCCGGGGAGCGGGTCCCGTTTGCCTGAGCGGAGCCTGGGTTCTAATCCCGACTCCACCACTTGCCTGCTGTGTGACTCTGGGCGAGAAGCAGCTTGGTCTAGAGGCAATAATGATAATAACGATGGCAGTTGTTAAGCGCTCGCTATGTGCCGAGCACTGTTCTAAGCGCTGGGATAGATGCAACGTTATCTGGTTGTCCCACGTGGGGCTCACAGACTTCATCCCCATTTTACAGATGGGGGAGCTGAGGCACAGAGAAGTGAAGTGACTCGCCCAAAGTCACAGAGCTGACAAGTGGCGGAGCCGGGATTAGAACCCACGACCTCCGACTCCCAAGCCCGGGCTCTTTCCGCTAAGCCCCGCTGCTTCCCTAAGCAGCGAGAGCCCCGGGCCTGGGACGCAGGGGACCTGCGTTCTCATCCCGGCTCTGCCACTTGTCCGGGCCTCAGTTTCCTCATCTCGCCTCTTCTCCCTCCTACTCTGTGACCCCCACGTGAGACGGGGACTGTGCCCAACCTAATTAAACTGTATGTGCCCGATGCTTGGGACAGTGTTTGACACATAGTAAGCTCTCAACAGCTGTACTCCCCAAGAGCTTAGTACACTGCTCAGCACACAGCAAGCGCTCAATAAACACGACTGACTGAGAAATACCATTAGGGGAAAAAAGGCTCTTTTCCCCATTTATACCAGGAACTGGAACGGGGACTGCGTCTGATCCGATTACCTCGTAGATACGAGATACCGCGGCACTCAGAACAGGACTTGGTACATAATAAGCGTGGAACAAATTCCGTCATTATTATGATGACTACTCTTAGACTGGGAATCCACTAAGGTGCCAGGACCTACATCCAACTCCCACCTAGGTACTCTCTCCCGGCACTCAGTACGGAGCACATGGTTAAGAGCTTAATAAATACTATCACTTCTCCTCCTGTTAGGAAGGAGGTGGCCAGCTTGGAGCTGGAACACACTGACGACGCTTAATTAACTCACTCATCCATCCCATCGTATTTACTGAGTCCTGAGTTTGCGCAGAGCACTGTACAAAACGCCTGGGAGAGGACGATATAAAAATAAACGGACACATTCCCTGCCCACATTGAGCTCAGAGCTCACCTTGTGTGTCCCCCCCCGCGCTCAGAACAGGACCTGGCACACAGTAAGCGCTTAACCAATGCCATCATCATTATTATTATTATTATTATTATTATTATTAGAGATTGGAGGGATTCAGGTCTCACTAGAAAAATGTGGAATGCTGAAAACATTGGTCTTTTTTTTTAAAAAACAGTGGGTTGTCTGGAAAATTACATGATGAACGGATGCCGGACCGGGGAGGTTTAATGAACGAAGCCTCCCTGTCGGATCCCGTGGAAAGCAAAAGCTAAGATGCGCAAAGAGGTGTCGGCGACTTGCCCAACAGTAAGTCACCTTGGAATTTTAGAAAGGTTCTGCTTTCAGATTTGGGTTGGAAAAAATAGTTTTCTCTTGCCCTCCAGGTTTTGTTCCTCCACCTGGGCATTTTTGCCTTTAGACAGGGAAGGGGGAGTGAAAATGGGAATATCGTGTCTTTAGGAAGCTGCTTTACCTGAAGAGGTACTTGGACAACAGAGTGAACACAGAAAACAATTATCAGTTGCCAAGTTTTCCCCCTCAATTTGCCTGCCTTTTTACGCAGATTAAAGAAGCAGCATGGCCTAATGGTTAGAGCACGGGCCTGGGAGTCGGAAGGACCGCCGCTTGTCTGCTGGGTGACCTTGGGCAAGTCACTTCACCTCCCTGCGCCTCAGTTATCTCGTCTGTAAAATGGGGATTGAGAGAGTGAGCCCCTCGTGCGACAGGGACTGTGTCCGACCCGACTGGATGTTTCCACTCCAGCGCTGAGTAGAGGCCCTGGCACCCAGTCATCGCTTAACAAATACCTCAGTGACTGCTACGAACGAATTTCTTGTCAGCTGAGAAATAGAAGAACTCATATTCGACTCGGTATAATTTGGACATAAAAGTAATTTACAAGGACTACAGAAGGAGCACGGCGTGGTGGATAGAGTCGGGGCCTTGGGAGTCAGAAGGACCTGGGTTCTAATCCCCGCTCCGCCACTCGCCTGCTGGGAGATCTCGGGCAAGTCACTTCTCTGAGCCTCAGCTGCGTCGTCTGTAAAATGGGGATGAAGACTGTGAGCCCCATGTGGGACAGAATCCGTGTCCCACCCGACCGATGCAGCTCTTAGGACGGTGCCTGGAACATAGCAAAGGCTGAACAGATACCGTATCCAAAAAAAAATTAAATAAAATAAAGGATAGCCTGATTGACAACAAAATCTTGCTAAACCCACACTGAATCATAAAACCCGGTTCCCACTGGAGGAAGATTTTATCTGTGTTAACGAGGCCCAAGAAGCACTAATGCCAGACTGTAATATCACAGAAGAATCAAAATATGGGTGAATTGCCAACGTATTAAAAATGAAAGCATTTTTCTGGCATTCGATAAACACCAAAATGTGCTTTTAATCTATCATTTGTGGCTATTATTTCCTTCTTTATTCTAACAGAATAATTTCAAGGCGACTTTCCAAGTTTCATATCACGGGCTCCCGTATTTACCTTTTTAACATAGCGTTTGGTCTTCAAAACTTCAAGCAATTTAGCGTACGGTTTGCAAAAACACTGTGAATACAAACAACTGTCTAAGCCAACATGAATTCCAGCAATGCCTAGAACAAGTCTATCTGCATTTAAATTGAATGGCTACAGAACGCATCAGCCTCTCAGAGAGGCAAAAATCAAATGCAAGTGGGAAAACACCCACATTTTAAGTTCTGGACATTCAGTCGTGTGGATTGAGCGCTTGCCACGTGCAGCGCGCTGTACTGAGCGCTTGGAATGTACAATTCTGAGAAACAACAGTGGCGGAGTGGACCTCCTGGTGGCCAGAAGGTCGTGGGTTTTAGAGCCGGCTCGGCCACTTTTCGGCCGTGTGACCTGGGCCAAGTCACTTCCGTTCCTGGGCCCCGGTTAACTAATGCGCAAAATGGATATTGAGTCTGTGAGGCCCAGGTGGGACGGGGGCTGTGCCCAACCCTATTTGCCTGTATCCACCCCGGCGCTTAGTACGCAGTAAGCCCTGAACAAATACCACAATTATTCTAATAAAGGGGTATAATCCACGGATCCACTGTCCCCTAGCTTCCTAAAACTGAGCAATCCTCACCGCTGGAGTTAATCCTTCCTTCGGAATGCTTTCCCCCTCTTTTTTTAGTTTTCGACTGTGAAGTCTGCCCTTCAAGAGGCCCCAGGTGAAGTTTTAGGGAAAGGAGAGGTGCAAAAAAAAAAAAAAAAATGGGTCGGTCATTCTTGGCTCGGTGGAAAGAGCACGGGCTTGGGAGTCAGAGGTCATGGGTTCGAATCCCGGCTCTGCCGCTTGTCATCTGTGTGACGGGGGGCAAGTCACTTGACTTCTCTGTGCCTCAGTTACCGCACCTGTAAAATGGGGACTAAAACAGTGAGCCCCACGTGGGACAATCTGATCACCCTGTATGCCCCAGCGCTTAGAACAGTGCTCTGCACATAGTAAGCGCTTAACAAATGCCAACATCATTATTATTATTTTTTATTTTGCTTGTGAACATTTCCCCCTGAACAATAGATCATTTTTCCTCACAGCAATCAAAAAATGCCTTTGCTTCTGACCTACTGAAGTAGATAAATAGGGAAACCCAACTGACCCCAAATACGATACCGAGCACCACAGCCCGCCCGAAGCGGATGGGGCTGGGAGTCGGAAGAACCCGGGTCCCAATCCCGGCTCCGCCACGTATCGGCCGTGTGATCTCGGGCAAGTCACTTCACTTCCTCCGGGCCTCCTCTGAGACATGGGGATTGCGACTGTGAGCCCGGTGTGGGACGGGGACCGTGTCCAACCCCGTTAGCTCGCCTCTACCCCGGCGCTCAGTACAACCTCTCACGTGGAGCGAGCAGTTAAGGGGACGCCACAAAAAACCGAAACAAAATCACCCGGAGACAGATCGTTTCGGACTGGCTCTAATTGGGGATCGGCTCCCCGAGGCCAGCATCGAATAGGCTCATCTTGGCTACTTAGACGGTAACTAACTGGCCCCGCCCGGGTCTTCTGCACAGGACGGAAATGACGCACCGCCCGGCGCTGCTGAAGCTGGGTTCTAATCCCGGCTCCGCTACGTGCCTCTTCTGTGACCCCGGGCAAGTCGCTTCTCTGGGCCTCGGTCACTTCATCCGTAAAACGGGGATTTAAGAGAGTGAGGGATTTAAGAGAGCGAGCCCCGTGGGGGACCGCGTCCCACCGGATTAACTCGAATCCACCCCACTGTTCGGAACAGCGCCTGGCACAAAATAAGTGCGTAACAATACTAACGATTATCGTCACTATTACCATTAAGCTTAAGAGCGACCGGACTAGACGGGATTTTGGGCCCCAGGCCCCAGAGATCTTCAGCTATTCGACTGTTCCGGCCGGGTGCCGACGGGGAGCAGACCGAAGGATGCCTTCAGTGAACGTGTCCCAAATGGGCTCGGCGGAGAGCTGGCCGGAGGGTCCGCCTGAGACGGAATCGGACAACTCCTGGTGCGTGGGGTCCCCAGGCGGGGACGCCCGGAGAGATGCGCCCGCCCGCCTGCGCCCCACCCCCCCCCCCCCCTCCCCCCGGGGGGACCACTGACCTGTCAATCCCCGGCCCTGGCGAGCTTACGCCGAACGTGGCGGGGGGGCTCCCAGGTGTCGCTGTCGTCCGTCTCCTCCTCCTCGTCCTCGTCCTCCTCCTCCTCGTCCCGCTCCTCCTCCTCCTCCTCCCCCGCCCCGCCCCGGTCGCCGGCGGGCCGCTCGCCGGCGCCGTCCCCCTCGAAGAGCGCCAGCCCCGCCTCGGCCCGCCGCTGCCTCTCGGCGAACCAGTCCCGCACCTGCCCGTAGCCCATGTGGGAGCGGGCCACCAGGTCGTCCAGGTCCTGCTCGTCGAGGAAGCCGCGCTTCACGTAGTAGTCCCGCAGGACCGCCGGGCCCGTCTTGAACCTGAGGAGCGAGGCCCCCCGGTCGCGGCCGCCGGGGGTCCGCCTCCGCCCCCCCCCGGGGCCGCCCCCGCGGCCTGCCCCGGCCCCTGCCCTTGGGCCTCCCGCGGCCCCTCCTCCTGGCCGGGGGCTGTCCGTTGGGCCTGTCGGGGCCGGGCCCGTGGTGGGGGCGGTGGTGGTGGCGGTGGTGGTGATAGTGGAAGTACCACTTGAGGTTGCCGTTCTTCCAGGCGTAGCGGGTGTCGCCGAACCAGCTGACGATGTCCGTGCGGGCCAGCCCGCTCTCCCGGGCCAGCCCGTCGTACTCCTCCGCCGAGGGCCACTGGGTGCGCACGAAGGCGCTCTTCAGGAGGTGCAGCTGCTCGGGGGACTTTTTGCCCGCCTTGTTCGCCGCGCTCCACCTGGGTCCGCCCGCCTCCTCCCCGGGGGCCGCCCCTCCTCCCCCGGCCCCGTCTCGACAACCGCCGGGTCCCGCCTCGTCGTCGTCGTCGTCCTCCTCCTCCTCCTCCTGCCCCTCCTCATCGTCGTCGTCGTCGTCCTCTTCCTCCTCCTCCTCCTCCTCTCCCCGGTCCTCCCGCCCGGAGGCCCCCGGCCTCCTCCTCGGGGCGAACCGGGCGTCCGCGTCCCGGTGCGGGGGCCCGGCCCGGGCCCCCGGCCCGTCGGGCTCTCCGTCGGACGGGACGGGGCCGGCCCCGGGGGCCCCCGCCTGCCCGGCCGTCTTCTCCCGGGCCTTCGGCGGCGGCGGCGGCAAGTCGGGGGCGGGCCCGCGGGCCCCCCGCAGGCGCGGGCCCCCGCCGGCGGGCGGCGGCTCGGCCGTCTCGTCGCCGGAGTCGATGACGATGGCGCCGCCGCCGGGGGGGCCGCCCTGATGGCCCTTGGCGTTCCGCTGGTTGTAGCGGGTGTCGCTGAACCACTTCTTGATCTCCCCTTTGGTCAGGCCGGTGACGCCCATGAGCCGGGCGATCTCCGCGTCGGACGGGAACTGGCCCCGCAGGTAGCTGACCTTCAGCTCCGCCAGCTGCTCTTTGGTCTTCTTGGCCCGGACGCCCGCCGCGTCGGGGGGCGCCGCCGCCTCGGGCCGGGGGTCCCGGGGCTGGGGGGGCGCCGGGGCGGCGGCGGGCTGGCCGTCGCCCGGCGGCGGGGGCGGCGGGGTGGCGCGAGCCCGGCTCTTCTGCGCCTGAGGCTGGGCGGGGACCCCGGCCACCGTCAGGGCGATGGGGGCGGCCCCGGCCACCTGGGTGAGGACCAGGCCCGGCTGGCCGACGATCTGGCAGGTCTGCAGGATGGAGGGCAGGCCGTTGCCCGCCGGGGACAGGTGGGCGGGGATGACCGTGATGGTCTGGGGCACCGTGTGCACCGCGCCGTTGAACTGCTTCTGCCTGGCCTCCTCCACCTCCTCGGGGGTCCAGCTGACGCCGTGCTTCAGCCGCTGAGCGGAGAACCAGATCTTGATCTGCTCCTCCGTGTGCCGGGCCTGGGCCGACAGGACGGTGATCTCCGAGCCGGTCGGGTAGGGGAAGCGGTTGTAGGTGCTCAGCAGCAGGGGGTTGGCGTCCAGGGAGGCGTTGTAGGCCGGGATGCTGCTGACGGGGATGAGGACCTTGGGGAGCAGGCCGGGGTTCTGCGGGGCGGAGACGGTGGCTATCACCTGGGCGAACCCGGGCCGGAGGACCGGGGCGGCCGGGGGGTCCGGCGGGGCGCCGCCCGGGGCCGAGCCGGAGTCCGACGAGGCCGGGCTCCGGTCCGCCTCCCGCTCCCTCTCCTCGCCGGGCTCTCCGGCCGGGCTGTGGAAGACGGCGATCCGCTTCGTCTCCGCCCTGGTCTTCATCATCTTCATGATGGGGGTCTTGCTGATGGAGATGCCCGGCGGGGACGGGGGCTCCGGGGGCTCGGCCCGGGCCGCCTCCGCCTCCTCCCTCACGAAGCTGCCGTCGAAGGTCAGGTCGTTGACGGTCTGCTCGAAGATCGTCTGGTTGTTGCCCTTCACCATGATCAGCTTGAAGTTCTCCTCGCCCGGGTGGTGCTTCAGGTTGTGGTCCGAGAGGGCGTCGTAGCGCTTGGTGAGGAAGTTGCACTCCGTGCAGACGTAGGAGGAGTTCAGCACGACGTTGGGGTGCTCCGAATCCACGTGGAAGGTGAACAGGTTCAGGTCGGGCGTCTGGAAGGTGCAGTATTTGCACTCGTAGCCGCCTTCCACTCTCTTGGTCGGCCCGTCGTCCGCCCGGCCCCGGGCGTCTTCCGCGCTCGCCGGGCTCACCGTGGGGCTGGTCTCTGCGGGGGCAAGTAGAGGGGGACCTTCGTCAGATTCGGCTACCGTTTCTAGGCTGGCCACTTGTTGGCTGGCAAGGACCATGCAAGGGGGAGTTGACTTTCGTCTACTTGCCATTTTGCGGAGGAGGAGGAGGAGGAGGAGGCGGCGGCGACGGGATCGAGCTTCGGGTCCTTCGGGTGGAGGGGCGGGGGCGGGGTGGGGAGCCTTAATTTCGCCGCTGGGTTTTTGGATGCTCCAACTCCATCGTCGGACTCGGTCCCTACGTCCCTCTAGCTGCTTGGCCCGGGGGGCGATCGGGTACGGAGCATCCCGCTGGGAGATGAAAGGCGGGGGCGCCCGCGGCTCCTAAGAGCCATCGTCTAAAATGCGGAAATGACGAGATAAAAAGAGTGAGGGTCTTTCGTTCGGCCGTTCCCAACAAAACTCGCTGGAAATCAAGGCTCTGGTCTGTTTTAGGCTATCCGCGGAGCGCTTACTCGGGCACTGCACTAAACGCTGGGGTGGATGCAAGCTCGTGGGGTCAGACACTGTCCACGCCTCACCAGGGGCTCCCGATCTCCACCTCCATTTTACAGATGAGGGAACTGAGGCTCACAGAAGTGAAGTGACTTTTTTTTTCCCCCCCTCAACGGTATTCGTTGAACGCTTACTACGCGCCGGGCACCGTAGCGAGCTCTGGGGCACATACGAGGTGATCACGTTGGACACGGTCCACGTCCCACACGGGGCTCACGGTCCTGACCCCCTACCGACGGATGTGGGAACTCGCCCCGACGTTACAGATTGCCCACGTTCCTCTTTGGACGACCCGAGAAGCCGCGCGTTCCCAATATCCCCATTTCCTCTTCGCCCCCAGGTTGTTCTCTACTTCCAGACTCAACTGCTCAACTACCCTGACTACCAGGGTGGGAGAGGGCGTTCAGAACAGAGACAAGGACCGGTAGAACAGAGAAGCACCGTGGCCTAGTAGAAAGAGCCCGGGCCCGGGAGTCAGAGGACCTGGGTTCTCATCCCAGCTCGGCCACCGCTCTTCCGCTGGGTGACCCCGGGCCAGTCTTTCGGCTTCTCCGGGCCTCGGTTCCCTCGGCCGGAAAATGGGGACCGTGAGCCCCGGGGGAGGACGTGGGCTGGGTCCAACCTGCTATCTACCCCGGGGCTCAGTACAGTGAATGATTGATTGATATTAACGTCGGTCTTCCCCTCTAGACTGTAAGCTGCCTGAGGGCAGGGGACGTGTCTACCGACCCTGTTGCATCGGACTCTCCCAGGTGCTTAGAGGAGTGCTGTGGACAGAGTAAGCGCTCAAGAAATACCACTGAATGATTGCTATTAATGTCCATCTGTCCCTGTAGGGCAGGGAGCATGTCTACACCTCTGCTCGACTTTTTTTGTGGTATTTATTAAGCACTTACTACGTGCCCGGCCCTGTACTAAGCCCTGGGGTAGATAAAAGATCATCAGGTCGGTGGACACAGGCTACGTCCCACGTGGGGCACACGGCCTTCATCCCCATTTTACAGAAGAGAAGCAGCGTGGCCGAGGCGACACACGCCGGGCCCGGGAGCCAGAAGGACCTGGGTTCGAATCCCGGCTCCGCCACTTGTCCGCCCTATAACTTTGGGCTAGTCACTGCACTTCTCTGAGGTTCACTCGGCGCCTCCGTAAAATGGGGATGAAGGCTGTGAGCCCCACGGGGGCTGCGCCCAACCTGATTATCTTCTATCTACCCCAGCACTCAGTACAGTCCCCGGCACGGAGTAAGCACTTCAATACACCAACGACAAAAACCTGAGGCACAAAGGAAGTGAAATGACTTGCCCAAGGTCACGCAGCAGGCGTGGCGGAGGCGGGATTGGAACTCAGGTGCCTCTGCCCCCAGGCCCGGGGACTATCCACTAGGCCGCACTGCTTCTCTTGTTCAAGGGAAAAACTAAGTGGTCACCTCATATCATCTCTATAGCATTTATCTAGATCTGAAAAGACTTGCTTCTTCAAAAGTCTCCTTAAAGCTACATGAAATGGGCAAGCCTCCATTTTTGGTTATTTTGTATTTCCAATGCAGTGACGAACGCTACATTTTTGTGGTCCGCAGCAACCGTGAAACCAGTTATTTTGGTGAGACAAAACAGAAAAAAACCCAACCTTTTTTCATTGCAAACTTTGCTGTCTGGGTGAAATAAGAACATTTTGACCATGTTTTTACAGAATACCTTCATTTGTGACCTAAATAAATGAACCGCCTTTTTGAAATGGCAAAGAACCAAAATGTCCTGAGAATGCTTTGCAATTCATATCTTAGGTTCACCTCTTCCCCTCTCTGAGTCGGCACTCTCAGTATTTTTTTCCTTTTTAACGGTATCTGTTAAGTGCTTATAATGCGCTGGGCACTCTACGAAGCGCTGTGCTCAGTCAGCTGGCAGTTGTTGCTTTTCCATAACTATATTCAATTAAAAGTAGCCAACTCACCAGAACTGCAAGTTGGGAAACAGTAAAGTAATATGCCACAGAGAATGGAGGGAAAATGTGACAAAGATACTAGCCAGAGGGAAATCTCACAAAAGTGACTGGAAAAACACACATATTGGCGTATTTTAGCATTTATTTAACATCCAAAAACAGTTCAACTGCCACTTTGATTTTTCCAAGTACAAAATGGAAAGCTCTTGGTATTTTGGACAACTTTTTAAAATTTTACCTGACATTTTCTGCCTATTTTTCTTTCAGAAGCACCCAAAGATGAGCCCCACGTAGAACTAAAGGCAATTTTTAAAAGTCTCCTGGGAATCCTTAGCGATGAGTTTCAAGATGTGCAGCCCATACTCGGTCCAAAACCTTGGGTGAGTCACTTCAATGTGCCGCCGGTTCCCCGTCTGTGAAACGGAGGAACGGTTCCCTACTCCGAGGGAGTGAGGGCAGAGGGACAAGTCATGAATATTCAAGCCCTTAAAATGTTTTCAAAGTAAAGTGGCACGAAGAGGAAGCCCAGCTGCTGAAGCCGTTCATTTACCACCACTCCCTGGAGTCCTCGCTAGCCTCTGACCCCTCCACACCCAAATCCGGGAAATTTCATCTTCCCGCTTGGATAACGACATGGGAAATATTTTAAACTACCCATCCAATGTCTCCTACAAGAGATAAAACAGCCAGTTAAAGTCGAAGGCGACTGACTTTTTAAAAGGAGCACGTAAAAGTGACGGGGCTTAAATCAAATCGAAAAATCCAACTGGAGAAGCAATGTGGCCTAGTGGAGAGGGCACGGGCCCGGGAGTCGGAAGTCCTGGGTTCTAATCCCCGCTTGCCGCGTCACCCTGGGCAAGTCATTTCCCTTCTCCGTGTCTCCGTTCTCCTGTTCCCCCTCCTACTTAGACCGTGAGCCTCATGCGGGATAGGGACCGACTGTGTCCGACCTAATTCACTTGCATCTAACCCAGCGCTTTAGGACACAGTGTTTGGCAGAAAATAAGCACTTAAAATAGGCGTTTAACAAATGCCATCAAAAAATCAGAAATATTTTAGAATAACCTCTACAACCACCGAATAAATAAAAGGCTCCATTTGTTGTCTTTACCGAAACTAAAACACTTAATGTGAACAGTAGTTAGGATGGAGAGACCTTTTCCCCTCCGCCCACGTCAAGCTCAATCAAGGCTTTCATTCGTTCGTTCGCTCCATAGTATTTATCGAGCGCTGACTGGGTGCAGAGCACTGTACTAAGCGCTTGGGAAGCGCAATTCGGCTACAGATAGAGACAATCCCCACCCAAGAGCGGGCTCACAGTCTAGAAGGGTGGTGCACAAAGAGACTCTGGAATTCCCCAGCTGAGCAACTTGAAATATTTCTTCCTCCACGAACTGGCAAACGAGCTGTAAAATTCGACCAGCTCCATTGCCTCAGCACCCTGTCAGTTTCAATTATAAAATCAGGTGATATTTGTTCCAGCCAACCTCCCGGCCGAGACCGGTTCGGGTTGTTTTTTTTTTGAAAATAATGAAAATCGATCTATTTTAAAAGTAACGTGGACTTGGCAGGACCCAACATGGCAAGAGTGGGTCAACAGAAGCACCGTGCTTTGTGGGGTCAAAAAACATGACGAACATTCAAACGGCTCGAGCTTTTCCAGTCCGAATCTGAGAAATACAGACTTACCATAGTTTCCTCGGCGTTCGATCCTTGGAGGCGGTATGGTTCACCCTCGAAATGGGAGAGGGGTTTAGTTCAAGCCATCACTAACTGGTGGAATTCAAAGGCAGCACGGCGCCTTTTCCTACAAAGAGAATTTAAAAAAACAAAAAAAAAGAGTTTTAATGCGCTCTCGCTTTGAAAACTACCCAGAAGTTGATGAGTAAAAATCAGTCGTACTGAGCGCTTACTGTGTGCAGGGCAATGTACTAAGCGTCTGGAAGTGTGCGACAGAATATGAGAGACGATATTCCCTGTCCACAGTGAGGACATAGCCTAGAGGGGGGTTAGGGTTTGGCTTTTGGAGAGAAGCAGCGTAATGGAAAGAAGTCAGAAGACCTGGGTTCTGATCCTGGGTCCGTCACATGCTTGCCGTGTGACCTTGGGCAAGTCACTTCTCTTCTCTGGGCCTCAGTTACCTCATCTGTAAAATTGGGGATTAAAAAATGTGAGCCCCACGTGGGACAATCTGATGACCCTGTATCTACCCCAGTGCTCAGAACAATGCTCTGCACATAGTAAGCGCTTAACAAGTAACATCATCATTATTATTATTCTCTAGGCCTCACTGACCTCATCTGTACAATGGGGATAAAAACTGGGAGCCCCACGTGGGACACGGACTGTGTCCAACCAATTAGCTTGTACCTACCCCCCCGCACTCAGTATAATCAAATCAGTGGTATTTATTGATTGCCATTTATGTGCAGAGCACTGTACTAAGCACTCGGGAGGGTATAATGCGACAGAAGCAGCAGAAACATTCGTTGCCCCGAACGAGGTTACCGCCTAGAAGGGGAAGATAGACATGAATATGAATAATTAATTTATAACATATAACTTAGAGGTATGTAGAGAAGTACCGTAGAGTGAATAGCAAACGTCCAAAGGTCACAGATCCAAGAAGAGTTTCCGGTACATTTAAAAAAAAAATTAGTGAGATTATACAATCGAGTTACCCATTTTAGTGAAACTGTCCACAAAAGTCAATTCTCTAAAATTTAAAAAAGAAAAAATATTCAGGTTTTTTGTTAAAACTGCTTACCCAACATTAAACATAATTTGATAAACAGGATGTCAAACGGAATTATACGAAAACGTTTTAGAATATACTCTATAACCACTGCCAAAGTACATGAATACTTGAGAATTAAAATACTGACTGTATCTTCAAATTTACACCCTAACAAATCTATAGGATATAGACATTTAGATTGTCACCTGATCTGCCTGGAATTAACCTCGACCCATTTTTTTGAAAATTAGGTGTAAAACAAAACCCAAAACATTTTTTTAAATTAAATCTTTCTTAACGTTTTCACTGTCAAAATAATCATGGTGGCTTAGGAACCCTTCCTTCTTCTGCCACGGCTCACTCTGGCTAATTTATTGTTTAAGACTGAGAGGATTTCACCGCTCTTCACCCTGTGAAAAATTCCAGCCTGCTTGGGCTCTGACTCAGTTTCTCCTCCAACCTGTAATTTCCTAGATGGCAAGGAACGTGTCTGCCCCCTCAGTTAAATCGGCCTCTCCCAAGCGTTTAGTACAGTGCTCTGCACACAGTAAGTGCTCAATAAATACAACCGACTGATTATAGACTCTCTCTCTAGACTGGAAGCTCCCTGTAGGCAGGGAATGTATCGACCAACTCTGTTACACTGTACCGTCCCAAGTGCTTAATCCAATGCTCTGCACACAGGAAGCGCTCAATAAATACGATTGACTGCTGATTGACTACAGATCTTCCCTCCGGACTGGAAGCTCGTCATGGGCAGGGGATGTGTCTACCAACTTTTATACTGTCCTCTCTCCAAAGCACCCGATACAGCGGTCTGCACCCGCTAAGCGTTCAATAAATACGAGCGATTGCTCTCCTCTTACGTGCTCTTCTCTCGTGCATCGTTATCGTTAGATATGTACGACGCGTGAACGGGTGTACCTATGGATCGAGCATCCTGAACACGATGGGAGGAACAGTCTGGCTTTCTGGTTAGCCCGTTACATACTTTTAGGAGCCTTTGATCCATCTGTCTTAACGGCGAAGGCGTGCTCAGAGACGTATTTTCGTGATGGAAAGAAAAAGTACAAGAGTTTGTGGGCAAACTTATTTGGGCGGTCCAACCCACCCCCAAGTCTCCCCACCAGCACGCTGGCAGGGAGGGGACGGTGGTGTTAAAACTCAGAGGTGCACAAAATGTCCCCAGATCGTTAGAAAATGCCGGGACGCAGCACCGAAACGTTTGGGTTACAGCTGTTATATTTTCAATGAGACGAAATCGTCGTTAATAAATAATAATACTTATGGCATTGGTTAAGCGCTCACTATGAGCCAGGCCCTGTTCTAAGCGCTGGGGTAGATCCAAGGTAATCGGGTGGGACACAGTCCCTGTCCCACGCAGGGCTCGCAGTCCCAACCCTCATTTTCCAGATGAGGGAAGAGGCCCAGAGAGGTGAAGTGACTTGCCCAAGGTCACACAGCACACACGTGGCGGAGCGGGGACTAGAACCCACGACCTTCTGACTCCCGGGCCCGGGCTCTACCCACTACGCCGTGCTGCTCCTACTATACCAAACAGACAGATCGGTGAAATACCGTCTAAAGGGGCCGCAGAGAACGAGATCCTTAGAAAATGCTCAAACGAAATATCCAAGCGTCTGGGTTACAGCTTTAATATTTTCGCCGAGGCGGGGGCAAAATCATGAAGCACGCACAGCCGAGAAGAATCGTCTGAAGACGGCAACGGCGCCTTTCCCAAACGAAAGTCTAACATCCTGGCCCTGAAAGGGTGAACAATATTGACCCAACACGGAAAGCCATTTTATGCCGTTTACTCTGTCCGTGGCAGTTTTCGTTAACAAAATTAAATGCCGCACAATTACATTTTCCATTTCAATTCGGGATTCGATAAGCTACGGTTATTATTTCCCTCGCAGCCTTTCAACCGCTTAACAGTTGGGCTTCAAAACACGGGGGGTTTTAAGGGCCACTTTCCATTTCTTGTTAAAAAGCAAACCATTTGCTTATTCAGGTTTAGAGGTGGCTCTTTGCGACAAAATCCAGGCACAGCGAGAAAACTCCAAGCTCAGAAGCTTTTCGCCGTCGAGTCAAATACAGCTGACACGCAGGATGCCGGACATAATGGACGCATTAGTTCAGGATATCTTTCTGCAGTGTATAAAGTGATGATTGTTCCTCAAAATGCAAGAAAATATCGACGTACAACAGGGTAGGGCCCCATTTCCCTTTAAACCTAAAAAACGCGCAAGCACCTCCAAAAAGCAGACAGTATATTTTAAAATGATTAACTGTAAATTATGGGAACATCCAGAAGAGAAAAAAAAAAGTCTCCAGCTTGGAACATTAGGATCAGCGGCTCAAGTTATGCAAACGGGGTTATTCATGTCTGCAAAAACAAATGCCACTTCAGCAGAGATGACGAAAACGCTCAGCGGGGTAAAATTTAAAGAAACATCTACTCTTGCTCCGCACCCTGCCCTTGGCAGTGAAAATTCACGCCACTCATAAATTCAAATCCCAGCACCGCCACTCGCCTGCTGGGTGACCTTGGGCACGTCATTTCACTTCTCTGGGCCTCAGTTACCTCATCTGCAAGACCGTGACTGAGGCTGTGAAGCCCACAGGGGACAGGGACTGTGTCCGACCACATTTGCTTGTGTCCACCCCCGTGCTTAGTACAGTCCTGGTACGTTGTAAGCGCTTAACCAATATCATAATGATGGGAAGTGTCTTCAGCATCGTAAGGAAGACGGGGGCTCGAACTAAGCCTTTAGGACTAACTAAATGTCATTTGAATGCGATGACTGTTCCTCAAAATGCAATAAAATAGCCACGTACGATAGGGTAGGGCTCTCGATTTCATCAAAGACATTCAAATGCTGTCCTGAAGGTGTATGTCTTAATGGACTCTTGATACGGACACGTTCGATCAACAGGATGTGTCGAGGCAGTACTTTCTGCAGAGCACTGCGCTTTGGCCCGGAGAGAATACAGTGGACCCATGCTGCCTCCCGCTTAGGCTGGGAGTCCCATGTGGGACAGGGACGGTGTCTAACCTGATGAACCTGTACCTATCCCAGTGCTCGACACAGAGTGAACACTTAATACCAATAAAAAAAGGTACCCTCAAGGAACTTATCATCCAGTGGGGGCCAGAGACACAAAAACCATTCACAGATAGAAGGGGAAGTGGTCACAGCCCTATATCAGTGCTTCAGAGGGTTAGTGAAATGAAGAATCGCTCTGGTCTGCTGATTCCGTCCCATTATACTCTCCCGAGAGCTCAGTGTGGTGTTCTGCACATAGTCAGCGCTCAATAAATACCCCTGATGGACTATTTTGCCATCTGCCTCTCCCCCCTAAATGGTAAGATCCTGGCAGGCAGGGATTAATCTACCAACTGTATTATACCCTCCCAAGTGCTCGATACAACGCTCGGGCACACAGTAAGCATTCTCGCTTTCCACTGCTATTTCTACGCGGGTGATTCCCAAATCCCACATCCCGCATCTCCAGCTCGGACCTCGCTCCTCCTCCTCCATCTCGCGTGTCCTCCCGCCTTCAGGACAAATCTCCTTGGAGGCCCCTCTGACGCACCTCAAACGTAACACGCCCAAAAGAGCGCTTCTCATCCTCGCCCTCGTCTTGCCTGGCGCTGTAGACGCTCATCTCTCATGCAACCCACCAACGAAATCCTGTCCGTTGTACCTCCGCGACACCGCCGGGCTCCGCCCGTTCCTCTCCCAAACGGGCACGTTGACCTAAAGCCCTCGTTTCCCGCCTCCTCGACGACCTCCCGGCCTCCCGTCTCTCCCCTCGTCAGTTCCTACTTCGCTCTGCTGCCCGGATCGTTCTTCCGAAAGACTGTTGGGTCCAGATAGCCCGGCTCCGCGACAACCTGCAACGGCGGTCCCTCCGCCTCCACATCAAAGGGAAACTCTCTGCGGGCTTTAAAATCGATGGGCTCTGTCCTTCTGACCTCACCCATCTCCTCGCGACAACCCGACCCTCGCCCTCCACTCCTCTAACCCCGAACTACTGTCTGTACGTAGACCTCGACTCCACCACCTGCCTGCTGGGTGACCTGGGGGGGGGGGGGCGAGTCGCTCCGCGTCTCTGGGCCTCAGTCCCCCTCATCTGGAAAACGGGGATTCCAACCGTGTCCGCCCCGGCGCTCGGGACGGGTGCCTGGCGCATTCGTTCGCTCATTCGATCGTATTTACTGAGCGCTTACGGGGTGAGAGCCCTGGGCTACGCACTTAGGACAGTACCATTAAACAATAAACGGACACATTCCCCGCCTGCATCGAGTTTACGGTCTGGGGGGGGGAGACATTAATATAAATTACACATAATAAGCGCTTAAGAAATAACTAATTATCTCGTCTAGCCCACCAATGACCCCTCGCCTACCCCCTCCCTCAGTCCTAGGACAGTCCACCCCGCTCCGCATCTTCAGAATCCTCCTCCAAGAAGCCTTCCCAGACTAAGTCTTTTATTTCTCTTTATTATCCACCCTCCCCTCTGCGTCGACTTACGCACTTGCTGGTGAACCCCTCGAGTACCTTCATAGTCACCCCAGCCCCCCGTAACTAGTTACATAACTACTCTTATCCTCTATTAACTCCCCTACCTATGTTAATAATCCGTCTGCCCCCGGTGGACCGTGGGCTCCTTGTGCGGGCAGGGAATACGTCCCCCAACTCTGTAGTAATGTAATAATAATAATGTTGGCATATGTTAAGCGCTTACTATGTGCAGAGCACTGTTCTAAGCGCTGGGGGAGATACAGGGGAATCAGGTCGTCCCACGGGAGGCTCACAGTTAATCCCCATTTGACAGATGAGGTAACTGAGGCACGAGAAGTGACTTGCCCACAGTCACCCAGCTGACAAGTGGCAGAGCCGGGAGTCGAACCCGTGACCTCTGACTCCGAAGCCCAGGCTCTTTCCACTGAGCCACGCTGCTTCCCCAATGTACTCTCCCCGGCGCTCAGTACGGCGTCCCGCTCACGGCGAGCGCTCAGTAAATACCCCCGACTGGGAGAGAGTCAAGATGATCAGGTCAGACGTCGCCCCCGTCCCACGTAGGGCTGGCGGCCGAGGCTCAGGGGTTTCCGCTCCGAGGTCGGGGGAGAGCGGGGAGATTTCGCTCGTGCAGTTTTGTAGGAAAATGTGGTGGGCGGGGAAGAGGTGGCTTCTACTGTCCTCGCCCAAGCACTCAGTACAGTGCAGGAAGCGCTCGATCGATACGATTGAACCAACGGCCCCATCTGAAACGCATCTCCCAGGCCCCGCGTCCACACTTCTTCGACACCGACCTCTCCACAACTTAATGCCACGTATAATTACTTCAGAGAAGCCTCACGAAGACGGAGGAGGGTTTGGGCGCCTTAAACATTCGAAGGCAAGGAGCCCGGGGCCGCGACGCCTCCCAACAAAACGATCAGAAACGTCTCTCCGTAGCGCACGCCACGGCAAACTTCGGAGAAGAACGCGGCCGTGGAAACCGCCTTGACAAAAATGTTCGTGATCGACCCGCACGCGACCAACCCGGGGCAAGAAGATCCTTAACTGTTGCAACCCAGCGGTGCGACGGGTTCTGACGGTGAAGCCTATTTTTCTCGCCATCTATTTTTACGGTACTGCAGACTCCATGTGGAGCGAGGTCCACAAACCGCCTCGGATGGCGGAATTTCTTCGGTGAAAGTATCGTTCGAAGAGCGAAACCCGGCTTCCTAATCACGGTCCCATTAGGATTCCCGAGACTTAGACCAATGGTCGGACCCCGGGAAATTGAGCCGCCTCGGCCCCAATCTACGGAGAGGGGAATCAACGCTCGGCTCCACGCACCCGAGCCTCCTAAAGCGCTGGAAAAAAACGGCAATTTAGTTTCTTTCGGAAGCCCGGCTTTAGAGAAGCCGCGTGGCTCGGTGGAAACATCCCGGGCTTGGGAGTCGGAGGTTATGGGTTCGAATCCCGGCTCTGCCACTTGTCAGCTGTGGGACTGTGGGCAAGTCACTTCTCTGGGCTTCAGTTACCTCATCTGTAAAATGGGGATTAAGACTGTGCGCCTCACGTGGGACCACCTGATGACCCTGTATCTCCCCCAACGCTTAGTAAGCGCTTAACAAATACCAACATTATTATTATTATTATTAATAAAAAAAACCACAGCCGTGTAAATCGATTAGAACAACGCTAGAAAACACAGAGCAGCTTTCAGCTGGGGACCCGAAAGCTTTTGAAATGTCAAGTTGGCTAATGAATGGCAATTAGCATCCGTTGCTGGCGCCTCATTTTCATTCTCTTCTTTGCCTTTTTCGTTTTAACTGATCCCGAAGGGAGGTGGGGAGATTTTCTGTATCCTCTTCCCGATGCTCGACGCGTAGTAAGCGCTGGATCGATAGCCCCGATTGATGGGTAAAGTACAGCAAAAGTGAAACGGGACCGTCTTTGCTTTCGGGAAAAGGATTGATCTTGCTATTCCATTCATTCAATCGCATCGATGGAGCGCTTACTGTGTGCAGAGCACTGTGCTAAGCGCTGGGAGAGTACCATGCGGCAACGGAGACAACCACCCTACCCAACAATGGGCTCACCCCTTTTCGAGATTAAAAATATTGGAGCTGCGGTTTTCTGAGCTGCAGAGAGTAGCGGCGTGGCTCAGTGGAAAGAGCCCGGGGTTTGGGAGTCAGACGTCATGGGTTCGAATCCCGGCTCTGCGCCTTGTCAGCTGTGCGACTGTGGGCGAGTCACTTCACTTCTCTGGGCCTCAGTGACCTCATCTGCAAAATGGGGAATAACTGGGGGCCTCACGTGGGATGACCCGATGACCCTGGATCTCCCCCAGCGCTCAGAACAGCGCTCCGCACATAGTAAGCGCTTAACAGATCCTGACATTATTATTATTACGAGCTAAAATGAAGCTTTGGGTACCCTATCACCTCATTCACAGTGAGAATATTTTAATAATCGGCACTATAATTACTTTATGAATGATGCACCATTTATCATCATGATAACAATAATGGCATTGGGGATGACCCTGTGTCTCCCCCAGCGCTTAGAACAGTGCTCTGCACATAGTAAGCGCTTCACAAATACCAACATTATTATCATTATTATGGGTGACAACCTGATGGCCCTGTATCTCCCCCAGCGCTTAGACCAGTGCTCTGCGCATAGTAAGCGCTTAACAAATACCAACATTATTATTATGTGGAACAACCTGATGACCCTGCATCTCCCCCAGCGCTTAGAACAGTGCTCTGCACGTACTAAGCGCTTAACAAATACCAACATTATTTTGTGGAACAACCTGATGACCCTGCATCTCCCCCAGCGCTTAGACCAGTGCTCTGCACGTAGTAAGCGCTTAACAAATACCAACATTATTATTATTTTGTGGAACAACCTGATGACCCTGCATCTCCCCCAGCGCTTAGACCAGTGCTCTGCACGTACTAAGCGCTTAACAAATACCAACATTATTTTGTGGAACAACCTGATGACCCTGCATCTCCCCCAGCGCTTAGAACAGTGCTCTGCACGTAGTAAGCGCTTAACAAATACCAACATTATTATTATTTTGTGGAACAACCTGATGCCCCTGTCTCTCCCCCAGCGCTTAGACCAGTGCTCTGCACGTAGTAAGCGCTTAACTAATACCAACATTATTATTATTTTGTGGAACAACCTGATTCCCCTGCATCTCCCCCAGCGCTTAGAACAGTGCTCTGCACATACTAAGCGCTTAACAGATACCAACATTATTATTATTTTGTGGAACAACCTGATTCCCCTGCATCTCCCCCAGCGCTTAGACCAGTGCTCTGCACGTAGTAAGCGCTTCCCAAACACCAACCTTATCATCCTTAAGCACAATGAAGCTTTGGGGACCCTATCACCCCATCCCAAATGCGACGGTTTTCACCCTCAAAATAATACGAGGCGTGAATCTCATTAATAATGAGAATATTTTCAATGAGGCATCACTGAGAATCCGACGGGCCTGGGGTCAGCGCTATGTGCAGAGCCCTGTTCTAAGCGCTGGGGGAGATACAGGGAAATCAGGTTGTTCCACAAAATAATAATAATGTCGGTATTTGTTAGGCACTTAGTGTGTGCGGGGGGGAGGGGTCAGAGTCTTCATCCCCATTTTGCAGATGAGGAAACTGAGGCCCCGAGAGGTGAAGTGACTGGCCCAGGGTCACCCAGCAGACAAGGGGCGGAGGCGGGATTCGAACCCGCGACCCGGGCGGGCACGATGCGGTGGCAGTGACTTCATTCGTTCCCGGCGTAACGCCTGTGAAGGACGCCGAGGCGACGAGGAGGCCGGACTTACCGGTCCGGCGGGGAAGGCGACGCGTGACCAGGAATTCAATCATTTAACGCAGGAGACACAACAAACGCCCGCGGCTCCCCAGGCTGCCGGCTCCGCTCCCCTTTCCCCGACATTTTGTGGAGGGGCCGCCCTCGTCGTCGTCCCCTCAGCGCCGCACCGCCTCCTCCTCCTCCTCCCCGCCCGCCGCCGCCATCTTGAGGCCTCCCCGGCCTCAGCTCCGACCTCTGACCCCTCGACCCGGAAGCGCTCAACCGACGCCCGGCCCCGGGGGGGGAGGGGGATTTGGCGCGGTCCACGTCACGAAGGGGGGCGGGGCCTGATTAAAGCCACGCCCCGGGCTCTGGCGGCCGCGGATTGGTGGATGATTTGCCTCCGTGGAAGGGCGTGGCCTGTTCATAGCCACGCCCCCGGGCTCTGGCGGGCGCGGATTGGTGGTGGATGACGCTTCTCCAGAGGAGGGGGCGGGGCCTTTGGTGGGGCCACGCCCCCGGCTCCGGCGGGCGGGGATTGGTAGACGTCACGATTCCGAAGGGGGCGGGGCCTCGATTGGGCCCCGCCCCCAGGACTGGGGAGCGGGCGGTGATTGGTGGACGATATGGCTCCCCAGTGGGGGCGTGGCCTGATCGTAACCACGCCCCCCGGAGCAGAGCGAGCAGGGATTGGTGGACGATATGTCTCCCTGAAGGGGCGGGGGGGGGGGCCTGATCATAGCCACGCCCCCGGGCTCTGGCGGGCGCGGATTGGTGGTGGATGACGCTTCTCCAGAGGAGGGGGCGTGGCCTTTGGTGGGGCCACGCCCCCGGCTCCGGCGGGCGGGGATTGGTAGACGTCACGATTCCGAAGGGGGCGGGGCCTCGATTGGGCCCCGCCCCCAGGACTGGGGAGCGGGCGGTGATTGGTGGACGATATGGCTCCCCAGTGGGGGCGTGGCCTGATCGTAACCACGCCCCCCGGAGCAGAGCGAGCAGGGATTGGTGGACGATATGTCTCCCTGAAGGGGCGGGGGGGGGGCCTGATCATAGCCACGCCCCCGGGCTCTGGCGGGCGGGGATCGGTGGTGGATGACGCTTCTCCAGAGGAGGGGGCGTGGCCTTTGGTGGAGCCACGCCCCCGGCTCCGGCGGGCGGGGATTGGTAGACGTCACGACTCCGAAGGGGGCGGGGTCTCGACTGGGCCCCGCCCCCAGGACTGGGGAGCGGGCGGTGATTGGTGGACGATATGGCTCCCTGAAGGGGCGGGGGGCTGATCATAGCCACGCCCCCCAGGGCTCTGGCGGGCGGGGATTGGTGGACGTCACGATTTCCCGAAGGGGCGGGGCCTCGATTGGGCCACGCCCCCAAGACTGGGCAGCGGGCGGTGATTGGTGGACGATATGTCTCCCTGAAGGGGGCGCGGCCTGACTATAGCCACGCCCCCCCCCGGGCTCTGGCGGACGGGGATTGGTGGGTCACGGGTCTCCCGAGAAGGGGGCGTGGCCTTTGCTGGAGCCACGTCCCCGGGCTCCGGCGGGCGGGGATTAGGGGACGTCACGTCTCCGGAAGGGGCGGGGCCTCGATTGGGCCACGCCCCCAGGACTAGGGAGCGGGCGGTGATTGGTGGACGATATGGCTCCCCCGTGGGGGCGTGGCCTGATCATAGCCACGCCACCCAGGAGCAGAGCGAGCGGGGATTGGTGGACGAAATGTCTCCCTGAAGGGGGCGCGGCCTGATTATAGCCACGCCCCCCGGGCTCTGGCGGGCGGGGATTGGTGGGTGACGCGTCTCCAGAGAAGGAGGCGTGGCCTGACTATAGCCACGCCCCCCGGGCGCTGGCGGACGGGGATTGGTGGGCGACGCCTCTCCGGAAAGGGGCGGGGTCTGAGCGGAGCCCCGCCCCCGATTGAGGATTGGACGGTGATTGGTGGGCGTCACGCCCAGAAAGGGGCGGGGCATGAATGTGACCACGCCCCCGGGGTCTAGCGTAGACGGGGACTGGTGGGCGACGTGGCTTCAGAGAGTGGGCGGGGCCTAGATGAAGCCGGGCCGGGATTGGTGGACGCTATGTCATAGTCACGCCCCCCTGGTTTGGAGTGGGCGGGGATTGGTGGACGACACGTCCCGGGGGGCGGGGTCTGAACCGAGCCACGCCCCTCAGTCTGTTGGACGGGGCGGGGATTGGTGGGCGACACGTCACCCTGGACGGGGCGTGGCCACGCCCACCGGGCTGGGGATTGGTGGACGGGCTGGGGAGCGAGCGGGGATTGGTGGGCTGTGAACCCGTCACTCGGCAGAGATCGTCTCTCTCTGTTGCCGCATTGTCCATTCCAGGCGCTTAGTACAGTGCTCTGCACGTAGTAAGCGCTCAATAAATGCTATTGAATGAATGAATGAACGATTGGAGGACGACACGTCTCCGCGGGGGAAGCCACGCCCCCAGGACCGGGGAGCGGGCGCTGATTGGTGGACGTCACCCCCGGGAGGGGCGGGGCCTCGATTGAGCCACGCCCCCAGGGCTGGAGCGCGGGCGGTGATTGGTGGACGTCACCGCCCCGGGAGGGGGCGGGGCCTCGATTCGGCCCCGCCCCCGGACAGGGGAGCGGGCGGTGATTGGTGGACACGTCTCCCTAGAGGGGGCGGGGCCTGGATGGAGCCACGCCTCCCTGCGCTGTGGGCGAGGTTTATTATCATCATCGTCATTATTATATTAATAATTTATAATATATTACATAATATATTCATATATTGTGTTGTTATATATTGCTAATATATTATATCATATTATATAGTGGTGTTATTATATTAATAATAATAATAATGTTGGCATTTGTTAAGCGCTTACTATGTGCCGAGCACTGTTCTAAGCGCTGGGGGAGATTAGAGCAGCCGCGTGGCTCAGTGGAAAGAGCCCGGGGTTGGGAGTCAGAGGTCATGAGTTCGAATCCCGGCTCTGCCACTTGTCAGCTGGGTGACCGTGGGCAAGTCACTTCCCTTCTCTGGGCCTCAGTGACCTCATCTGTCAAATGGGGATTAACTGTGAGCCTCACGCGGGACAACCCGATAACCCCGTTATCTCCCCCAGCGCTTAGAACAGCGCTCGGCACATAGTAAGCGCTTAACAAATACCAACGTTATTTATTGTTATTTATTAGGTTGGCCCAAGTGAGGCTCACAACCTTCATGCCCATTTTACAGATGAGGTCACTGAGGCCCAGAGAAGTGAAGTGACTTGCCCGCAGTCACCCAGCTGACAAGTGGCAGAGCCGGGATTCGAACTCATGACCTCTGACTCCCAAGCCCGGGCCCTTTCCACTGAGCCACGTATCAATAATAATAACGTTGGTAGTGGTTAAGCGCTTACTATGTGCAAAGCACTGTTCTAAGCGCTGGGGGAGATCCAGGGTAATAATAATAATAACGTTGGTGTTGGTTAAGCGCTTACTAGGTGCAGAGCACCGTTCTAAGGGCTGGGGGGGCGATACAGGGTCATCGGGTCGTCCCACGGGAGGCTCACAGTGTTCATCCCCATTTGACAGATGAGGGAACTGAGGCCCAGAGAAGTGAAGTGACTCGCCCACAGTCACCCAGCTGACAAGTGGCAGAGCCGGGAGTCGAACCCGTGACCTCTGACCCCGAAGGCCAGGCTCTTGTGCAAAGCCCCGTTCTGAGCGCCGGGGATGAAGGGCCCGGTGATCCGGTTGTCCCACTCCCAATTCACGGTCTTCATCCCCATTTTGCGGATGAGGTCACTGGGGCCCAGAGAAGCGAAGCGACTCGCCCAAAGTCACACAGCTGCCAAGCGGCTGAGCGGGGATTCGAACCCACGACCTCGGGCTCCCCAGCCCGGGGCTCTTGGCACGCTGCTTCTCTAGGTGCCTCAGTGACCTCATCTGGAAAATGGGGATTAATAATTCTCAGGGTGATAGTTGTTAAGCGCTCACTATGCGCCGAGCACTGTTCTAAGCGCTGGGGGGGACACAGGGTCATCAGGTTGTCCCACGTGAGGCTCACAGTCTTCATCCCCATTTTCCAGAGGAGGGAACTGAGGCCCAGAGAATAACAATAACGTTGGCATCTGTTAAGCGCTCATTATGTGCCAAGCACTGTTCTAAGCGCTGGGGGGATACAAGATGATCAGGTTGTCCCACGGGGGGCTCACAATCTTCATCCCCGTTTTACAGAGGAGGGAAGTGAGGCCCAGAGAATAATAATAATAATAATATTAATGCTGGTGTTTGTTAAGCGCTTACTATGTGCCGAGCACTGTTCTAAGCGCTGGAGTAAATACAAGGCGATCAGGTTGTCCCACGTGAGGCTCACGGTCTTCATCCCCATTTTGCAGATGAGGTCACTGAGGCCCAGAGAAGTGAAATGACTCAATAGTATTTATTGAGCGCTTACTATGCGCAGAGCACCGTACTAAGCGCTTGGAATGGACAAGTCACCCAGTTGGCAAGCGTCGGGGGTGGAGTTCGAACCCTGGACCTCTGACTCCCAAGTCCGGCCTCTTTCCACTGAGCCACGCTCGATTAAAACTGGGCGCCCCACGGGGGACAACCTGATCACTCTGTATCCCCCTCCCCCGCCGCAGCGTTTAGCACAGTGCTTGGCACATAGTAAGCGCTTAACAAATACCACCATTATTATCCCGCTTCAGCCACTTGTCAGCTGGGTGACCTCGGGCCAGTCACCTGACTTCTCTGTGCCTCAGTTACCCCATCTGTAAAATGGGGATGAGGGCCGTGGGACAAACTGGTTACCCTGTATCTCCCCCCCCCCGGCGCTTAGAACAGCGCTTGGCACATAGTAACCGCTTAACAGATACCCACATTATCACTATTGTTGTTATAGTCGCCCCGCCTCACTGAACGCCCATATTGCAGAGGAAGGAACGGTTGAAGGGCCCAGAGCAGTCAAGCGACCTGCCCGGGGTCACCCAGCCAGGCGAAAGGCAGAACTGGAATTAGAACCCGGGTTCGCCCGGGCTCTTTCCGCTATTCATTCATTCGGTGCTATTTATTCATTCAATAGTATGTATTCGATAGTATTTATTGAGCGCTCACTACGTGCAGAGCACCGTACTAAGCGCTTGGAACGAACAAGTCGGCAACAGATAGAGACGGTCCCTGACCTTCGACGGGCTTATTTATTGAGCGCTCACTACGTGCAGAGCGCCGTACTAAGCGCTTGGAGTGTACAATTCGGCAACGGAGAGAGACGATCCCTGCCCCCTGACGGGCTCGCGCTCTAAACGGGGAACCAGGCTTCGCACAAAATGCTCCATAAATAAGCAAGACGCTGCATTTCAAAGGTCAAATTATCTTTTCACTTCAGGTTGAGCGCTGCCATTTGGTCGCGAAGAATAGTGGTTCCCATTCACTCGACTGAACGTACTGGAGCGCTTACCGTATGCAGAGCACTGTGCTCAGCGTTCTCGAAGACGCTGCCTTAATATTCTCTTCCCCGAACTTCAAGACCTGCAGCTCAAAGGCAAAGCCTCGAAGCCCGCCGTGGGCTTGTCACTTACCTGTTGCCGAATTCTACTTTCCAAGCGCTTAGTACAGTGCCCCGCACACGGTCAGCGTTCAGTAAATACGACCGGATGGACGCGGCTCGGAGATGGGGAGCGTGAGCCCGCTGAGGGCAGGGATCGTCTCCTATTCGTTGCCCGATTCCACATTCCAAGCGCTTAGTACAGTGCTCTGCACCCAGTCAGCGCTACGTAGACACGACCGAATGGATGCAGCTCAAAGACTGGAAGCCGGTTGAGGGCGGGGACTGTCTCTTATTTGTGGCCGAATGGTGCGTTCCAAGCGCTTAGTACAGCGCCCTGCACACAGTAAACGCTCCCTCAATACGACTGAACGAATCAATCCATAAAAGTCGTTCCCCCGCCAGGGCTCCGACCAGCGTTTGCGCTAATTTGCCTGCGAATCCCTGTCCCCGGCCTGGAAGGAGGCTGTCCATCGACTGGCAGAAAACAGGCCGCGACGGCCCCCGCCAGTAGGAATTTAATGTTTAGCAGGGCAGACTGTGTCAACCCGCATAAATCTGCCTCCAAATCACGTCAGCGGAGTAACATGTTTTTATTCCAACCGGCTCATCCGTGAGAACCGTGAACCCGCCACCGTTCAACAGTCATCTGGTTCCAGAGCGATTTTCCGGCCTCGGCTCGGCACGCTGGGAGAATCCAAGCTTTGGGGGTTCGCTTTCTTCTGCCCCCCCCCCCCCCCCGCCCCGCCCCCATCGCCTGTTTTGGGATTTATCGGCTTCAGGCCGGTGGAGCCGAACTGCAAGGATCCAGGATCGAGAAACGGTAATAATAGTAACGTTGGTATTGGTTAAGCGCTTACTACGTGCACGGCACTGTTGCAAGCGCTGGGGGGGTTACGAGGCGATCAGGTCGTCCCTCGTGGGGCTCCCAGGCTTCCTCCCCATTTGACAGATGAGGTCGCCGAGGCCCAGAGAAGTGAGGTGACTTGCCCCAGGTCACCCAGCTGACAAGTGGCGGAGGGGGGGATTAGAACCCACGACCTCTGACTCCCAAGGCCGGGCTCTTTCCACTGAGCCACGCTGATCGTGACGATGTCGGTATCGGTTAAGCGCTTACTATGTGCCGAGCACCGTTCTAACGATAATTATAACGCGGGTATCCGTTAAGCGCTTACGATGGGCCGAGCACCGTTCTAATAATAAGAATAACGCGGGCGTTCGTTCAGCGCTTACGATGGGCCGGGCACCGCGAAGTTAGGGATGGGGAGTTGTCCGACGGGTTTGAATCGGCATGTATTTCTCCTCTTCACGGACCAGCCTCCTCTCGAGGGTAAGACCGTCGTGGGCAGGGAACGTATCTACCCAATCTGTCGTGCTGGACTCTCCCCGGTGCTCGGTCCAGCGCTCTACACACGGTCCGGAGGTCATGGGTTCCAATCCCCACTCTGCCACCTGTCTGCTTGCGTGACTTCGGGCCAGTCACTTCACTTCTCTGCCACTTGTCAGCTGTGTGACTGCGGGCAAGTCACTCGACTTCTCTGGGCCTCGGTTCCCTCGTCTGGAAAACGGGGGTGAAGACTGGGAGCCTCACGTGGGACAACCTGATGACCCCCGTATCTCCCCCGGCGCTCAGAACAGTGCCCGGCCCGGAGTAAGCGCCGAGCGGATACCAACGTCATTATTATTCTCCGGGCCTCAGCGACCTCATCCATAAAATGGGGATGAAGACTGTGTGCCCCACGTGGGACGACCTGATGACCTTGTATCTACCCCAGCGCTTAGAACGGTGCTCGGCCCATAGGAAGCGCTTAACCGACGCCATTATCATTGTTCTCTGAGCCTCGGTCACCTCATCTGCAAAAGGGGGATTGAGACCGGAAGCCCCACGCGGGACTGCGTCCAACTCGATTTGCTTCTAACTCCCCCGGTGCTTAGCACAGTGCCCGGCCCGGCCCGTAACAAAGACCATGATCATTATTTATCATTATTAGCAGCAGTAGCAGTGGACACTCGATGAATTCCACCGACTGCTTCTTTCCTGCACCTTCTTCCTTGGTAACTGAAAATACTAAAAAGGGAAAAAGGGTTTTAGACCAGAAGCTCGTTAGGGGCAGGGAAGGTGTCTGCCAATTTTGCTACAGTCTACTCTCCCAAGCACTTAGTACAGTCTCTGCACGTCAGCGCTCAGTGAGGCTCAGTGGAAAGAGCCTGGGCTTCGGAGTCAGAGGTCATGAGTTCGACTCCCGGCTCCGCCACTTGTCGGCTGGGTGACCGTGGGCGAGTCACTTGGCTCCTCTGGGCCTCAGTGACCTCGTCTGTAAAACGGGGATTAACCGTGAGCCTCACGTGGGACGGCCTGATGACCCCGTATCTCCCCCAGCGCTTAGAACGGTGCTCTGCACGTAGTGAGCGCTTAACAGGTGCCAACATTATTATTATTATTATTACGTGGGCCCACCCGATGCCCCTGTATCTCCCCCAGCGCTTAGAACGGTGCTCTGCGCCTAGTAAGCGCTTAACAGATACCAACATTATTAAACACCCTTAATGGATCGACGGAGAAGTCCTTCACCTCACTGAACTGGAAGTCACTTTTCTGGGAAAAGCTTTTTCGGCAGGTTCCCCCTTTTCGGGGAAAAAAAAAAAAAAATCAAGTACAGGAGGTCATCCGGCCGAAAAAGCTCTAAAAGAGCTCAACGCGGAACCCCCCGAAAATCACCTTTACCGTCGGATTTAAGACTCCTTAAGACGTTCCCTCTTGGTGAGGCCCCGACTCCTTAAGGGAAAACGAAAGCGCCTTTGACGTCCAACGCCGGCAGTCTCGAAACCTCAGACCAGAGGAATTGGGGAAGCAGCACGGGCTTGGGAGTCAGAGGTCATGGGTTCGAATCCCCGCTCTGCCGCTTGTCAGCTGGGTGACTGTGGGCGAGTCACTTCCCTTCTCTGGGCCTCAGTTCCCTCGTCTGTAAAATGGGGAGGAAGACCGTGAGCCCCAGGTGGGACGACCTGATTCCCCTGGGTCTACCCCAGCGCTCAGAACGGTGCTCTGCACGTAGTGAGCGCTGAACAAAGACCAACATTATCATCATCACAAGAGTGGGTTCTCCCATCCCCGTTCCCGCTGTGAAATGCGGGCATGGGTTCCGATCCCTCCGGGCAGCCCTTGAGAGCTCCGCTCCACGTTCGCCGGCCGCGGGCCCAACGGAGACCAGAACCCAGGCCTCCTACCCCGTGTTATCCGTTAAGCGCTTACTATGTAGCTAAGCGCTGCGGCAGACACAAGGGGAGGAGCGGTGGAAAGTGGAAAGAGCCCGGGCCCGGGAGTCAGAAGGACCGGGGTCCTCGTCCCGGCTCCGCCACTCGCCACTTCACTTCTCCGGGCCTCGGTTCCCTCGTCCGTAAAAGAAGGATGAGAACTGTGAGCCCCGTGTGGAATTGTGCCCGACCCCCTTAGCGCGTATCTACCACGGTGCTTGGCACATAGTAAGCCCTTAGCAAATACCACGGACTTTATTCTTCTATCTCATTACTATTATTCAAGATCACCGGGTCCCACGTGGGGCTCGCGGTCTCGAGTAGGAGGGAGCACGGGTAGAACAAAAAGAACAACAATTAAGCACTGACTATATGCCAGGCACTGTACTGACCGCCGGGGTGGATCCAAGCAAATCGGACTGGACACGGTCCCCCCCCGTCCCACGTGGGGCTCACGGTCTCACACCCCGCTTGACGGATGAGGTGACTGAGGCCCGGGGGAAGGCAGGCGACTTGCCCAAGGTCACGCGGCAGACAGGTGGCGGAGCCGGGATGAGAAGCGACGACCCTCTGGCTCCCGGGTCCGTGCTCCGCCCACTGTGCCACCCTGCTCGAATCCCTATTTTGCGGATGAGTAAACTGAGGCACAGAGAGGGGCTGTGACGTGCCGAAGGTCGCCCAGCGGGTCCGTGGCAGAGCTGGGACCGGAACCCGGGTTCCCCGACTCCCAGGCCTCGAAGCCCTCAGGCCACGCTACTCCTCTCGTCTACCCTAGGTCGGCGCTCTTCCCGGTGACGCGTACAGCGGTAGCACAGTGCGAAGCGCTCAGGACAGTGCTCCGCGCATAGCAGGCGCTCGATAAACACGACCCAACGGGTGCGTAACCAACTCGGCGCCGGACCCGAACTGGAGAGGGACGGGGGCGACGGGGGGGGGGATCCCGTCGGGCGGCGGCGATCGTGTCTCTTTATTGTTCTTCCGTACTCTCCCAAGTGCTCGGTGCAGTGCTCTGCACACGTTGCGTATATATCTAAAATTCTGTTGATCTATTTTGACGGCGCCGATGCCCGACTACTTTCGTTTTGCTGTCCGTCTCCCCCCGCCTCTAGACTGCGAGCCCGTTGCCGGGCGGGGATCGTCTCTCTTGCCCAACTGTATCTTCCAAGCGCTCAGTACAGGGCTCTGCACACAGTAAGCGCTCAATACAGACACGGCGGAATGGATGAACGAGATCCAGAGGTAGAGAGGCCTTGTGGCAGTAAAGCCAAGTCGTGTGCCGACCTCGAAGCGGTCTGTCCGCTTTCTCTCTCTCTCCCCTTCGCTGAATCCGGTGCAGCCGGACTGTTCACTCTTCAAGAGAAGCGACGTGGCCCACAGATGATAGGGTTGGCGTCTGTTGAGCGCTTACTACGTGCGGAGCGCTGTTCGGAGCGCTGGCGTAGATAGAGGGTCATCGGGTCGTCCCACGTGAGGCTCACGGTTAATCCCCATTTTACAGGGGAGGTAACTGAGGCCCAGAGAAGTGAAGCGACTCGCCCGCGCTCACCCAGCTGACAGGTGGCGGAGCCGGGACTCGAACCCGTGACCTCGGACTCCCAAGCCCGGGCCCTTTCCCCCGAGCCACGCTGCTTCTCTGCAGAGAGCAGCGGTGTGGCCCGGTGGTGGGAGCACGGGTCCGGGGGTCAGAAGGACGTCTCGGGCGGCGGGGGGCTCGTTAAGCACTTACTACGTGTCGGGCACTGTACTAAGCGCTGGGGGGGATCCAGGCTCATCAGGTTGGACAGAAAGTCCCCGTCCCGCATGGGGCCCCCAGTCTTCATCCCCACTCTAGAGATGAAGCACCGGAGAAGTGAAGCGACGGGCCCCGGGTCACCGAGCGGACACGTGGCAGATGCGGGATTAGAACCCGGGGCCCCCCGACCCCCGGGGCCTAGCCGTTCGGCTGCCTTTCCTGGATTCTAATCCCGGCTCCGCCACCCGCCTGCCGTGCGGCCCGGAGCGGGTCGCTTCACTTTTCTGCGCCTCAGAGTCACCCCATCCGTAAAACGGGGATTGAAACCGTGAACCCTCGGGACGGGGAAACGCGTGCGGCCCCATTAGCCTGTATCTACCCCGGCGCTCAGTACGGTATTCAACACCCCGGTATTAAATCAGTATCGCAGACGTGGTATTAGATGCCGTGAAACGATCATTTAAAAGTAAACCTATCTTCCTCCCGCTAACCTTGCCGTTCCCGAGGACGGGCGACCGCAAACCCGCGGCCCCGGGTCGGTCTCGGCGGGGGGTGTTTCTGAGCCCCCGCTTTTCGGGCCGGGGACGACGCCGGGGTGAGAACGGGGCGCGAGGCGCGTAGAGGCGGCGGGAGACAAGGTTCAGCTCCCCGCTTCCCTTCAATTTCCCTCTCCCCTTCCTTCTCCGCCGCATCCCTTCCGCCGGGCTCTCGCCCCCCAACCTCGGCGTCCATCCGCTCGAGCCGACGGCCCCTTCCGACGGCGGCCCCTCACGCCGCACCGGCCTCTTCGTTTGACGACATTTTTAATCAAGGAATAAAATTAACGATCCATAAAAAAATAGAAAACGAAACGATCCACGTGACACTTCACACTGCGTAAATCACCCCGCCCCACCCCCCCCCCCCCGCCCCACCCCTCCCCGGGCTTGGGATCGGGATCCTCGCCCCGGCTCCGGGTCGAGGCGGCAAGCTCGGTCCGGGCAGACGCGACAGGGAATGGCTCCTCTCCTCGTGCCCGGCGCGGGGGACCGGAGAGAAGCAGCTCAGGGTCCCAGAGACCGAACCCACGGTCCTTCTCGCTCCCGCCCATCACCCAAATCCTCTCACCCCTTCTCCCCCCAGGACCCTGCCCCCTCCCCAGCCCCATCCGCCCGCATCCTGACTCCTCTCTGCCCCCCGTCAAGGTCTCCCCTTCACCCCAGGTCCTCGTCCTTCATCCCAGGGCCCGCCCCCCCCCCCCGCCCCAACCCCAGACCACCCTCTCTCCCCGACCCCCAGCCCCTCTCCCGCCCCCTCCTTGCCCCGACCCCCGGACCCTTATCCCCTTGGACAAAGCCCCACGGGCCCAACTCGCAGAAGGGCCTTTTGAAGACACGGGGGAATCGAAGGGGACAACGGGGGGCCTTTCCTCCGCCTCCACCCCTGCCCCGAGAGAGCGCCTCCCCTCCGGGGGACCCGGGGAATCTGGGGCCGGGGCCGGGGGGGGGGGGGGGGGGGGGGGCGTTCCGACCTCTCGGCAAACGCCGGGGGCGAAGGGGTGGTAGCCGGCCTCTCCGGCCCTCGTCCCCAGCCCTGAGCTCGCCTCGGCCGGGAAGCAGAAGACATTCGGTGAATTCACGTACCCGTGCGGACACGTCCACAAACATGCACCCCCCCCACGAGAGCACACCCGGGCGCACGCGCGCGCCCACACGCAGACGCACCCAGAGGCCGGGTACAGACCCCTCCGAGTCTGCGCCCCCAGATGCTCGAGGGGCACCCGGAAGGCCCCAGGGCCCCGGGCCGGGCGGGAGGAGGCCGGGGGGAGACCTCGCCCGCTGCCCCGGGGGCTCCGGGGGGACCACGGCCGCTGACCGGCAGACCCCGGGAGACCGAGGCCCGCCGGCGCCCGATCTCGGGGCGCCCCCTCCCCCCCCCCGCCCCCGCCCCTTCCGGGCACCCCGTCCCGGAGGCGGCGGGCGGCCCTAGATGGACGTCTCGTCGCACCTGGCCAGGGGCGCCTCGGCCAGGAAGATCCGGGCCCGGTCCGTGTCCGGGAACCCCCGCTGGTAGGACGGAGGGAAGCCGTTGGGGCCGTTCTTGGCGGCCCCGGCCAGGGGGTGACGCTCGTCCTCGGGGGAGCTGGGCGTGTGGGGCTCGTGGCTGCAGCTGGTGGTGCCCGACGGCGGGATGAGGTCCAGGCCGGCCTTGTCTCGGGCCAGGAGCTCCCGCTGCCGTCGCCTCCGCCTGCGCCGCCCGTGACCCAGGAAGGCCAGGCCGCCGGCGGCGAAGCCCAGGACGAAGCAGGCCAGGCCCGCGGCCACGGCGTAGCCCCGCTCCCGGGAACGCCGGACCCGCTCGGGGGACCCCCGGCCGCCCCACACCAGGCGGTAGGCGGCCACCACGCGGGCCGCGCCCCCCTCGCTGCACTCGCAGGTGTACTGGCCCAGGGCCACCCGGGTCACCGGGAACTCCAGCCCGTCCGGCCGCTGCGCCACGGGCCCCCGGGTGCCGGGCGGGAGGTGCCACACGCAGGACGACCACGACGAACGGGGAGAGCAGGGCAGGACCACGTGAGCCGCCGGGACCACGGGCACCTCCGCCTCCGCCGGCATCACTGCGAGGGCGGGAAGGGAGAAGCGGGACGGGCGGGGAAATCAGGGCGGGGACGCGCCCCGGCCGCGGCCTTCTCCGGCCGGCCCCCGCCCCCGCCTGCCCCCGGGCCTCGTACCCCGACCCCTCCAGACCGGGAGCTCGTGACGGACGGGCAACGGGCCCGCCGATTCCGTCCGTCCGGTCCAGCGGATTTAGCGAGCGCCCGCGGCGCGCGGGGCACCGGACCGGGCGCCCGGGAGAGGACGATACAGCGGTGAACGGACACGTTCCCCGCCCGCGGCGAGGCGTTCCATACGTACCCCGTGGGGGGACTCTCCCCGCCCCCCGGCCCCCCCACGCGGCCCCAGTTCCACGCGCAAGTCCGACCGGCCCCGGCCCCGATACCCTTTGCCGCCTCCAGGCCCACGCTGACCTGCCTTCTCCTTGGGGCAGAGGGCGGAGATGTCGGCGGACTCGATATCTTGGACCAACCTGGAGGGAGACGAGGAGCCTTCAGCCCGACGTGCGACCCCATCCGCTCCACCCCGCTCCGCTCTCCCCTTACCCCCTCCGTACCCCCGACCCAACCTCCGCCCCCCGGCCCCCAGGTCCACCCCGACCCCTCTGATTCCTCCCCCGATCCGACCCAAACCCCCGTCTCCGATCCCGCCCGCCCCCGACCCGTCTCCCTCGTCCAAGCGGCCAACGGTGGGATCTGTTCCGCACTTACTGTGCGCCCGGTACCGTACTGAGCGCCGGGGTGGAGGCGAGCGAAAAAGGGTAGGAGGACACGGACCCGGTCCCCCGTGGGGCTCACGGCCTTTATCCCCCTTTCACAGATGAGGGAACCGAGGCACACAACGGGGAAGTGACCGGCCCGAGGTCCCGGAGCAGACAAGTGGTGGAGTTGGGATTAGAACCCAGATCCTTTTGACTCCCAGACCCGTGCTTTACCCTGTCAGGCCACGCTGCTTCTCTAACCCCTGGGCCCTTCAAAGGACAACTCCCACACCCCGCCTCATTCAATCCCATCTCCTCTCCCAATCCCTCTTCCCCTCTCCCCCGACGAGATTTTTTTTTTCTTTTTAGGGTATTCATTAAGCGCTTACTGTATGCCAGGCACTATATGAAGCGCTGGGGTAGATAACGGTAATAATCTGAGGAGCAGCGCGGCCGAGTGGTTAGAGCCTAGGCGCCGGAGGACCTGGGTCCTAATCCCGGCTCCGCCACCCGTCCGCTCCGTGACCCCCGGACGGGTCACTTCCCTTCTCCGGCCCTCGGTTCCTCCGTCTGCAAAATGGGGGCTCGATGCCCGTTCCCCCTCCGACTTTGGGAGCCCCACGGGGGGGAGCTGAGGGTCTTGTATGTACCCCACGTGGCGTAAAGGCTTAACCAATACCGCGATTATTAATTGGGGTTAGTTAACGCGGCTCAGTGGGAAGAGCCCGGGCTTGGGAGTCAGAGGTCACGGGTTCGCATCCCGGCGCTGTCACGCGTCAGCTGTGGGACTGTGGGCGAGTCACCTCACTTGTCTGGGCCTCAGTTCCCTCGTCTGGAAAATGGGGAGGAAGACTGCGAGCCCCACGTGGGACAACCCGATTCCCCCGTGTCTCCTCCGGCGCTCAGAATAGCGCTCTGCACAAAGTGAGCGCTTACCGAATACCAACGTTATCATCATTATTATTATTAAGGGGGGTTCGGCGCGACGACCGAGGAGGTCGGCCTTCCTTCTGCCCTGCCAACGTCCCCCGACTCCTCCTCGAGTCAAAAGGATCTGGGTTCTAATCCCGGCTCCACCACCTGTCTGCTGAAGTCCGGAGGGCTTCGCGGGCAGGGCGAGGCCGGCCCGGACTCACCCCTCGGGGTCCCCGTCCCGGTGGGCGACGCAGGACCCCAGCCCCAAGCTCCAGGCGCAGGCCGGGTCTCTGGCCAACACGCAGTCCTGGCACGTCCGCTGCCGCCCGCAGTCCGTCGTGTTCACCCTGGTCACTTCCCCTCCGGAGCCCACGGCCAGCCAATCCTGCGGGTCGGGGGGATCGCGGGAGCGCTGTATTCATCCGTACGTGCATTCAGTGGTATTGCTTACCGTGTGCCCGGCACTGTACCGAGCGCTTGGGAGAGCAGAACGATAAACAGACACCCGTTCCCTCCCCGCCAAGAGCTTAGAGTCTAGAACGGGACCCGGGGGACGGACAGCGGCGGAGGACCCCGCTCGGTCGCGGGGGAGGAGTCCCGGGGGCGGCGGGGGGCGGGGGGCGCGGGGAGGGGGAACCTTCCCCGTCTCCGACGCTCGGGCGGGACTCACCCCTCGGAGGAGCAGGCTCTGGACCGGCTGAGGCTCCTTGAACAGCTCCCGGGCCTCCAGGACGAAGATCTGCGGACCGATCCTCACCGCTCTGTGCAGGTGGCCTTGCTCTGGAGGGGCGGGGAACCGGGAGGGCGGCCTGTGGGCCCGGGGGAACCACCACCCCGCCGGCCGGTCGCTCCAACCGTACTAAGCGCCGAGGTGGTTACCAGTAAATGGGGTTGGATACGGTCCCTGTCCCACGTGGGGCTCAGAGTCTTAATCCTCATTTTACAGGCGAGGGAACTGAGGCCCAGAGAAGTGAAGTGACTTGTCCTCCGAGGTCACACAGCAGACGAGTGGCGGAGTGACTTTGTGACTCAATAAACAGCTGTGTTTCACGGATCACTGGGTCTGGGTCCTCCTCACAGTCAATTTCTTTTATTTTATGGTATATGTTAAGAGCTCCCAATGTGCCAGGCACCGTATTAGGCGCAGGGGGACATATCAGCTCATTGGGTTGAACACTCAGCACTGGGTAGATACCAACTAATCGGGTTGGACCCAGTGTGACCTTAGACAAGTCACTTGACTTCTCTGGGCCTCAGTTCGCTCGTCTGTAAAAGGGGGATGGAGACTGGGAGCCCCGTGTGGGACACGGACTGTGTCCAACCCGATCACCCCGCATCTACCCCGGCGCTTAGAACAGTTCCTGGCACACAGTAAGCGCTTAACACCATTAAAAATAACAATAATAATAATAATAAAAAGGAGATCAGAGAGGACACAGACGACTGGACAAGGGAGGCGGATGTTTCTATGGACAGGAAGGAGTGGATTCTGGAACCCTGTGGGGGAAGAGACGATGGGATTGGGACACAGGCTGAATATCGAGGTTGAGTGAGGAGGAGGAGTTAGGATAGCGCCAAGACTAAAGGTCCTGAGACGCCTTGGCCGATGAAGCCCTTTCTCCCCCCGGCTCCCTCTCCCTTCTGCGTCACCAACGCACCTGGATTTGTGACCTTCGGGCATTTGACATTCGGCCCACCCCCCCCGCCCCCCCCCCCCAGCCCCAATTACGTACATATCCGTAAATCATATATTATAAATTGTGTGTTTATACGTACACATAGATATCGGTAATACATATTACGGTGTTTGTATGGCGCTTACTCTGTGCCAGGCTCTGTACTAAGTGCTGGGGTAGACACAAGGCAAGCAGGTTGGACACAGTCCACGTCCCACATGGGGCTCAGTCTTATTCCCCACTTTACAGACGAGACCCAGAGAAGCGAAGCGACTTGCCCAAGGTCACACGGCAGACGGATGGCAGAGCCGGAACCAGAACCCAGGTCCTTCGGACTCCCAGGGCCGTGCTCTGTCCACTAGGCCACGCTGATCCGTGACCTTTGGGTGTTTGAAATTCACCTCACCCTCGGCCCCTCTTATAGACATATCCATACATCTTGTATTATAAATTTCTGTAGGTGGGGAATGTGTCTACCGACTCTGTCCTTTCCCGGATGTTTAGTAAAGTGCTCGGCATATAGTAAATGCTCCATAAACACCACTGATGATGATGGTAAGAGATGGGGCGGAAGGGGGTGCCTTTGACAGCGGTGGCGAAGTCAGACCAAAACATGGACTGTGTCACAATTTTGCATGTCACCCTCTACGTAGTTTAAATGGGGCGACACGGGGGTTTGGGAGACGTAGGCGCTCTGGGAGGTGTCTGTTTCTCTGTTTCTAAACCCCTCTCTCCCCATTCCTTTTTATTTCGGTGTTCGTCCCTAATAATAAAAATAATTCTGGTATTTGTTAAGCGCTTACTATGGGCCAGGCACCGTACTAGGCGCTGGGGTGGATACGAGCAAATGGGGTTGGACAGAGTCCCCGTCCCACAGAGGGCTCACGGACTTCATCCCCATTTTCCAGAGGAAGTAACTGAGGCCCAGAGGAGTGAAGTGTTTCGCCCAAGGCCGCGCAGCAGCCGAGTGGAGGAGCCGGGATTAGAACCCATGGCCTTCCGACTCCCGGGGCCGTGGCCCATCCATTCATTCATTGGATAGCATTTACTGAGCGCTTACTGTGTGCAGAGCACTGTACTAAGCGCTCGGGACGCACAATTTGGTAACAGATAGAGACAATCCCTGCCCACTGACGGGCTTACGGTCTAATCGGGGGAGACAGACGGACAAAAGCAGTAGCAATAAATAGAATCGAGGGGATGTACATCTCATTAACAAAATAAATAGGGTAATAAAAATATATAGAAATGAGCAAATCCCCATAGTGACCCCGGGGCTGGCAGGGAACCTATCTGCCAACTCTGGTGTGATGTCCTCGTCCTCTCCCAAACACTCAGTAGAGCGCTCTGCCCACAGTAAGCACTATGGACTATAGTCTGCCCCCCTAAACTCACTGCGGGCAGGGGACGTGTCCACCAACTCTTAGGTCGCACTCTCCCAAGCGCACCGGTCCGTGCTCTGCACACTCTCAGTGCTCAGTAAACACTGTTGATTGACTGACTACAGACTATCCCTCCGGACCGTAAGCTCGTTGTGGGCAGGGAACGTGTCTATCGACTCTGTCGCACTGTCCCCCAAAGTGCTCAGTGCGGTGCTCTGCACGTAGTAACCGCTCAACGACCGATCCATCGATCGGATCCGTCGCCGAACGCTTCCCGCCGCGCCCTCCAGGCCCTCTCCCCCGGCCCCCCCAGGCGACGTTTCTCCCCTCTCACCTGTTCCCAGGTAGAGCACGTCGTACTCCTTGCCGGACAGGCTGGCCACCCTGTGCCCAGTGAGCTGGCGATAAGCAGTGTCCTCGCTGATTAGCAAGGGGCGACTCCCGTCGGGACGGACGGCCTGGTCCATGAGGGGATGATCGCGGGCGAACGCGAGGACCCGGTCCGGCAGAGAGAGCGAGGAGCCGTAGCCGGGGCCCTTCGTGCCGCTGGGGATGCACTGCGGGGGGGAGACGGGAGGTTTGGGGAAAGTGGGGAGGCTCATGGAGGAGAAGGGAGGCTACTGGGAGAGAAGGGAGACCAACTAGAGAGAGGGGAGGCTGAGGGTAGAGAGGAGAGGATGTCGGGAGACAGGGGAGGCCGAGGGGAGAAAGGGGAAGCCGACGGGAGAGAGATGGAGGCTGACGGGAGAGAGAGGGCGGCTGAAGGGAGAGAGATGGAGGCTGAAGGGAGAGAGGGAGGCTGATGGGACAGCGGGGAGGCCGAGGACAGCAGGCTGAGGGGAGCGAGGAGAGGCCGAGGGGAAATGGGTAAGGCTGAGGGAAGAGGGGGAGGCTGATGAGAGAGAGAGAGAGGGGGAGGGGGAGGGGGGAGAGAGGGAGACGGAGGGGAAATAGGTAAGGCAGAGGGGATGGTGAGGGGAGCCTGGAAAGAGGGGAGGCTGATGGGGAGGGGGGAGGCCGAGGGTGAGAGGGGGTGGGCAGGAAGAGAGGAGAAGCTGACGAGGGGGCTGATGGGAGAAAGGGGAGGCTGATGAGGTGGGGCGGAGGCTGATGGGGAGAGAGACGGAGGCCAGGGAGACGGAAGAACGGCTAAGGGGATAAAGAGGAGTAGCTGGGGTGGGGGGAGGCTGATGGGAGAAAAAGGGAAGCTGATGGGGAGAGACAGGGGAGGCTGACAGAGAGAGGAGGCCAAGGAGAGGGAGAGAAAGCTGAGGGGAGAACGATGGGAGAGAGGAGAAGCCCATGGGGACGGGGGCTGATGGGAGAAAAGGGAGGCCGATGGGAGAGGGGGGAGGCTGATGAGAGAGGGGAGGCTGACGAGGAGAGGCTGATGGGGGACAGGACAAGGGGCTGGAGGCTACCAGAGGGGCGGGGAGAGGCCAGAGCCACAGTCTCCAACTCCCATCCACGCGATGACCCCCTTCTCCCCTCGAGGCGGCCCTCCTCATCGTTGGCGGAGCCCCCCGGGGGTCCCGGGCCCAGCCCGTGGGGCGGCGGCCCCGAACCCCTTACCCTCCCAGGCCGAGGCTGGGGGACGCTCCCGTCCGTCACCGGGATCCATCTGTCGCAGGCTCGTTCGAATTCCTTGAAGTGGCCCCTCAGGGCTTCTTGGATGTTCTTCATGCTGAAGGTGCAGATGGCAGAGGTCTCTGGGCCGTCCCTGCGGACACGTGAGGGCCAGTGACGATGAGGCTCAGGGCGGTATTTAACTTCGGGTTTTTTTCTTATTTCATTTTATGGAATTTTTGTTCGGCACTTACTACGTGCCCGGCCCTGTACTAAGCACTGGGGTGGACAGAAGCTAATCGGGGTGGACCCAGCCCACATCCCGTGCCCGTAACCCATTTTATTCACTTAATAAGCGACTCATTTGATTAGGAGGCGACTACTAGATGTCAAGCACCGTGTGCTGGGGTAGACGCGAGGGTAATTAGGTCGGACACGGTCCCTGTGCCACAGGGGCTCGCAGTCTGATCAGGAGGGAGAGTGGCGTGGCTTAGTGGATACGGCACGGGCCTGGGAGTCAGAGGGAGCCGGGTTCTAATCCTGCCTCCGCCACGCATCTGCTGCGTGATCTTGGGCAAGTCATTTGACTCCTCTGGGCCTCAGTTACCTCATCAGTAAAATGGGGATTAAGAAGGGGAGTCCTATGTGGGAGGGTGACCGTGTCAACCCGATTAACGGGCATCTGCCCCAGGGCTTAGGACAGTGCGTGGCACATACTGAGTGCTTAACAAGGACTATTATTAGTATTACTATTAACGGGTATGGGACAATGGAGGAAACCGAGGCCCAGACCAGTCAAGTGACCCGCTCGGGGTCACACGGCAGGCAAGTGGCAGAGCCAGGATTAGAACCCAGTTCCTCCCACCAGGCCACGCTCCTTGTGGGAGGGGGAACGGGGGGGCTTGAGGAAGTGAGTGGAGGGCACTGAGGGTGGAAAGGGGTGTGTGCTTGTGCCTGAGGGCGTTGTTGTTGTGATTATTATATCGGTTAAGCCAGTCAATCGTCAGTCAATTGAATTTATAGAGCGCTTACCGTCAGCAGAGCACTATACGATATAAGTTTATATTCATATAAGTATATACAAGTACAATAGAAAAATATAACAGACACATTCCCCGTTTTTACTAGGTATCAAGCACTAAGTAGTAGATGCAAGTCAATCACGTCGGACACGATCCCTGTGCCAAGGGAGGCTAAGTAGGTGGGGGGGGGGGGGGAGGGGGATCAATCAATAGTATTTGAGAGCTTACTTACACAGGGCACTGTACTAAACGCTTGGAAGGGTACAACCACCACCTAACGGACACAGTCCCCGCCCACAGCGAGCTCAGAGTCTAAAGGGGAGACGGGCATTAATATAAATAGATTACGGATTTGGACTTAAGTGCCCTTGGGGGGAGACGGGCCTTCAATAAGGCTTTCAAGGTGGGCAGGGATGTTGTCTGTCAAACATAAAGCGGGGGGGGAGGGGTTCCAGGCCAGAGGCAGGACGCGGGCAAGAGGTGGGAGGCGACGTAGACGAGGCGGGGGTATAACGAGAAGGTTGGCATTAGAGGAGCGAACCGTGCGGGCGGTGTTGGAGTCGGAGAGGAGCAAATTGAGGTAGGAGGGGGCGAGGGGACGGAGGGCTTTAAAGCCGACGGTGAGGAACGTCTGTCTGACGAGGAGGTGGACGGGCAACCCCCGGAGGGTCTTGAGGAGTGGGGAAACATGGACCAAAAAGATCCAGGCAGCAGAGTGAAGTATGGGCCGGAGCGGGGAGAGAGAGAGGAGGCAGGGAGGGTCAGCGAGGAGGCCGACGGAGAAATCGAGGCCGGACGGGACAAGTGACCGGGGTAACGTGGTAGCGCTCTGGATGGAGAGGAAAGGACGGAAAACAGCCTCATCCCGAGCTGATTTTAAAACTTTATATTTAAGGCGCTATCCTTATTCCCTCCATTCACGCATTAATGCTTCCCTTCCACGGGGTTCCATAAATCACGCACGTTAACGTTGTATTCCGATGAATCGATCCCATTTACTGAGCTCTTACTGTGTCCGGAGAACCGTGCTAAACGTTTGAGAGAGTCCACCGGAACGGAGTCGGTGGACAAGTTCCCACAGTAAGTTTACCGTCTAGCAGGGGAGACGGACGTTAATATGAATAAATGAAATAAATCAGTTCCCCCTAGAAGCAGCTCTGGCAATCATTGTTTCGCCGCTGGGTTTTCTGGGACGGAAGCGGAGCGCAGGAGTGTCACACCGCCCGCTTCTCCGATGACAGTCTCTGGGTGATGCTCGGAAGCTACTTCTCCCAAGACTCTCAATTTCCACGCCAAGAAGCAGTGCGACCTAGTGGACGGAGCCCGGGCCCGTGAGTGGGAATAACCTCGTTCCAATCCCCGCTCCGCCATTCGTCCGCCGTGTGACCCGGGGCAGGTCACTTGACTTCTCTGGGCCACCTTCACCTCATCTGTGAAATGGGGATGAAGAACGTGAGCCCCACGTGGGGGCAGGGACTGTGTCCCACCCCATTAGCTTCTATCCACCCCAGCGCTTAATACAGTGTCTGGCACATATTTAGTGCTGAACAAGTACCTCCAGAATTGTGATCTTTAAAGTTTCTATTTAAGGTGTCATTCTTATTTGTTCCATTCATGCATGAACTCTTCCCCTTCAAAGGATTCCGCAAATCATGAACGCTAACATGTTGCCTGCCCTAGAATCAGCGCCGGCAGCCATTTTTTGTGGTCGTTGGGTTCTCTGGCAATGGAAGCAGAGGGCAAGAGTGACGTGCAGCGTGGCCCGGTGGAAAGAGCCCGGGCTGGGGAGTCGGAGGTCGTGGGTTCTAATCCCGGGCTCCGCCGCTTGTCAGCTGTGTGACCTGGGGCAAGTCACTTGGCTTCTCTGGGCTTCGGTTCCCTCATGTGGAAAATGGGGATGAAGACTGTGAGCCCCACGTGGGACAACCTGAAGACCATGCATTTACCCCGGTGCTTAGAACAGCGCTAGGCCCACCAGTAAGCATTCAACCGATACCGTCCTCGTCCTCGTTTCTACGACGACGGCTTCTGGGTGAAGCTCAGAGGCTACTTCTCCCAAGAGGCTCGGGTTGCGTGCCAATCTCGCCACCCTCTTTCCCCGTCTTCCCTCGCCCCAAGTCTGGTGCCCACCTGTGCCTCACAAGAGGAGGCAGAGCCGCGAAGGCGAGCGGGGGAACAGGAGAAGGGTGTGGGGCACGAAGAGGGGCTTTTAAACCCACAGAAGCGTGGTGATGAAGAGGGGGATCGGGGGTCACGTCCCGCCAGCCTCCTCCGTGGCAAACGGCCATGTGAAACGGACGGAGCTGAGGACCGGAAGCGAGGTCCCCCACCCGCTCGGTCTCCTCCTGCCCCAGGCCACGGGCTCATCTCCAGCCACTGCCCATCCTGGCCACCCCTGGGAGGAGAAGAGTCCGCAGAACGGCAGGGAGACCCCACCCCCCGGTCACGACCACCCCTCCCAGCCACTGCCCACCTCGGGCCCTCCCGCTGCAGGGAGGAATAGAGTCCGCAGGAGAGCAGGGAGACCCCATCTGCGGTCGCCTCTCGTCCCCGCCCCAGCCCCGTCCCGGCTCCCAGCCCTCTCGCCGCTGGCAAAAGAGCCTGTAGGAGAGCAGAGAGACCATCCCCAGTCATTGCCACCCATCGATCCCACCCCCGTCACTTCCCACCCCCCCAGCCCTCGCACTCCTGGGAGGAGAAGAATCCGTAGGACAGCGCGGAGTCCCCGCCCCCGGCCCGGTCCCAGCCCTCTCACCGCCGGGTGGAGAACTTTCCAGAGAACGGCAGGGTGACCCCCATCCCCCGTCACGGCCGCACCTCGACCCGTAATAAAAAGAATCATAATACCGGCACTTTTAAGTGCCGATGACCTGCCAAGCACCGTTCTGAGCACTGCGGTAGGTCTAAGGTTGGACACGGGCCCTGTCCCACATGGGGCTCGCAGTCCCGTCCCTCCTGGAGCTGGGGAGCTGGGCTGGGGCGTGTCTCCCCTGCACTGAGAGGTCTCCAATCGATGGCATTTGTTAAGTGCTCACTACGTGCCAAGCACTAAGCTCTGGGCTAGACGCAAGGTCTTCAGGTCGGACGCGGTCCCCGTCCCAACTGATAATGACGACGGCACCTGTCAAGCGGCTATTTTCCAAGCCCCGTTCTAAGCGCTGGGTAGACTGTAAACTCGCTGTGGACAGGGAACGTCACTGTTTATTGCCGTACTGTACTTTCCCAGGCATTTACGACAGTGCTCTGCACACAGCAGGCGCTCAGTGAGTATGATCGAATGAATGCATCTAAGATCATCAGATTGGACACAGTCCCTGTGCCATATGGAGCTCAGAGTCTCAATCCTCATTTTACAGATGAGGGAACTGAGGCCAAGAGAAGTTACGTGACTTACCCAAGGTCACCCGTGTAGCGAGGCTGGGATCAAAACCCAGGTCCTCCTGCCTCTCGGTCTCAGGCTCTACCCACTAGGCCACGCTGCTTCACAAGAAGGAGATCGTCGATCGACGAATGGTATTCACTGGGCGCTTACTACGTGTAGAGCACTGTACTAAACACTTGGGAGAGTCGTTCATTCGATCGACCCTATCTACTGAGCGCTTACTACGTGCGGAGCACCGTACGAAGCTCTTGGGAGAGGACAAGTCGACCAACGGACACGCTGCCGTCCGAAACGGGCTCACGGTCTAGAGGGGATGACCCCGCACGCTGGCCTCCCGCCAGAAAACCCTTCCTCCCATCGGTCTGACTGCCATCCCTCCCGCTGCAGAGCCCCCGGGCTGTCTATCCCGGCTGTCTGCTCGTGCCCGGGGCGGGAGGTGGTGGGCGGGGCTGGCGACGGGCGGGGGGGGGGGGGGGCCGTCCGAGGGCCTGGCTCCCCCCTCCCCTTCCCTCGCAGAGCCCCGGGCCCCTGGCGCGGCCCTCGGCCTTCAAGCCGGTGGTGCCCAAGAAGTTCCCCCCGATGCAGAACCCGTGCCCGCCCCAGGGCGGTGGGCTGGCAGAAGGGCCCCGGGGCCCGGCGGGCAGCGGATCCAGCCCGTCGGGCCTGAAGGGGGGCGGCGTCCGGGAGAAGGGCCGGGGGGCCAACCCGGGAGGGCCCTCCGACTCCGGCCGCAACTCGCCGACCGGCCTGCCCACCTACGGCTCCGGCTACAGCCGGTCCCCGGGGCTCCTCGGCGTCCCCGCCCGCCACGTCAACCGCGTGGGTGCCTCCTTCTCGGTGGACAGGGCCGGGGCAGGCGGCGGCCCATCCCCAGCCACGTCTCACCACCGGGAGAAGAATCCGTAGGAGAGCAGGGAGTCCCCATCCCACGTCACCGCCCGGCCCCGGCCCCAGCCCAGTCCCAGCTCCCGGCCTGGCCCTCCCACCTCCGGGAGGAGAAGAGCCCACGGGACGGCAGGGAGACCCCCCTTCCCCGGTCACCGCTCGCCCCGCCCCCCCCCCCCCCGGGTCTCTCGCCGCGGAGAGCCGAGTCCGTAGAACAGCAGGGAGACCCCGTCCCCGGCCGCCGCCCGCCCCCGGCCCTCTCGCCACCAACGGGAGAGTCCTTAGGACAGCGGGAGGACCCCAACCCAGGCCGGTGCCGCCCCTCCGTCCATCCACGGCCACTGCTCACCCCCAGCCCTCTCGCTGCCGGGGCGACAACGGTCCGTAGAACGGCAAGGGGACCCCATCTCCAGCCGCCGCCCGGTCCCGGCCCGGCCCAGGCTCCCGGCTTGACCCTCTCACCGCCGGGAGGCGGAGAACCCCTAGGCCAGCAGGGAGGGCCCGTCCCCCGCCCCCAGCCGGGCCGGGCCCTCTCCACGGCGGGAGGACAACGTCCTTAGAACGACAGCAATGACGACGGTACCGGTCAAACGTTTAGCGGGCACTGGGGTAGACGCGAGACAGGTTGTCCCCCGTGGGGCTCGCGGTCTTAATCCCCATTTTACAGACGAGGTCACCGAGGTACAGAGACGTTAACCGACTGGCCCAAAGTCACCCAGGTGACCAGTGGCGGAGGGGGATCAGAACCCCCGACCGGCAGGGAGGCCCCATCCCCGGCCACCGCCCAGCCCGGACCGTCCCCGCCCGCTGTCCAGCCCCCGGCCGTCTCACCGCTGGGAGGAGAAGAGTCCGTAGAAGAGCAGGGGGTCCCCGTCCCCGCCCTGGGCCGTGGAGGTCAGGGTCACCACGGCCCGCAGGACCGGAAGGCTTCGGCCGAGGTCGGGGGCCGGGCAGAGCAGCGAGGCCTTCAGGAACGTGGTCCACCGCCTCTGCAGGGTCTTCAGACCCCCCAGGTCCCCCTGGGGAAGGAGGCGGGGATCGATCCACCGATCGACCGGAAGGGGGTGGTTGATCGGAAGGGGGGGGACCGGGTTTCGGAAGAGGTTGCCCACGGCGGGGACGGGAACGGAAGCGATGCCGCGCGATTTCCGCTCCTCACACTCCCTCCCAGATGGTCTCCCTTTACGCTCCCCTCCCTCGGCCCCACCGCGCTCTCTCATCAGTCGTGCTTATTTTCTGCAAAGCGCCGTACTGGGCGCTTGGGCGAGTAGAGCCTAACGGTAGTCTAGAGCCCAAGGCCCGCCCCCGGCCAGCGGACGCGACGGGGTTCCCCACCTTGCACACCCTGGCCAGGCGAGGCACGGTCAGCTTCTCGCCGGAGCCGTACTCCCGGGCCGTCTCGGTGAAGAAGAAGAAGATCTCGTCGTCCTCTCCTGCGTCCCCCTCCACGAACTCGGCTGCCACGAACCTGGGGGCTGTGGAGACGGGGTTGGGGGGGGGGGGGGGGGGGGGGGGGGGAGAGGAAAACGCCAGCCATGTCCCCGGCCCCTCCTAACCCCCCTTTCCTCCTCCAACCGCCCTCCCCGCCCCGTTACCGGCCCCGATTCCCACTCCCCCTCCCTGCCCCCTCTCCCGCGACACCCCTCCCCCCGCCCGCGCCCGTCCTCGCCACTCTTCCCCCGACTCCTCTCGATGCCCACGCTGAGCCAAAAACCTTTTTATGGGAATAATGATAACTGTGGTATTCGTTAGGCGCTTCCTCTCCTCTAAGCGCTGGAGCAGGGACAAGGCAGTCAGGTCGCCCCCGTGGGGCTCGCCGTCTTAATCCCCATTTTACAGACGAGGCCACCGAGGCCCAGGGAAGCGAAGTGACTTGCCCGAGGCCACGCGGCGGACAAGCGGCGGAGCCGGGATTGGAACCCACGACCTCCTGACTCCCGGGCCCCGGCCGCTACGCCGTGCTGCTTCCCACGGTCTCCGTTCAGCGCTTTCTGCGCGCCGAGCACTGGACCAAGCGCTGGGGCAGATACGAGCTATCAGGTTGGGCGCACGGGGCTGCCGGTCTCAATGCCCGCTTTAGAGATGAGCTGACTGAGGCACAGAGAGATAGGTGACTTTTTTTTTTTTATGTCATTTGTTAGGTGCTCATCGTGTGTCAGGCACCGTTCTAAGCACGGGGGTAGACAGATAATAATAACGATAATGATAATAATAATAATAATAATGTCGGCGTTTGTTGAGCGCTTACTCTGTGCAGAGCACCGTCCTAAGCGCTGGGGAGGATCCGGGGTCCTCGGGTGGTCCCGCGTGAGGCTCACCGTCAATCCCCGTTTTACAGAAGAGGTGACCGGGGCGCAGAGAGGTCAAGCGACTCGCCCGCCGTCACACAGCTGACGGGTGGCGGAGGCGGCATTCGAACCCACGACCTCCGCCCCCCCCCCCAAGCCCGGCCTCTTGCCGCCGAGCCACGAGGTGGGACACGGTCCCCGTCCCCCACGGGGCCCACGGGCTCCGCCCCCACTCTCCGATGAGGGAACCGAGGCCAGGGAAGCGGGGAGACCGGCCCGAGGCCAAACCGACAGACGAGCGGCGGAGCCGGGACCGGAACCCGGGTCCTCCCGGGTCCCGGGCTCTAGCCGCCGGACCACACCGCTTCCTCCCTCGCGGTCCCTCCCCTCTTCCTCCCCCGGCCAGTGAAGTGAGGTCAACCACACCGGTCCGTCCACCGAAGCCTTCCCTCCCCTGGCGGCCCCACCATTGAGCCAGACGGCCGAATTCTCCGTCCGCACCCGTTGGTCCGGACTTCCCGTGGCCCGCGAGATGATCGGCTCCGACCCCAGGAAGTTGTTCACGGTCGCGGCGTAGAGGACGCCCCCTGCGAGGGGACGAAGGGTCGGGGTCAGGCCTCCGAAACCAAGGGGCGGCGGAGGGGCCGGGGAGGGGGCGACGACGCGATTCTGCGTCGCCCCGACCCCCCTCCCGGCCCCACGGCGCCGACGGCCGTCTCTGTCATCTACTGACGTATCTATTGCCGTCGGGCCCTGAGGTCCATCTCCGCAATCTATTGATTTCTGTTAACGTCGGTCTCCCTCTCCAGACCGTAAGCTCGCCGTCGGCGGGGAATGTGTCCGTTCTACCGCTCTTCGGTCCTCCGTACAGTCCTCTGCACGTAATAAGCGCTCCGTAAATACCACGGACTCTTTGACCGCGGACGGCGCGGGGGTGGAACCGACAGGGCTCACCCAGTTGGGGCGAGTCGATCGATCGGTAATGGTAAGAATAACTGTGGTACTTCTTGATGATGATAATAACAACCTTGGCATTTGTTAAGCGCTTACCGCGTGCACGGCGCCGTTCTAAGCGCTGGGGGAGATCCAGGGTCACCGGGTTGTCCCTCGTGAGGCTCACGGTCTTCGTCCCCGGTTGGCAGACGAGGTCACCGAGGCCCAGAGAAGTGAAGTGACTCGCCCACGGTCACACGGCCGACGGGCGGCAGGGCCGGGATTCGAACCCACGCCCTCGGGCTCCCAAGCCCGGGCTCCCTCCCCGGAGCCACGCTGCTGCTCCGTTAGGCGCGTACTACGTGCCGAGCGCCGTTCTGAGCACCGGGACGGATACGAGGAAAGCAGGTCGGACACGGACCCTGTCCCGCATGGGGCTCCCGGTCTTAAACCCCATTTCCCGGAAGAGGGAAACGACTCGCCCGAGGTCACACAGCACTGACGGGGCGAAGCCGGGATCAGAGCCCACGTCCTCGGACTCCCGGGCCGGGGCTCCTTCCGCCAGGCCTCGGCTGCTTCTGTGGGCGGGGCACCGTACTAAGCGCTCGGGAGAGGATAACGCAACAGCGAAGCGGCGTGACTGAGCGGAAAGGGCACGGGCCGGGGGGTCGGGGGATGTGGGTTCGAATCCCGGCTCCGCCGCTTGTCTGCTGTGTGACTTCGGGCAAGTCCCTTCACTTCCCCGTGCCTCGGTGACCTCACCCGCAAAATGGGGGTTAAGACCGCGAGCCCCCCGCGGGACCACTCGATCCCCACGTATCCAGCCCAGCGCTCGCAACGGGGCTCGGCACATTCGGTGCTTTTAACAAATACCAAAGTAATAATACTACTAATGATGACGCGTTAGATCGATATATTGACCTCACGTTAATTATATATCGATGCATTACATATCATAAATTAATGGGCGCTACTATAATCTGTCAGGAATAATCGTCGTTACCATTCACAGAATGCGCAGCTACGAACCCTGCCCACGATGAGCCGGGAATCAGTGGGGGACGGACTCAAGCGCTGATATCAATTTAAATATCAGGGAGGGGTCACGGTGGCCAAGAACGGAGAATAATAACAATACTGGTATCCGTTAAGCGCTTACTAGGTGCAGAGCACTCTTCTGGGAGGGAAAAGGGGGGGACCCCTACCGCACAGAGACCCTCTGATCTCTTGGACTACGAAATGCCCCCCATCTCCCCGGCCCCCCAGAGCCCCGATTCCGATCAGCCGACCAACCAATGGCGTTGACTGAGCCCCTACCGGGTGCGGAGCACTGTACCGAACGCTTGGGACGGCCCAAAGGAACAGAGTCGGTAGCCGCGGTCCCCGTCCGCAGCGAGCTCGGGGCCTAAGAGGGAGACTCTAGAGCCAATCAGTCGGAAGTATTTATTGAGCGCTTACTGCGTGCGGAGCACTGGACTAAGCGCTGGGGGGAGTCCAATAAAACCATGTTACAGAGCTGGGAGACGCTCTGCCTCCCTTCCCCATCATTCCTCCCCAGCCCTGTACCTCTTCTCCACTTGGGCTGTTTTTGTACCGGGCTGTCCCAAGCGCTTAGCACAGCGTTCTGCACGAGGTGAGCGCTCAATTTATACGACTGAATGGATGACTCCTCACCCTCCTTCCCCCCCACTCCTCTCAATCCCCGCTCCGAGCCAACACTTCTTCTCTACGGTAAGCGTGAGGCTCTCGCTCTGCGCCAAGCGCTGTACTGGGCGCTGTAAGCTCGTCGGGTGGGACACAATCCACGACCGCCTCGGGGCTCAGCGTCACTTCGCCCCCGTTTCGCAGACGAGGCAACCGAGACCCAGACAGGCGACGGTTTTTTAACGGCATCTGCTAAGCGCTCACTACGCGCCAGGCTCTAAGCGCCGGGGGAGAGGGGAGCTTATCGGGTCGTCCCACGTGGGGCTCACAGGATGCATCGCCATTTTGCAGATGAGGTCACTGAGGCCCAGAGAAGTGAAGCGGCTCGGTTTTGATGGTATTCATTAAGCGCTCGCTATGGGCCGGGCACCGTACTAAGCGCCGGGGCAGCCTCAAGCCCCGGTCCCCGCTCCGGGCCCCCGCAGAGGACTCACCGACCATCACGGCTGCCGAGGACTGAGCTGGGTCAAAGGGACATCGGCCCCGGCCGCTCTCCGGACGCTCCACTTGGCGGAAACTCCGCGTGTCCTGCAAGTCGACGCAACGTTTCATACGCGCGCTCGCCCCATCCCCGACCCCACGGCCCCCGTGTACGTAGTTAGGGTCCTCTCCCAAGCGCTCAGTGCACTGCTTTGCACCCGGGAAGCGCTCGACAAGTATGATTGAATGAAAAAAATCTTGAATTACTTTAAATTATACTAATAAAACAACACTTTTATGATGGTTTATAACGATAAACGACTTATTCGCTCATGTTACGATCGGTCAAGTCAGGCAACTGTATCCCTTGAGCCCTTCCCGTGGGCAGAGCACTGGACCGTGATTGAACGAGTATCTTCGGCGAAGCGGCGTGGCTTTGCGGAAAGGGCTTGGTTCTAATCCCGGCTCCGCCACTGGTCTGCTACGTGATCTTGGGCAAGCCACATCGCTTCTCTGGGGCTCAGTGACCTCAACTGTAAAATGACTATTGTTATCATTAATAATACTAATGACACCTCTAAATCTATTTTTAAACTATTTCATCTTATTAGAAATCATTTTTAGATTCGATTCTTCGAAATGATAATAATGGTACTTTTTACGACGTGCCAAGCACTGGGGTAGATACAAGGTCATGAGGTTTGTCCCCCGTGGGGCTCACGGTCTTAATCCCCATTTTACAGATGAGGTCACTGAGGCACGGAGAAGCGACTTGCCCAAGGTCACGCGGCTGAGTGGAGGAGCCAGGATCAGAACCCATGCCCGCGCATCTTCCACTGGGCCACCCTGCTTCTCGGCTCACAGGTCAAGACCGTGAGCCCCGCGTGGGACAACCTGACGACCTTGTATCTCCCCCAGTGCTTAGAGCAGTGCTTGGCACGTAGTAAGCGCTGAACAAACATTATTATTATTTAAATTATCTAAGTCACCTATTCCTTCATGCTACTCTCAGTCGTATTTAATGAGCGCTCACTGTGTGCAGAGCACTGTACTGCGATCGAGTGAGGGAATGAGCGTCTTTAAATTATATATATATCATAAATTACTTCTTCATTCAGATGAATATCAGCCGGTCAATCGCATTTAATGAGCACTACTGTGGGCGGAGCACTGTACTACGATTGAGTGAATTGATACCTTGAGAGGCAGCGTGGCTCAGTGCACAGAGCCCGGGCCTGGGAGTCAGAAGGTCGCGGGTTCTAATCCCGGCTCCGCCGCTTGTCAGCTGTGTGACCCTGGGCCAGTCACTTCACCTCTCCGGGCCCCAGTGGCCTCATCCGTCAAACGGGGAGGAAGACAGCGAGCCCCACGGGGGACAACCTCATTACCTTGGATCTATCCCAGGGCTCAGAACGGTGCTCGGCACACAGTAAGCACTTAAATACCAACAATATCGTTATCATTGCTGAAATTAGAAAAGTACTTATTGATAGTAATATCAGCCATTCATATCTACGGCGCCTTACGGTGTGCAGGGCACTGCACTGTGAACCAATACCTTTAAACGATATAATATAAATCACTTATTCATGTTAATATCGGCCAGTCAGTCCTATCTGCTGAGCACTTCCAGGCGCAGAGCACTGTACTGAGCGCTTACTAGGCGCCAGGCACTGCCTTAAGCGGCGGGGTAGATCCGAGCTCAGCGGGCGGGACCCGGCCCGTGTCCCCCGAGGGGGCTCACGGCCTTCACCCCCATTTTACAGGAAGGAACCGAGGCAGGGAGGAGTGAAGCGACTCGTCCGAGGTCACGCGGCAGGGCCGGGACGGGAACTGGGCGCCCTCTGACCCCAGGCCCGGGCTCCATCCTCTAGGCCACGCCGCTTCGCCTCAGCGTTTAGTACAGTGCCCGGCACATGGAAAGAAATACCATTAAACCGAAAAGGGGGAAGGGGGAGGGTTGCAGTTCCAGCCTGGGCCGTCCCGCCCCAGCAGATGGCGCCACTGCTGTTTATTGAGCGCTTACTGTGTGCGGAGCACTGTACTGAGCGCTTGGGAGAAGCCAATCCAATGATAAACGGACACATTCTCTGCCCCTGCTCATCCCCAACCACCTCCTTTTTCTTTTTTTTAAATCCTCCTAATGGCACTCGTTAAGCGCTCAGCCATCCGACACTATTTATTGAGCGCCTACTATGTGCAGAGCGCTGTACCGAGCGCTTGGAATGGACAATTCGGCAACAGACAGAGACAATCCCTGCCCGCCGACGGGCTCACAGTCTAATCGCTTACTACGCGTCGAACACCGTTCTCAGCGCTGGGGTGGGAACGGTCTCGATCCCCTGTACGGGCACAATCCACATGCATTCACTCATTCAATAGCATTTATTGAGCGCTTACTAGGTGCAGAGCACTGCACTAACCGCTTGGAATGGACAAATCGGTAACAGATAGAGACGGTCCCTGCCCTCTGACGGGCTCACGGTCTAATCGGGGGAGACGGACAGCCAGGAACGGTAGCAATATATCGGATCGAGGGGACGTACATCTCAATAAAACAATAGCAAATCAAGAGAATCAGGGCGATGTACATCGGGGGGCTCACACGCCTAAGCACTGAGCCCAGTGCTCTGCACACGGAAAGTGCTCAATAAATTGGGATCGGAACCGCTGCGGCGTGGGTCGGTGGGAAGAGCACGGGCGCGGGAGTCGGAGGGTGTGGGTTCTAATCCCGGCCCCGCCACCTGATCAGCCGGGGGACTCTGGGCAAGTCACTTCACCTCTCGGTGCCTCACTTACCTCATCTGGAAAACGGGGATTAAGACTGGGAGCCCCAAGTGGGACAACCTGATTACCCGCTACCTACCCCAGTGCTTAGAACAGTGCTTGGCACGTACTTAGCGCTGAACAGATGCCATCATTATTATTAAGACTGTGAGCCCCAGGTGGGACGGAGCCCGTGTCCAACCTGACTCGCATCTTCCCCAGCGCTTAGAACAGTGCCTGGCACACAGGAAGCATTGTGGCTCAGTGGAAAGAGCCCGGGCTTGGGAGTCAGAGGTCACGGGTTCGAATCCCAGCTCCGCCCCTTGTCAGCGGTGTGACTGCGGGCGAGTCGCTTCGCTTCTCTGGGCCTCAGTGACCTCATCTGTAAAATGGGGATTAAATCTGTGAGCCTCACGTGGGACCACCTGATGACCCTGTGTCCGTCCCCCCCCCCCCAGCGCTTAGAAGAGCGCTCTGCACCGAGTAAGCGCTTAACAAATACCAACATTATTATTATGATTACGTGGGACCACCTGATTACCCTGTATCCACCCCAGCGCTTAGAACAGTGCTCTGCACCGAGTAAGCGCTTAACAAATACCAACATCATCATTATTATTATTATCGTAACAAATACCATTAACAAAGAAGAGAAGATAAGGGAAAAACGTCGGTGCTGGCTACGGTGACAGGAAAATCGGGGAGGACGGGGTTAGGGTGGGATGATGCCATGAGAACGCAGGACTCTGTGTTAATAGGCAACGCTGAAATTTCTAACGCTGACCTGTTTTCCTGCTTTGCCTTGCTCCTTTTATTATTTCTATCCTTCCTAACGTACCCACGGCACCTTTAGATTTACAATCCCTCGCCTACAAGAATTCGCCATCTGTCTCAATTAGCATGCCCTTCCCCAACACGGAGGAGAGTTCCCTGCACGTGGTAATCACTCAACAATATTTACTGAGCGCTTACTCACGCGCGGCACTGTACTAAGAGCCTGGGAGAGTCAGTAGACGCGATCCCGGGTCTCCAAGAGCTTCCTATCCCGCGGGTGAGAACAATAATAATAATGAATAATAACTGCGGTACTTGTTAAGCGCTTACTATGTGGGGGGGCACAGGATCATCAGGTTGGACGCAGTCCCTCTTCCACATGGGGCTCGCAGTCTGTGGAGGAGGATCTAATCCCCGTTTGACAGGGAAGGAAACCGAGCCCCGGAAAAGCGAGGCGACCCGCCCCGAGTCCCGCAGCAGGCAGGTGGTGGGGCCAGGATTAATCACGACGCTACGTGTTAGGTGCTTACTACGTGCCGGGTACTGACGAGAAGCAGCGTGGCCTGGCAGGCAGAGCCAAGGCCTGGGAATCCGAAAGCCCTGAGTTCCAATTCCGGCCCCGCCAGACATCCGCAGTACGACCTCGGCCAGATCACTTCCCTGGCCCCAGTTGCCTCATCTGAAAAACGGGGATCGAGACTACGAGCCCCGCGCGGGACAGGGACTGCGTCCAACCCGATTAGCTCATACCTGCTCCGGTGCTTACAACAGTGCCCGGCACGCAGTACGTGCTGAACAAATCGCACAGTTATTACAATTATTAGACCCTCGCCCTGTCCCCCAGGCCACTCGCCGATAGGACCGACGAATGATTCGGCAGGTGAAAAGCTGAACGGATTCAAGGTGGGGGAAGGGGTCTGACATCTCCACGGATGAACGTTAGACACCGAAGAGGTTGGGGGTGGAGGATGGACCACGGAGGTGGCTATCCAGGAGGGCAGCTGTCAAACTTTCTCCAAGAAGTTGCGTCTGGGTCCAAGGCCTGGGGTCGATGGTCCACGGAGCTGACCCAAGTGGACAGAGCCGGGGCCTGGAGTCAAAGAAATCACGACTTCCGATCCCACCGCTTGCCTGCTGTGTCGCCTCGGGCAAGTCGCTTCACTTCTCTGGGCCTCAGCTACCTCATTTGTGAAAAAAGGGGATCAAGAGGACGAATTACGGATATCGACACAGTAATACCCGTGTCTGTTAAGCACGTGCTACGTGCCAGGCGCCGGTACCAAGCGCCGGGGTGGACACCGGCAAATCCGGGCGGGCACGTTCCCCGTCCCGCGTGGGACTCGCGGTCTCAATCCCCCTTTGACAGGTGAGGGACCCGGGGCCCGGAGAAGCGAAGTGACTTGCCCAGAGTCACACAGCAGACAAGGGGTGGAGGCGGGATTAGAAGCCCTGACCTTCTGACTCGCAGGCCCGGGCTCTAGCCGCTACGCCACGCTGCCTCTCCCCCGGGGGCTGCGGAGCCGAGGGAGGGGTGGATAAAGGGAGAAAATCCAAGCGCCAGGGCGACCCAGGGGGGAGAAGAGGGAACCCTCCATCCTCAGATCCGACAGACGGTGACCGTCCCCGCCTTCAAAGCTTTACGAGTCACTTAACTTCTCGGCGCCTCGGTTGCCTCGTCTGTAAAATGGGGATGAAGCCCGTGAGCCCCACGTGGGACGACCTGATTCCCCTGGGTCTACCCCAGCGCTTAGAACAGTGCTCGGCACGTAGTAAGCGCTTAGCGAATACCGACATCATTATTATTATTGAAGGCCCACCTCCTCCAGGAGGCCTTCCCGACTAAGCCCTCCTTTCCTCTTCTCCCGCGCCCTTCCGCGTCGCCCGACTCGCTCCCGTTATCCATCCCCTCCCTCCCCGCTTATGCTCATATCCGTCATTTGTCGATTTCTATTCCTACGTGCCCCCGCCTCTAGGCTGTCAGGTCGCCGCGGGCAAGGGAACGTGTCGGTTTATTGTTCTTCTGTCCGCCCCGAAGCGCTCGGCACAGTGCTCTGCGCACTCTGAGCGCTCAACGGATACGACCGAACCAACGAATGACGCAAACGAGGGCCTAGTCGCGGTCGGCTCCGGCGGGGCGGAGAGAAGGCGGGCGGGAAGCCCGCGCCCCGCGCCGGAGGCGGAGACACTGGTGAAACACGAGGGCTGCGGACGGAAAAGCTCCAGAGGGAAAACCCGCCGCCAAACCCGGCCGCGGCCAAGGAAGCTTCCCGGGATCGGAAGCTTGGGGAATCCCAGGTCAGGGGAAAGTCAGGGACCAGGAAGGTTCCCGCTTGGGGATTGCGTCTCCCGCGGCGTGGAATTACAAGCCCTGTCCTCGGTTTTTTCTTTCTTTCTTTGTTTCGTTCAACCATATTGAGTGCTTACAATGTGCAGAGCACTGTCCTAGGCGCTTGGGAGAGTATAACAATGAAACAGACGCATTCCCTGCCCACAGTGAGCTTACCGTCTAGGGGTCCGCTTGCTTTTTATGGCAGCTGTCGGGAGCTTTCTATGTGCCAGGCACCGTTCTGAGGGATGGGGTAGAGCCAAGATCACGGGGGGTTGGACATAGTCCTTGACCCACATGGGGGCGGATGGTTTTAATCTCCGTTTTCCAGATGAGGGAACTGAGGCTGCGGCGAAGAGACCACGCAGCAGACAAGTGGCAGGGCCGGGATCATAACCATAATAATCATCACGGCGCCCGTTAAGCATTTACCACGTAACGAGCACCGTCCTAAGCGCCGGGGTAGATATAAGTTAATCAGGTGGGACGCAGTCCCGTGGGGCTCCCGCTCTAAATCCCCATTTTCTACGGATGAGGTAAGTGAGGCACAGAGAAGCGAGGTGACTCGCCCTAGGTCACACAGCAGACAGGGGGTAGAGCCGGGATTAGGACCCGTGACCTACCGGCGCCCGGGCTCCGTCCACTACGCCACGTCAGAATTCAGGTCTTTCAGACTCCCGGGCCCGGGCTCTATTCACTAGGCCACTCTGCTTCAGATGCGATCGCTTATTTATTGTTTTTAAACGGCGTTTATTAAGTACTTCCAACGTGTCAGGCCCCGTACTAAGCGCTGGGGCAGACACAGGTTAGTCGGGTTGGACACGGTCCCTGCCCCACATGGGGCCCGCAGTCTTAATCCCCGTTTTACAGATGAGGGAACTGAGGGGCACTGAGAAGTTAAATGCCCGCCCCAAGGTCACACAGTAGACGAGGGGCAGAGCTGGGATTAGAACCCAGGTCCTTCTGCCTCCCAGACCCGTGAGCTATCCACCGGGCCCCTCTGCTTCTCACGTTAAATGTGATCATTTATTAAATGGGGCGGCGGTTTCCGCGTCTCCCTCCGTGTTCGAACCGGCTCTCTTTCTACGCCGGAATTCTGGGGTGGGGGCACCCTGATTTAAATGACAGGGAAGGGAACGGTGCTGTTCCCCAGACCCAGGCAGCAGGGTGGTCTAGTGGATAGAGCCCAGGCCTGGGAACCCGGGGGTCCCGGGTTCGAATCCTGCCTCCACCACTTGACGGCTCGGGCAGGCCGCTTGATAAATACCACAATTACGAGGATGATGATTATTAGGGACGGGTGAGACCCTCAACCTCTCCACCTCCCGGCCCAGAATCAGCCCGGGGTTCAAGTTGGGAAAGCTCCCCAGCGGGAGGGGGCCGGGGGAGCTCAAAGCCTGCTCGTAAGACTCCCCGACGGTCCCAGAACGAGCTCGGGGCTGGCACGGGCTCCGAGACTCCCCCTCGGGGAGTCCCTGGGCCCAAGCCCCGCCGCACCACACCCTCGGTCTGCCCCCCCCTCCTCCGTCTCTCCAAACCCCCGGGGACCTTCGTTCCCTCTCCTCAGCCCACGGGCTTCCCCTTCCCCCGATTCCAACGCTAGCCCGCCCAGCGGGGCCCGGGAAGCCCAACTGGGAATACCCGGACCCGCGCGCCCGGGGGAGAAGCGGCAGGGGGAACCCGACACGTCCGACCACACCCCGCAACTCAACGGTCGCCCCTCGCCCAGACGCTCAACCTGACTCGGGAATACAACTGTCCCCCCGCCCCCTAAATCCTCACAGGTAGACTCCGGTCCCCCTTCCCCGCATCCCCATCCCCAATCGCCTCCCCCCCGACCCCCCCCCCCCCGGCAATCCAGACTCAGGGCCCCGGCCCCGTCCCCCCCACCACCCGGACTCGACTGGGGGCCCCGGCTTCCCTCTCCCTCCCCCTCAAACCCCCAACACTCACGACGAATCCGCACTGCGGGTCGAAGGCGAAGGTGCCGCAGGCGAAGATGTGGGTCCGGTTGACGAACTCGAGGATGCGGATGTAGTTGTGACACTCCGCCTGAAGAAAAAGGAGGAGGTTCCGGACCAGGGACGGACGGAGGACACGCGCGGCGGGTTTCGGGGGGCGGGGGAGGGACGTGAGGGGTCACAAACGAAGGGGCGAAGGACCCGAGGCGGCGGGGGACGGGGGCGGCGCCCACCTCCTTCTTTCCTTTTTTCCTACAGGTGTCTCTGTGTTTGTCCGGAACCTTCCAGTCGATCTGCGGAAAGAGTCCGGCACGGCCCGCGCTGAGCCCGTTCCGACCCCACCTGGGCCCACACCGCCCTCGGCCTCTTCTGGTGGCCCACGGACCGTCGATCTATCGATCGATGGTATTTACTGAGCGCTCGACCGGAGGCAGGGCACGGTACTGAGCGCCTGGGACAGGGTCGGGGGACACGCTCCCCCCGCCCGAGGGGAGCCGACGGTCCGACAGCAGCGAGGCACGGCTTCGGAAGGGAAGTGGGAGGGGTGAATAAATCAGGGCGACGGAGAGGGGAGCGGGAGGAGAGGAAAGGAGGGCTCAGTCGGGGAAGGCCTCTTGGAGGAGGTGGGCCTCGAGGAAGGCCTCGAAGGCGAGGAGGGGCATCGTCCGCGGGACACGGGGCGGGAGGGCGTCCCGGGTTCCGGAGGCAGGAGGGGGCCGAGGGGTCGGTGAGAGAGAGAGCAAGGGGAGCCCCTCGTGAGGCTCCAGAACCCCTCCAGCTCTTACCAGTCGATCGCTTGCCAAGTGCAAGCGCTCCCCTAAGCGCTTGGGAGAGCCCGGACCGACAGAGTCGACCAGCCGAGTTCCCTGCCCCTAACGAGCTGACCTTGGGGGGGGGGGGGGGGGGGGGGGGGAGACCAAAGCGGGGTCTCTTGGGGGAGGTGTCCACATCCACCCCCTCCCCGACCGCCTGGGTCCTCCCCAAAGCCCCCCGCCCCGCCCTCCCCTCGACGCCGCCGGCCTTCCGGCTCTCACCCTGCGAGGGTCTCCGGGTCCCCGGGGCAGGGCGAAGATGGCGTCTCGGGCCCCCACGTAGAGGGTCTGGGAGAGGACGTCAGCCACAAGCACGCTGTAGTTGCTGACCCCGGGCCAAGAGAAGCGTAACACCGAGGGCTCCACCTCTACGCGGGAGGGAGAGAAGACGGGGCATCGGCGGGGGGACGGGACGGCGGGATCCGGCCCGGGGCCCGGCGGTGGAGGGTCCTGGGTTCAGATGCCTCCGCGGCAAGAGCACGGGCCTTGCGGGTCGGGGGACGTTGGGTTCTAAGCCCGGCTCCGTGTGACCTCGGGCAAGTCGCCTCACTGCTCCCCGAAATTCTCTCCCCGCCTAGACCGCGAGCCCGTCGCCGCGCAGGGACCGTCTCTGCCTGTTGCCGAACTGGACGTTCCAAGCGCTTAGCGCAGTGCTCGATAAATACCGTCGGATGCATGAGCCCGGCTGGGCCTCGGCTACCTCGTCTGGAAAACGGGGATTGAAAAGGGTGAGCCCCACGTGGGAGCGCCCTCCCTCCTCACCTCCGCCAAATTAACTCTGTCCCCCCCTTCAAAGCCCTCCCGAGAGCCCACCTCCTCCAGGAGGCCTTCCCGGACTGAGCCCCCCCTTTCCCTCCGCTCCTCCTCCCCTCCCCGTCGCCCCGACTCCCTCTGCTCCACCGCCCGCCCCCCCGCCCCCCGGCACTAGTGCACCCGGGCCCATATTCATTATTCGATTTATTTTATTCATCATGTGTGCACACCTATAATTCTCTTTATTTACAATGACGCCATCGAAACCTGTCTCCCTGTTCGGTTTTAGGTTGTCCGTCTCCCCTCTTCTAGACTGTGAGCCCGCTGTGGGGTAGGGACGGTCTCTGTCGCCAAAATGTACTTCCCGAGCGCTTAGGACAGTGCTCTGCACAGCGTCAGCGCTCAATAAATAGGACCGAATGAATGAGTGACGGAGAAACGGCCACCAGGCGGGTGACGGCAGGGGATTCTCTGGCCCGGGCCCCCAGGTTAAGAGCGGACGCACACCACACCCAACCTCCGAACGGCGCTCGACGCTCAGTCCCTCCATTCGGTCGTATTTATTGAGCGCTTACTCTGGGCGGGGCACCCCACTAAGCGTCTCGGCACTGTGCTGCGACTGTACTCTGGACTGTAAGCTCATCGCAGGCAGGGCACGTGTCTGCTTATCGTCGTACTGTCCTCTCCCGCGCGCTCAGTACAGCGTCCCGCCCCCGGTAAGCGCTGAATCGGTGCGATCGGATGAATGATGACGATCGCGGTACCGGCGAGGCGCCTGCAACGTGCCAGGCCCTGTGCTGAGCGCTGGGGAGAGACGACCTCATCGGGTCGGCCGCGGCCCACGTCCCGCGTGCGGCTCGCTTAGTACAGTGACCGACCACAGTGACTTCGCCGGGGCGGGTCAATCCATCCGACGCGTTTATTCAGCGCTTACTACGTACAGAGCGCTGTACCAAGCGCTGGGGAGAGTCCAATCCAGCGGAATGAGCAGACACGGTCCCCGCCCGTAACGAGCTCGCAGTCCGGACGACTGAAAAATCCCCATTTTACAGAGGAAGCGACCGAGGCCCAGAGAAGGGAAACGACTTGCCCGGGGTCGCGCGGCAGACGAGCGGCGGAGCCGGGACGGGAACCCAGGTCCCTCCGACTCCCGGGCCCGGGCCGCGGCCACGAGGCCGGGCTCCTCCCCGTGCCAATCCTCTGCCCTTCGCCCGGGAAGAATTCCAGGAGCCCGGAGAGACTCCGGGAGTCTCGAGTCGGTCCAGAGGAAAGAACTGAGGCGCATTCCGTCCCCAAGGCGCTGTGATTAATGCTATCTGATCAGCGCTTATCCCGGGCCGGGCACCGGGGGAGACCCAAGATAACGAGGATGGGCAGGGCCCAGGTCCCGCGTGGGCTTCCGGCTCCGCAGCTCTCACGTGCAAATCTCTAATTTATTTATATAAATGTTCATCTCCCCCTCTAGACCGTAAGCTCTCGGTGGGCAGGGAAATGCGTTTATTGTTCCCTACTCTAGCGCTCGGTACGGTGCTCTGCACCTAGGAAGCGCTCAACAAATTCACTCATCTAAGCGTATTGGTTGCACGCAGAGCACCGTACGGAGCGCCTGGAAAGGGCGATCCAGCAACGAATAATACGCTCGACCCAGCGACCGACTCACAGTCTCCATTTCCATTTTGCGGAAGAGGGAACTGAAGCCCGGAAAGCCGAGTGGCTTTTTTCTTTTCGGTTAATGGTATCCGTGAAGCGCTCGCTACGTGCCAGGCACCGTACTGAGCGCTGAGGTGGATAGAAGCTCACGTCCCAGGTGGAGGCTCACAGTCCTAAGCCCCGTTTTCCAGATGAGGGGACTGAGGCTCAGAGAAGTGACTTCACTTAAGGGTATCTGTAAAGCGCCGGCTCTGTGCCAGGCGCCGTACTAAGCGCCGGGGTGGGCGCGAGCGGATCGGGTCAGACACGGTCCCCGTCCCTCGGGGGGCTCACGGTCTCCACCCCATTTTACAGAGGAAGGGACCGAGGCCCCGAGAAGCGGCGTGCCTTTTTTTTTTTTCAATGGCACGTACTAAGCGCTCACGACACGCCGGCTCCGGAGTAGATACCAGCTCATCAGGTTGGGCCGAGCCCCTGCCGCACGTGGGACTCACAGTCTTCGCCTCCGCCTTCTGGATGAGGGAACGGGTGAGAGCGATGAAGTGACCTGCCCGGGGACAGGTGGCCGAGGCAGGATCAGAACCCAGGTCCTCCCGACTGCCAGGCCCGGGCTCCAGCCACTGGGCCACGCCGCTCTGTGCTCTCCCTTGCCCCTAGATCCTCGAGACCCTGAGTTCACGGTGGGCAGGGAACGGGTCTGTTTACTGATCATCACGGCGATCGTTCTGGCATCGGTTAAGCGCTTACTACGTGCCGGGCACTGTTCTGGGCGCCGGGGGAGATGCGAGATAGTCACGTTGGACACGGTCCCTGTCCCGCACAGGGCTCCCAGTCTTAACCCCCACTTCACAGACGAGGGAACCGAGGCCCGGAAAAGTGAAGCGACTTGCCCGAGGTCACACGGCAGACAGGCGGCGGAGCCGAGATTAGAACCCATGACCCTCCGGCTCGCCGGCCGGCGCTCGCTCCCCCAGGCCGGGCTGCTCCTCGGTCCTCCTCGGTCCTCTCGTTCTACCCAAGCGCTCGGCACACTGCTCCGCGCCTAAGAAGCGCTCGGTAAGCAGGACCACGAACGACCCGCTGGCGACAACGCTCGGCCCCGCTCCCCGGGCGAGGCCGGCGGCGGGTGCGAGGAAGGGAGGCCGGGGGCCGGGAACGGCAACGGCGCCGGGGCCAAGTCCGACCTCTCCCGACCGGGGGCTTGGCTCCCGTCATCCCAAACTCCACGTTCCCTCCTTTCCTCGACCGGGAGGTCGGGAGCCGGGAATGGGATCGGGCAGACGGGAAGGCGCGGGTGGCAGCTGCCCCAACGCGTCCAGCTAAACCCGGCTTTTATCTCTGACTGCCTCACCCGCTCGGCACAACCCGCCGGCTTTTTTCGTTCGTTTTTTTACGGCATTTGCTGTTCAAAATAATAACGATAGTATTCGCTAAGCTCTTACCGTGTGCCGGGCACTGGACCGAGCGCTGGGGTGGACACCAGCTCATCAGGCGGGACACGGTCCCTGTCCCACGTGGGGCTCGCCACCTCGGTCCCCGTCTGACAGATGAGGGAACCGAGGCCCAGAGGGGTGAGGCGACCGGCCCGCAGTCCCGCCGCTGGCGGAGCCGGGATCCGAACCCGCTGCGCCGCGCCGCCGACGTGACTCGGCCGAGGTCACGCGGCCGACGAGCGGTGGAGCCGGGATTGGAAGCCACGGCCCTCTGGCCCCCGGGCCCGTGGCGCCGACTGTGCGCCGGACGCTGTACTAAGCACCGGGGTGGATATCGGCTCGTCGGGCTGGGCCCGGCCCGTTGCCACACGATAAGCGTCCAGTGGATGCGACTGAATGAATTTCCCCCGCCACGGGGCTCACGGTCTCCATCCTCACTCTACGCAAGAGGGAACCGAGGCCCAGAGAGGCGAAGTCACCTGCCCAGGGCCACACAGCAGACCTACGGCGGAGCCGGGATTAGAACCCAGCCCCTTCCGACTCCCGGGCCGGGGCTGCGGCCGCTGGGCCGCGTCGCCTCTCGTTTAAGTCGCAGCCGGGGCCGGGGAACGTGTCTACCCGTCGTTCCACGTCCTCTCCCGAGCCTCCTTTAGTAGAAGAGCGGCGTGTCTCGGGCTTGGGAAGTCAGAGGCCACGCGTTCGAATCCCGCCTCCGCCACTCGGCAGCCGGGCGACCGCGGGCGAGTCCCTCCGCTTCCCCGGGCCTCGGTTCCCTCCTCTGCGAAACGGGGACGAAGCCCGGGAGCCTCCCGTGGGACAACCCGATGATCCCGCATCTCCCCCAGCGCTTCGAACGGTGCTCCGCCCACAGGAAGCGCTTAACCAACACCAACGCGATTGCTGGGACCCTGGGCCCAGTCGCTTCACCTCTCTGGGCCTCGGTGGCCTCGTGGGGAAAATGGGGATTAGAAAGGGGGAGCCCCACGGGGGACCACCCGAGGACCCCCGCGTCGACCCCGGCGCTCAGACCGACGCCCGGCGCTACTCGGGGGGCCGCGCGGCTCCGCGGGGGCAGCCCGGGCCGGGGGGGGGGGGGGTCGGAGGTCACGGGTTCGAATCCCGGCCCCGCCCCCCGTCAGCCGGGTGACCGCGGGCGAGTCCCTTCACCGGGCCTCAGTCCCCTCAGCTGCAAAATGGGGACGGGGGCCGCGAGCCTCACGGGGGACCACCTGGCCACCCTGCCTCTCCCCCAGCGCTTAGGCCGGCGCTCTGCACCTCGGAAGCGCTCAACAGATACCGCCACGATTACTAACAAATGCTTTCATCGTCTTTAAGCGGAAAGGCCTCGCCGTCGGCTTTAAAGCCGTCGATTCCCCTCGCCCCCTCCAACCTCACCTCGCTTCTCTCCTACTTCTCTGTGCCTCGGTTCCCTCATCTGCAAAATGGAGACGAAGACCGTGAGCCTCACGGGGGACCACCTGACGACCCCGGATCCCCCCCCCCCCGGCGCTTAGAACGGTGCTCGGCACCTAGGAGGCGCTCAGCGGAGACCCACGTTATGATATTTAACGGGCACGCGCGGCGCCACGTGCGAAGCGCCGTCGCCGATCCGAGGTGACCCGCGCGGGGCTCCCGTTTTACGGAATCCGGTGGGCCTCTGCTCGTCCCTTTCCGCCCCCGCTTCCCCTCGCGGCGACGACCCCTTTTCTCTCTTCATTCGGCCGTATCTATCGAGCGCCGACTGCGTGCGGGGCACCGCACCAAGCTCCGTCTGTCAAACCCGACAGACGGCGACTCTCCTGCTTCAGAGCCTTCCTGGAGGCCCGTCTCCTCCAAGAGGCCTTCCCGGATTAAGCCCCGCTTTTCCTCATCTCCCACTCCCTTCTTCATCGCTCCGCCTTGTTCCCTCACATCATCTATACATATAAATACACATGATAATGTTGGTACCTGTTAAGCGCTGACTATGTGCAGAGCGCCGTTCGAAGCGCTGGGGTAGACACGGGGGAATCGGTCGCCCCCCGTGAGGCTCGCGGTCTTCATCCCCATTTTACAGATGAGGGAACTGAGGCCCAGAGAGGTGAAGCGACTCGCCCACGGTCACCCGGCTGGCAAGTGGCGGAGCCGGGGTTCGAACCCATGACCTCTGACTCCCAAGCCCGGGCTCTTTCCACTGAGCCACCCTGCTTCTCTCTCTCTCTATATATATGCTTTGCACATAGTAAGCGCTTAACAAATGCCATCGTTATCGTATATATTATTATATATACAGTATATATTATTATATATATAGTATATATATATACATACATACACATGTATATATATACATATATATACATATATATACATACATATATATACATATATATATACATACATACACATGTATATATATATATACACATACACACACACTATATATCTATATCTATCTCTCTACATATGTAAACATATATGTATGTGTGTATATATGTGTGGGTGTGTGTGTGTATATATATGTGTGTGTGTGTATGTGTGTGTATATATATGTGTGTGTGTGTATATATGTGTGTGTGTGTGTGTATATATATATGCATATACACACACACAGACATACACACACACAGACATACACACACACTCTATATATGTATATATGTATATGTGTATGTGTGTGTGTGTGTGTGTGTATAGATACAGATAGTGTATATCTATATATGCGTATATACATCTACACACACACACAAACACACACACATATATAGTGTGTGTGTGTGTGTGTGTGGAAAGAGAGAGAGAGTGTGCGCGTGTGTGTATACTGTATATATAGTAATATATATGATAACGATGGCATTATAATAGCGCTTATAATAATAGCACAGTAGATGCTACATATATACTACAGTATATAGACTATATATACAGTATATACACGGTATACTACAGTAGACGCTACACGTATACTATATATAGCGATATAATATAGAATTTAATATATTCGCACCTGGTAAGCGCTCCATAAATACTACCGAATGAAGGAATATGCAGTATAGATTACAATCGGTTACCATATATTATACATAATAAGGGTGGCATCTGTTAAGCGCTTACTCTGCGTGAAGCACATACACGCGCACGTACGTATGTAGGTATTTGTGATTGACGGATCGGTAGTGACTGACGTCGGTCTCCCCACCTTTAAACGGTGAGCTCGTTCCGGGCAGGGAATGTCACGACTGCCCGTCACGCTTTACTTCTCCCAGGCGCTTAGTTCAGCGCTCCGCACCCAGGGCGCCCTGAAGAACGACACCCCAGCGGCCCAACGGCCACGACGACAACCACGGTACCCGCCAAGCGCTCCCCGGGTAAGAGGGGCGGCGCGGCTGAGGGGCAAGAGCCCGGGCTTGGGAGTCGGGGGTCACGAGTTCGAATCCCGGGCTCCGCCGCTCGCCGGCTGGGTGACCGTGGGCGAGCCGCTTCGCTCGTCTGGGCCTCGGTTCCCTCGTCCGGCAAATGGGGAGGAAGACCGTGAGCCCCACGTGGGACACCCCCATTCCCCTGGGTCTCCCCCGGCGCTCAGCACGGGGCTCGGCGCGTAGTAGGCGCTTAACGGATACCAACCTTATCATTACTATTGAGAAGCAGCGTGGCTCAGTGGAAAGAGCACGGGCTTTGGAGTCGGGGCTCGTGAGTTCGAATCCCAGCTCTGCCACTCGCCGGCTGTGTGACTGCGGGCGAGTCGCTTAACTTCTCCGTGCCTCAGTTCCCTCATCTGTAAAATGGGGATTGAGACCGTGAGCCCCACGTGGGACGACCCGATTCCCCTGTGTCTACCCCAGCGCTCAGAACAGTGCTCGGCACATAGTAAGCGCTTAACGGATACCCACCTTATTATTACTGGGTGCCGAGCCCCCGTGCTAAGCGCCGGGGGAGACAGCAGGCCATCGGGCCCTGCCCCTTGGGGCCGACCCCTTTCCATCCCCATTTTGCAGAGGGGGGGAAACTGAGGCGGGGGGAAGGGACCGGCCCAAAGCCACCCGGCCCCGCGCGGGGGGGGGGGGGGCTGGATTCGAACCCACAACCCGTGACTCCCCAGCCCCGCCGCTTTTCCCGTCAACGCGTCTCCCGCCCGCAGGAAGCCCACAGTCTAGAAACCAACGCCGCCAGACAGGCAGGGGACCCACAGAGGAAGTTAAACCTCTTCCTCTCGCCCCTTTTTTGCTTTTTTAAAATGGTATTGAAGCAGTGACGACGCATCGGTTTAATCGTGTGCTGCCAAAACGGTATTGGTGATAGTATAAAGGACAATAATAACCGTGGTGTCTGTTAAGCGCTCTGTTCCAGGCACCGGGCTAATAATAACAGCGGTCGTATGAACAAGTGACCACATCTGTTAAGCGCTTATTATGTTCCTGGCACAGTACTAAGCGCTTCCCCCCCCCCGGCCCGCCACGGGCTTGCGGCCTCATCCCTCCATCGCTGCTATTTACTGAGCGCCCCCCGCGTGCACAACACCGCGCGGAGCGCTCCCCCCCGGCCCGCCACGGGCTTACGGCCTCATCCCTCCATCGCTGCTATTTGCTGAACACTTCCCGGGTGCACAGCACTGCGCTGAGCGCTCCCCCCCCCCCCGCCCGCCACGGGCTTGCGGCCTCATCCCTCCATCGCTGCTATTTACTGAGCGCCCCCCGCGTGCACAACACCGTCCTGAGCGCTCCCACCCCGCCCGCCACGGGCTTACGGCCTCATCCCTCCATCGCTGCTATTTACTGAGCGCCCCCCACGTGCACAACACCGCGCTGAGCGCTCCCACCCCGCCCGCCACGGGCTTACGGCCTCATCCCTCCATCGCTGCTATTTACTGAGCGCCCCCCACGTGCGCAACACCGTCCTGAGCGCTCCCACCCCGCCCGCCACGGGCTTACGGCCTCATCCCTCCATCGCTGCTATTTACTGAGCGCCCCCCAGGCGCACAACACCGTCCTAAACGCTCCCCCCCCCGGCCCGCCACGGGCTCGCGGTCTCCCCCGTCCCTCACTGCCATTTCCTGAGCGCTCCCCCCCGGGCGGACCCCGCCCCGCCGGCCGCTTCCCGCATTGCGGGCCGGGGCGCCGCGCTCACCGGGCAGGGGCAGGCGGGTGCGGGGGCCGCGGAGGCCGTGCGGGAGGACGGTCCCGGCCGGGAGCGGGAGCAGCAGCAGCAGCAGCGGGAGCAGCGGCGGGACGGGGCAGAGCCCCGGGACCCCCATGCCCGACGCCTCGGCTCCGCTCGGCTCCGCAGGTAACGGCCGGACGCGCCCCCCGCCCCGTCGACCAATCGCGGGCCGGGGGCGGGGCCGCGGAGACCCGCCCCCCCGCCCCGCCGGCCAATCGCCGGCGAGGGGGCGGGGCTTCCTGGAGCCCCGCCCCCGTGGGGAGCGGTCGGCCCCGCCCCTTGCCTGGCGGCCAATCGCAGAGGAGGGGCGGGGCCTCGGGAGACACGCCCCCGCCCCGTCGGCCAATCGCGGGCGAGGGGAGGGGCCTCGGGAGACACGCCCCCGCCCCGCGGGCGAATCACCGGGGAGGGGGAGGAGCCTCCGGGAGCCACGCCCCCGTGGGGAGCGGTCGGCCCCGCCCCCTGGTCTGGCGGCCAATCGCAGGCGAGGAGAGGGGCCTCGGGAGACACGCCCCCGCCCCGCCGGCCAATCGCGGGCGAGGGGGAGGAGCCTCCGGGGGCCACGCCCCCAATCTGTATGTCAATGACGTGGGTTGGAGGAGGAGCCTCGGGAAGCCACGCCCCAGTCTGTATGTCAATCACGTGGGCTGAGGGAGGAGCCTCGGGAAGCCACGCCCCAGTCTAGATGTCAATGACGTGGGTTGGAGGAGGAGCCTCGGAAAGCCACGCCCCAGCCTGTATGTCAATCACGTGGGCTGAGGGAGGAGCCTCGGGAAGCCACGCCCCAAGCCTGTATGTCAATCACGTGGGCTGAGGGAGGAGCCTCGGGAAGCCACGCCCCAGTCTAGATGTCAATGACGTGGGTTGGAGGAGGAGCCTCGGAAAGCCACGCCCCAATCTGTATGTCAATCACGTGGGCTGGGGAGGAGCCTCGGGAAGCCACGCCCCAGCCTGTATGTCAATCACGTGGGCTGAGGGAGGAGCCTCGGAAAGCCACGCCCCAGTCTAGATGTCAATCACGTGGGCTGGAGGAGGAGCCTCGGGAAGCCACGCCCCCAATCTGTATGTCAATCACGTGGGCTGAGGGAGGAGCCTCGGGAAGCCACGCCCCAATCTGTATGTCGATCACGTGGGCCGGAGGAGGGGCCTCGGGAAACCACGCCCCCACTCTGTATGTCGATCACGTGGGCTGGGGAGGAGCCTCGGGAAGCCACGCCCCCACTCTGTATGTCGATCATGTGGGCTGGGGGAGGAGCCTAGGGAAGCCCCGCCCCCAATCTGTATGTCGATCACGTGGGCTGAGGGAGGAGCCTCGGGAAGCCACGCCCCCAATCTGTGTGTCGATCACGTGGGCCGGAGGAGGAGCCTCGGGAAACCACGCCCCCACTCTGTATGTCGATCACGTGGGCTGGGGAGGCGCCTCGGGAAGCCACGCCCCCACTCTGTATGTCAATCATGTGGGCTGGGGGAGGAGCCTAGGGAAGCCCCGTCCCCGATCTGTATGTCGATCACGTGGGCTGGGGGGAGGAGCCTCGGGAAGCCACGCCCCACAGGTTGCGCCCTGACACCCGGCTCGGCGGCCAATAATAATAACAGTAATAACAGGATTCCTTAGAGAAGCAGCGGGGTTCAGTGGAGAGAGCCTGGGCCTGGGAGGCAGAGGTCATGGGTTCGAATGCAGACTCTGCCCCTTGTCAGCTGTGTGACTGTGGGCGAGTCACTTCACTTCTCTGGGCCTCAGTTCCCTCATCTGTAAAATGGGGATGAAGGGCGTGAGCCCCGCGTGGGACGACCTGATGACCCTGGATCTCCCCCAGCGCTTAGAACAGGGCTCTGCACGTAGTAAGCGCTTAACAAATACCGACATTATCATCATTATCTCCCCGACCATAGTTCTACCCACCTTCAAAGTACTCCCCAACTCCCACCTTCGCAGGAAGCCTCCCCAAACGAATTCGTTAAGCGCCTACTATGTGCCAAGGACCACTCTAAGCGCTGAGGTAGATACAGGGTCCTGAGGTTGTCCCACGTGGGGCCCCCCAATCCTCATCCCCATTTTCCAGATGAGGTAACTGAGGCACAGAGAAGCTAAGTGACCGGCCCACAGTCACGCAGCCGATAAGTGGCGGAGCCGGGATCAGAACCCACGACTTGGGACCTCTGACTCCCAAGCCACGCTCTTGCCACTAAACCACACCGCCACATAATGTATCTATGTACTGTACTAGTTAATCTAATTTATTCCGCTATTTCATCCTGGCTGATTCATTCCGCTTCCTATCTGACCCGTGTTCTTCGTACTGCTCCCACTGTAAATGATTCTGTATTTCGGTTTCCTCCATTACACTGCAAGATCACTGTGGACGGGGAATATGTGCTTTTCTTCCGTTCTACTTCCCCAGGCTCTTTCGTATACCTCATTAGACTCCGGCGCTTAGCACAGCGCCTGGTACGTAGTAAGCGCTTAACAAATACCATTTGTTTAAAAGAGCGGGGATCCAAAAATGTCTTTTATTACTATTATTGAGGGGGGGGGCATTAGGCCCAACCTCTCGGAGACATCCATCCATCAACCGTATTTACTGAGCGCTTTATGAAACGCTGGGGAGAGTCTGCCAGCTCTCAGACTAAGACAGGGAGACAAATGAAAATAAAGACGTCACAGATCCGGAGGTAAACGCCGAGGGGCTGAGGGACGGGTGAATCAAGGGAGCAAAATCCATGAGCCCGGGTGAGTCAGAGAAAGTGGGAAAAGAGGAAATGAGGGATTCGTCAGGGAAGGCCTCATGGAGGAGAGGCGGGGAGAGTGATTTTCTGCCAGAAAAGAGGAGGAAAGGTGTTTCCGGCCAGAGGCAGGATGAGAGGTTGCGGGCGAGATAGAGATCAAATAAAAGTGGCATTAGAGGAGCGAAGCGGGCAAGCCGGGTGGTGGTAGGAGATGGATGATCATCCAAGCAATCAACGGTATCTACTGAGCGCTTACGGGGTGCGGAGCACTGTACGGAGCGCTTGGAAGACTGTAATAGCGCAGCATGGCTAAAAACGTTCCCCGGCCACGTAGGAACACGCACGCAACCCGTGTATGCGCTCTTGGTTGCTACAGAGAATAATAATGTGGGTATCTGTTAAGCGCTTACTAGGTGCAGAGCACTGTTCTAAGCGCTGGGGTAGATACAGAGTCATCAGGTTGTCCCACGTGAGGCTCACAGTCTTAATGGCCATTTTGCAGATGAGGTAACAGAGGCCCAGAGAGGTGAAGTGACCGGCCCAAAGTCACCCAGCTGACCAGTGGCAGAGCAGGGATTCGAACCCATGACCTCTGACTCCCAAGCCCTTGCTCTTCCACTGACCACGCTGCTTCTCTATAAGACAGTCCCTGCCTTCAACGATCATATAAAGTCGGTATCTGTTAAGCGGCTTACTAGGTGCAGAGCACTGTTCTAAGCGCTGGGGGGAGATACAGGGTCATCGGGTAGGCCCACGTGAGGCTCCCAGCTTCATGCCCATTTTACAGATGAGGGAACTGAGGCCCAGAGAAGCCAAGTGGCCCGGCCCACAGTCCCACAGCTGCCAAGCGGCAGAGCCGGGATTACGAACCCACCACCCCAAGCCCGGGCTCTTTCCCCCGAGCCACGCTGCTTCGAGAGGCCTGTCGGTCTGAAGAAGGAAGCAAGATTCCCCTCCTGTCCCCCTCTCTCTTCTTCCCCTTCTGTCTTCCCTTCTTTGTCCACGTATCAAGACCGCATCCACTCTGGGAGGAAAGAGAAAGGAGAACATAACAACCGCAACCCGGTCCAGGGGCCTGGGAACCGGAAGGGCCCGAGTTCTAAAGCCGACTCTTACCGCTCATCGCTGCGTGACCTCGGCAAAGTCGCTTCACGTCTCTGGGCCTCAGTGCTTAGTACAGTGCTCCGCCCACGGTGAGCGCCCAATCCAGTAGCGTTGATTGGCGACAGGCTGACCCTCTACACTGCAAACTCGTATGGGCAAGGGAATGTGACTCCTAATTTGTTGGCATCTACTCCCAAGTGCTTAGTACAGTGCTCTGCACAAAGTAAGTGTCCTATCAATTCGGCTGACTGACTGGGAGTCAGAAGGAGCTGGGTTCTAATCCTGATTCCACCACGCATCTGCCCTGGGACCTTGTGCAAGTCACTTCACTTCTCTGAGCCTCAGTTACCTCATCTGTCAAATGGGGATTAAAAGTGCGAGCCCCACGTGGGACGGGGACTGGGTCCACCCCGATCGGTTTGAATTCAATCCAGCGCTCAGTACGGTGCCCGGCCCGTGGTAAGCGCTTAAAAAATGCCATAATTATTATTATTATTATTATTATTAAGACCCAGGTCCTTCTGACTCCCAGGTGGGTGCCTGGCACATAGTAAGAGTTAAAGCAGTGTGGCTCAGCGGAAGAAGCCCGGGCTTGGGAGTCAGAGGTCGTGGGTTCTAATCCCTGCTCTGCCACTTGTCAGCTGTGTGACTTTGGGCAAATCACTTCACTGGGCCTCAGTTCCCTCATCTGTCAAATGGGGATTGACATTGTGAGCCCCACCTGGGGCAACCTGCTCAACGTGTACCCCCCCCTCAGCGCTTAGAACAGTGCTTGGCACAGAGTAAGCGCTTAATAAATACCAGCATTATTATCATTACTTAGAACAGTGCTTGGCGCAGAGTAGCGCTCAACAAGTACCATAGAATTATTACTGTAGACTGTAGATTGTCCCTTTAAACCGTAAGCTCGCTACGGGAAGGGAATGCGTCTGCTAAGCTGATGGATTGTAATAATAATAATAATAACGTTGGTATTTGGTAAGCGCTTGTACCCTCCCAAGCGCTTAGTACAGTGCCCTTTATTTGCTATTGTCTTAACGAGATGTTCATCCCCTTGAGTCTATTTATCGCTATTGTTCTTGTCTGTCCGTCTCCCCCGATTAGACCGTGAGCCCGTCCTAGGGCAGGGACCGTCTCTACCTGTTACCGATTTGTCCATTCCAAGCGCTTAGTACAGTGCTCTGCACCTAGTAAGCGCTCAATAAATACTATTGAATGAATGAATGCTCTGCACACAGTAAGCACTCAATAAATACCACCGATTGACTGACCTACCCCGGCGTTTAGTACAGAGCCTAGAACATAGTAAGCGCTTACAAATACCAATTTAAAAAAACAAAAATGACAGAAGCCCAGTCCTCCAGGGAGTGGACACCCTGAATTTATTGCCATTGTTCTCGTCTGTCCGCCTCCCCGATTAGACCGTAAGCCCGTCAAACGGCAGGGACTGTCTCTATCTGTTGCCGACTTGTTCATTTCCAAGCGCTTAGTACAGTGCTCGGCACATAATAAGCGCTCAATAAATACTTTTGAATGAATGATAGTCAGGACAGACGGGTGCAGTGTTTGTACTGTGGGTGCCGGGGAAGGAAAAAGGGGAGAGTCGGCCTTCTTCTCAAGAAATTGAGAGTTTGGGGGGCGGGGGGGGGGCACTTGTCAGCTGGGTGACTGTGCACATAGTAAGCGCTCAATAAATACTATTGAATGAATGAATGAACTTCTCTGTGCCTCAGTGACCTCATCTGTAAAATGGGGATGAAGACTGTGAGCCTCACGTGGGACGACCTGATGACCCTGGATCTCCCCCAGCGCTTCGAACAGGGCTCTGCACAGAGTAAGCGCTTCACAAATACCAACATCATTATGATTATTATGGAGGTTGGAATCAGGAGAGAAAGGGTTAAAACGTAGCCTCTCTGGGGGGGGGGGGGAGAGGAATATTCCATTTCACCCTGGAGCGGGGGGAGAAAATAAGGAAACTGCCCTGATTTAAGACAATATTTCCTAACGGAAATGCAAACCGCCTCATATAAACGAAGTAATTAATGAGAATAGAGAGATCGGGGCGGTGAAAACATTAAAGCTGAGGTAAAGTGGGGGAATTGGGGCAGCGAGAATGGTCAAGTTGAGGTGATCTGGATTGGGAGGCCTTTGGGGAGCCTGAGGTAAAATCCTGGGATCAAGGCCCTGTCACCCTGAAAATAGGAAACCTGAGGTGAAAAAGTCTGGGAATAGGGAGATTCGGGCATTAAAAATATTAAAGAAGTTAAAACTGTTGGCAATAGGGAGATGAGTTCCCCTAAAAATGGTGAAATGGAGGGAAAATCTGGGAATCTGGGGGTCTGAGGAGAGCTCGCCTGAGGTGAGATCCCGGAATTAGGGAGGCCGAGGGATTAAAATCCTAGAATCCCGAGCCATAATCTGGGAAGAGAGAGGTCGGGAAGGGGAAACCGGTGAAGATGAGGTAACTTCTGGGCCCGGGGAGACTGGGACATCGAAAACGGTAAAACTGAGGTAAAATGGACATTTTGGCACTGGAGACGGTAAACCGGAAGTACGTTTCTGGAAACGGGGAGATTTGGGCAGTAGAGAGCGTCAAATTAAAGGAACCATCTGGGGATAGAAAGGTTAGGCCTGAAATTGAAGTAAAAAGGAAGTCAAATTCTAGAAATAGGGAGACCGAGACACGGAAACCAGTAAAATTAAAGTTCAAGGCAGGGAGAGCTGGGCAATGAGAGAAGTAAAAGTGAGGAAAAGAATTGGAATTAGAAATCGGGACCGTGAAAGTGTTAAATTCTGGGAATAATAATTATCATTATATTTATTAAGCACTTACTGTGTGCTTAATTAACTGTGTGGTGGGGTAGATACAGTTAATCAGATTGGACGCAGTCCCTGTCCCATGTGGCGCTCACAGTCTAAATAAAAGTGACAAAAGCTACTTAATCCCCGTTTTAGGTGAGGAAACTGAGGCACAAAGAAATTTAGTGACTTGCCTAAAATCACCCAACAAGCAACTGGCAGAGCCCGGATTAGAACCCAGGTCCTCGGACTGCCAGGCCCGGGCTTTTTCCACTAAGGCCAAGGATATTGATAAAAATTCTAAGAAAAAGCATACGGGGGCATTAAAAAGAATAAAACTTGGATAAAATTCTGGGTGTGAACGTTTTGGTACTGAAAAAAGTGAGCCCGAATGCAGCATTCTGGAACGGGAGAACCGCGACATTTTAAAGGGTAAAGCCGAGGTGAAATTCCGACCGAAATTCGGACCCGAAGTATTTCTCGAAGCCGTGAGGGAGAGGAATTAAACGGGCCGATCCATCGACTCAATGCCACACGATCGGGGCATGACGTTGGTTCTTATTTTTCGCCTTCCTCTCGTTTATTGAATTGCAGGTGGACTGTGTGCGAAGGGAGGGTTCTCTAGACGGGAATATTAAAGATGGACAGCAATCCTCACCTAGCCCTCTCTAGGTTGGGTCGTTTCCCCGCAAGGGGAGGATTCGTGCCCAGGTTTAGGAAGGACAAGGGCCTTGCAGGGGCAGCACTTGGAAATCCAGTCAACGGAAAGGCAAGCAGTGTGGCCTAGTGGTTAGAGCCCGGGCCCGGGAGTCAGGAGGACCTGGGTTCTAATCCCGGCTCCGCCACTTGTCTACTGTGCCATCTTGGGCAAGTCACTTCTCTGGGCCTTGGTTCTCTCGTCTGTAAAATGGGGATTAAGGCCATGAAGGACTGCGTCCAACCTGATAACACTGTATCTACCCCGGCGCTTAGAAAGGCGCCTGGCACATCGTGAGCGCTTAACAAATGCCATTAAAAAGGAAGGAACAAAAAAAAGATAAGCAGGACTGGATCTCACTGCAACCCGTTCCTCTACTAGAGGCAGAGTTGGGGTACCCTGGAGGTGCAAGCAGCTGCTCTCCAATCGAATCCTGATTCCGCCACATATCTGCCGTGTGACTCTGTGCAAGTCACTTCACTTCTCTGAGCCTCAGTTACCTCATCTGTCGAATGGGGATGCGGACCGTGAACCCCCCCACCCCCCACCCCCAACATGAATCACAGTCCTGATCACCATCTGTAGCAGCTTGTCCTGGTTGAGGGCTCAGCGGATGCACGGGACTCAATCAGACACTCCATCGGTGGCATTTATCCAGCGCTTACTACGTGCGGAGCATTGCACTAAGCGCTGGGGAGAGGACAGTACAACCGAATTAGCAGACGTGTACTCTGTCCATCATGAGTTTATGGTTTGGAGAGGGAGAAAAGCAGTCCAGCTTGATTAGCTTGTATCTACCCCAGCTCTTAGAACACACTGTCAATGCTTAACAAATACCATCATCGTGAGTAATGTGAATAAGTAACTTATAATATAGCATTTAAAGTTCTGTACATAAGTGCTGAGGGGTTGGGGCGCCTAGCAAATGTCCAAAGGTCACAGACCCAAGTGCAGAGACGACTCAGAAGGGAGAGCAAACTGGGGAAAAGAGGGCTTAATCGGGGAAGGACCTCTTGGAGGCGATGTGACTTTAAGGAGGCAGAAGTAGGAACGTTATATCACCCAATCCTTGGGAAATCGAACAGAATACAGGCCTCAGTCTAGTTAACAGAAGAGCCACTAGATCCCGCGGAGGTTGTAAGCCGCGCCATATTGGGCGGGACCATTGGTCCACCCAGCCCAGGCGTCTACCGATTCTGATTTCACAGATTCCACAGTCGAGTCTGGATTCGCTCCCAGGGTCCAATTTCTGTTTGCCTTTAGTCCCTTGGGATCGTGTTCCGTTTCTCAGGGTCGAGCCGCCTGAACCTGGCTTCTAATTCCGGCCCTGCCGCTTGTGCGCCGTGTGACCCGGGGCCAGTCACCTCACCTCTCTGGGCCTGTTTCCTCATCTGTAAAATGGGGATTCAATAACTGTTCTCCCTCCCACTTAAGACTGGGAGCCCTGTGGGGGTCAGGGACTGTATCTGATCTGCAAATACTGTATCTGCCCCAGTGCTGAGTACCGTCCTTGGCGCTACTCCCAGCACGAGGCGGCATGGCCTACTGGATAGACCATGGGCCCGGGAGTCACAAGGACCTGGATTCTAATCCCGGCTCCGTCCCTAGTCTTCTATGCGACCTTGGGGAGGTCACTTCTCTTCTCTGGGCCTCAGTTCCCTTATCTGTAAAATGAGATTAAAGACTATGAGCCCTACTGTGGAACAGGGTCTGACCCGATTATAATGTTGGTATTTGTTAGGCGCTTACTATGTGCAGAGCACTGTTCTAAGCGCTGGGGAAGATACAGGGTCATCAGGTCGTCCCACGTGAGGCTCACAGTCTTCATCCCCATTTTACAGAGGAGGGAACTGAGGCACAGAGAGGTGAAGCGACTTGCCCACAGTCACACAGCTGACAAGTGGCGGAGCCGGGATTATCTGGTATCTACCCCGTCGCTTTAGAATAACGTTTGACCCATAGTAAGCGCTTAGCAAATATGGTCATATAAAAAATATGGTAAGCATTTAATAAATATCGTTATTATCGTCGTGGCTGCCGAATGGCGCCATTCTGCTTTCTAAAGCCTAGTGATTTCCCTTTCCTCCCCACAGGAGTAGAGAGCAGACGGCTAGCATGTCCTCCATGAATCCCGGGCCGTTCAATCGTGCGGGACCAGGGCCCTCCTCCTCCCACCCGTGGCAGCTCCCACGGCTTCTCACGTGGACGGCACCCTTCCCCTCGTGGGCCGATATCTGCTCTAACGTCTGCGAGGCCCTGCAGAATTTCTTCTCGCTAGCCTGCGGTTTGGCTGGCTCCAGCCGGATCCAGGTGCTCAGCGTCTATGTGGCACAGAATCAGCTCGAGTGCATACTTCCTTTTGTGGTGAGTGCGTCCCGACCAAACTTCCGGGAGGAAGCCCCAAGCCGCCGAAGGCCCGGGGCCAGAACGGACGAGGTGTTGCCTAGGATTCACAGTCCCATCGCTCTTCTTCATCGTCATCCTCATCGACAGTCGGTCAGTCGGATCTATTGAGGGCTTACTGTGGGCACGGCACTGTACTGAGCGCTTGGGAGAGGACATTAGAACAATAGAACGGATACGTTCCCTGCCCACAACGAGCTCACGGTCGAGAGCGGGAGACAGACGTTAATATAAAATTCAATAGATGCACCCAAGGGCTGTGAGGCTCACGGGAAGGATGAATAAAGGGACCGGGTCAGGGCGACGCAAAAGGGAACGGGAGAAGAGGAAAGGAGGGCTTAGTCAGGGAAGGCCTCCTGGAGGAGGCGGGTCTTCAGTCGGCTTTGAAGGGGGATCGTCATCATCCCCAGCAGCAGCATTATTTCAGTCGCTCGGTGCTGTGTACTGAGCACTTACTCTGTGCAGAGCACTGTACTAGGTCGAGAGTCTAGAGTTTACAGTCTGGAGCTTACAGATCAGCACCAGAGGAGCCAAGTGGGCGGGCTGGGTGGTAGAAGGAGAGATGGGAGGCGAGGTGGGAGGGGGCGAGGGGGCGGACCGCTTTAAAGCCTATGGTGAGGAGTTTTTGTGTGATGCGGAGGTGGATGGGCAACCCCTGGGGTTTTTTCAGGAGCGGGGGTGACGTGTCCTGAACGTTTTTGTAGAAGAATGATCCGGGCAGCGGAGTGAAGTAGGGACTGGAGTGGGGAGAGACAGGAGGCAGGGAGGTCAGCGAGGAGGCTGATGCACTAAGGCACATAGTAAGCGCTAAAAAGTCCCATTATTATCAATATTAATAACAATAAAGGTATTTGTTAAGTGCTTCTAAGTGCTAGGGTACATATAAGGTAATCAGGTTGGACACAGTCCTGTCCCACATGGGGCTCATGGTCTTAATCCCCATTTTACAGATGAGGTAACGGAGGCACCGAGCAGTTAAGTGACCTGCCCAAGGTCACACAGCAGACACGTGGCAGAGCCGCGATCAGAACCCACACCCTTCTGACTCCCCAGCCCGGCCTAGGCCCACTAGGCCACGCTGCTTCTCACTACAACGTGGACAGAGCCTGAACCTCAGCGGTCGCTCTCTGCAGGTGGAGGAAAAGATTCAGCTTTCCCCGTGGCTGGTTGGAAATTAGACTGAGGAGAGTAGTAGATGCCAGATTATCCAAAACGGACCAGGAGGTGTAAGATGATAGAGGAGCTGGAGGAGAGCTCACTGCAGGCAGGGAATGTCACCGTTTATTGTGCGTCGTGCACTCCCAAGCGCTTAGTACAGTGCTCTGCACCCCAGTAAGGGCTCAAGAAATATGATTGAATGAATGAAGGAACACTGAAGGGGCCAGGAAGTTTCTGAGAATAAGGAGATGGAAGCGAATGGGAAAGGTTGGAAGGGCACTTGCTCCTTCCCCTTTCCAGAGGAAGAGCAAGAAACGAGTGCCTGGGGGGAAAGGAGGGAGAGAGCTTGTATAGAAAGCCTTTTCAGCTGCTCAATTAATCCAGGCGGCACAGCAGCAGATTAGGGTCAAACACCAGTTGGCTGGATTCGGAGCTTTAGATTAATAAATGAATCCATTTCCTTCGGACATTTTTTTTTTTCACCTAAGTCCCGGGACCTCAGAGCGGTAAGCCGGTTGGTGATTAAGGCCACTCCGATTGCTGGGCTGAGAAAGACATGTTCGATCCTCCGGCAGTAATGACGGTGATGATGATGATGGTACTTGCTAAGCACCAAGCATTCATTCCTTCAATAGTATCGAGCGCTTACTATGTGCAGAGCACTGTACTGAGCGCTTGGAATGTGCAATTCGGCAACGGATAGAGACAATCCCTGCCCAGTGACTGGCTCCCAGTCTAACCACGCTGTTCTAAGCGCTGGGGTTGGACACAGTCCCTGTCCCACACGGGGCTCGCCGGCTTCATCCCCATTTTACAGATGAGGCAACCGAGGCCCAGTGAAGTGACTGGCCCAAGGTCACACAGCAAACAGGCGGCGGAGCGGGGTTCAGAGCCTAGGTCCTCCTGACTCCCAGGCCCGGGCTCTAGCCACAAAAACACATCGCTTCTCTGGGAAAGAGAACCCAGGGAACCTGCATTCCCGAACTGGAGCATCAGAAGTGTCCTGAATATTTAGCCTCAGGGACCCAGGATAATGGCTGGGCCTTTAATTAAGGCCCTGAGAAGCCCTGGGCTGGTAGCCAGGGCCTCCGGTGATCGTCTCCTAGGGAAGGAGTTGAGGGTAGGTCCATGGATTGCTCAAAGAAAAAAAGTCCAAGACATCAAAAGCTGGTGTGCTCTTTGGCCGCAATAATAATAATAATTATGGTATTCGTAAAGGGCTTACTATGTGCCAGCCATTGTTCTAAGCGCCGGGACAGAGATACAAGGCAGTCGGGTTGCCCCACCTGGGGCTCACCGTCTTAATCCCCATTTTCCGGATGAGATGACTGAGGCCAGAGAAGTGAAGTGACTTGCCCAAGGTCACACAGCAGACAAGTGGCGGAGTTGGGATTAGAACAGCGGTTGGCACGTACTAAGCACTTACTTAGTAAGTGCCGTCATTATTAGTGTCAACGGCCCCCAAGGCTGTGAAAAGTGGGCCACTTGACAAGGTGACAGCTAGGAGGGCAATCAGCTGAGCCTCTCAGATAGCCAAGAAGACAGGACTATCCTGAGATATCAGGGGGTTCATAGGAGTATTGGCACTTTTTAAAAAATGGTTATTTTTTAAGCACCTGCTATGTGCCAGGCAACATACTAAGCCCACAAGGTAAGCTTGTGTCAGGATGGACACAGTCCCTGTCCCACATGGGATTCACAGGCTCCATCCCCACTTTCCGGATGAGGGACCCGAGGCCCCGAAAGTGAAGTGACTTGCCCAAGGTGACCCCGCAAACAAGAGGGGGAGCCGAGATTAGAACCAAACGGAGGAGATTCCTCTCCTCGTTACTTGAGTCTTGGCTTGTGATGCCAGGCGCATCAACCCAGCACCACCCTTAGCATTTATAGATATCATTCCTCTCCTCAGCACTTTCGTACCGAGTCATATTTTTATCCGGATATTAAATTATTCATTCAGCGATTTCATCCTAATCCATTTGTCGGACTGCCAGCGGTGTCCTTGTTCTTCCTGTCGCTCCCGCTATTTGTCTTTCTATCCATTCCATTAGATTATCAGCTCCTGAAAGGCAGTGATCGGACAGTCGATCCATCCGTCACTGAGGTCTTACTGTCTGCGGAGCATTGTACCAAGTCAGCATTTGGGAGAGTACAGTACACCAGAGTCGGTCGACACATCCCTTGCCCACAAGGAGCTGACGGTCTGGAGATCATATATTCTTTATATATCTATATATATATCTATATATATGTCTATATATATAGATATATAACAGTACCAGAGACAGCTGAGAGGTCAAGGGGCATTAGGATGGAGTAGAGGCCGTCGGATTTGGAAAGAGGGAGGTCACCGATGACCTTAGAGCGGGAGGATTCTGTGGAGCGAAGGGGACGGAAGCCAGGTTTGAGGCGGTCAAGGAGAGAATTGGAGGGGAGGAACTTGAGACGGCGGGGCAGACAGATCGCTCAAGGAGCTTGGAGAGGAATGGTAGGAGGGAGATGGGGTGATACCTGGAGGGAGGTGTGGGATGAAGGGAAGGCTTTTTTAGGTTACGGGAGACACGGGCGTGTCTGAAAGCAGAGGGGAAGAATGGAGCGGGCCTGTGTCTTAATAAGGTGCGAAGGAACGGGATTGGATGTGCGGGTGGAGGAGTAGATTTTGAGAGAGGGCAGATCTCCCCTAGGGATACTCCTGGGAAAGATGGGAGGGTGGAAGAAGAGCCAAGAGTAGGGAAGGGCAGAGGAGATTTTAGGGAGTATCCATTTCCTCAATAAACTACAGGTCTGAATGGTATCCTGCGTTTACCCCAAGGCATCCTTAAGTGCTTGAAAACCATTTAGGCTCAGGCCTACAAGGCCATCGGCTTCAACAGACTCACCCATGTGACTGATTTTTCCCTCTGATTTCCACCCCGCAGGAGGTGAAGGGGAATTTTCCTCGCCTCCAGGCCTGCGTGAACGAGCTGCGGAACCTGCCGAGAGAAGAGCGGATCCGGCCGGGGGGAGAGTGCCTGAAGTTGGCCGTTCAGGACGGGCTGAGGCAGTTCAAGCAGTACAGCAGGCAGGCGCTGGTCTGCGGCTCCGTCACCGGCAGCACCGTGGAGGTGAGCGACCCCGGGCGCTGAAACGCGGAAGGGGCCGTACTCCCTCTGCTGCCATCCTTCAGTCCGTCAGTTAGTCAGTCATCCACGCTCCCTCTGCCGCCATCTTTCAGTCCGTCAGACAGTCAACTAGCCTCCCCCTGCTGCCATCTTTCAGTCAGTCAGCCAGCCACGCTTCCTCCGCCGCCATCCTCCTTCGGTCACGGTCAACCACACTCCCTCTTCCGCCATCTTTCAGTCAGGCATCCACGCTTCCTCTACAGCCAACCTTCAGTCAGTCAGTCAAACGCACTCCCTCTGCCGCCATCCTTCAGTCAGCCAGTCAACCACACTCCCTCTGCCTCCATTTTTCAGTCAATCAGTCAGCCACACTCCCTCTGCCGCCATCTTTCAGTCAGTCAATCAACCACACTCCCTCGGCTGCCATCATTCAGTCAGTCAGTCAGTCAGTCAGTCATCCACGGTCCCTCTGCCACCATCCTTCCTGGACTCCCGGGCCCGGGCTCTAGGCACTACGGCCAAGCTGATGAGAAGGTTAGGTTAGCAGCAGAGAAGCACAGTGTTCGGGCTGGGTTGTAATAAGAGAGCAGCGAGGTGAAGTAGAAGGAGCCAAGATGGCTGAGTGCTTTAAACTAGAACACAGATCTTCTGACGCCTGCCCAGAGCTCTTTCCAATAGGCCGCGCTGCCTCCCTTCAACCCAAACCCATCTGGAAAGAGCAGGAAGATAGTTGTTTCCGGTGGAACGGGCGAGACTTGCAGGTGGGGAGCAGGGATGGGTGGTGCGATGCGCAACCGGACCCTGACTGGGTCCTCGTGAGCAGCACGGCACAGTGGATAAAGCACACGGGCCTGGGAGTCGGAAGGTTATGGGTTTCTAATGTCAGCTCCACCAGTCTGCTGTGTGACCTTGGACAAGTCACCTCACTTCTCTGGGCCTCAGTGACCTCATCCGGAAAACGGGGATCGAGACTGTGAGCCCCATGTGGGACAGGGACCTTGCCTAACCGATATGCTTGTACCCGCCCCTGCGCTTAGTACAGTGCCCGGCACATAGTAAGCACTTAACAAATAGCACCACTAAATAAAAGCGAAGGACTGGGAATCAAAGGGACGGGGATTTTAATCCCGGCTCTATCACTTGTCAGCTGTGTGACCTTGAGCAAGTCACCTCACTCCTCTGGGCCTCAGTTCCCACATCTGTAAAATGAAGACGGAGACTGTGAGCCCCACGTGGGAAGGGACTATATCCAACCCGCTTAGGACAGTGCCAGGCGCAGAGTACGTGCTACTATTGTTATTATTATTTCAGATTACAGTTCTGACCCATCAGCCGGGAAAACGGATCATGAATGAACTGGAGAGGGGCCTTCGGGACATAAACGTGGACAACCTTCGGCGGGTCCAGATCATTGAGATTTCCAAGGGAGAAGCCCAAGAGCCTGACGATGACGAGGAGTGGAGCCCGCTCCTTATGGAGCAGACTGACAGCCCGGGTGAGTCCCCCCACCCGTCAGGGACCCCGGCCCCATAATGGTTCCCCGGGATCAGAGCGGCCTTCAGCCTCCGTTAACCTGCTGCTCTCCCGGGGGAGCCCCGGAATAATAACAGTAATAATAATAACTGCCGTATTTGTAAAGCGCTTACTCTGTGACAAACACCGTATGAAGCGCTGTGGTAGATACCAGCTAATCGGGTAGGACCCGGTCCCCGTCCCACATGGGGCTCACAGTCTTAATCCCCCTTTTCCAGATGAGGGAACTGAGGCCTCGAGCCTGATAATAAATGTAACTGTGGTGTTTGTTGAGCACTTAGTACGTGCCAGACACCGGGCTAAACTCTGGGGTGGACACAAGCTAATCGGGTCGGACACGGGCCCCGTCCCACATGGGGCTCACACTTTTAATCCCCATTTTACAGATGGGGGAACTGAGGCCCAGAGAAGTCAAGCGACTTGCCGGGATTAGAACCCAGGTCATTCATCAATTCATTCAATTGTATTCACGAAGCGCTTAGTGTGTGCAGAGCACTGTATTAAGCCTTTGGGAAAATGCAGTTAGACTAATGTGACATTCCCTGCCCGCAGTGAGCTTTCAGTCTAGAGGAGGGGGAGACAGACATCGGTACAAAGAAATAAAATCACAGATATATAAGTAAGTGCTGTGGGGCTGGGGAGGCGGGGAAGAGCAAAGGGAGTAAGTCAGGGCGACGCAGAAGGGAGGGGAAGGTGAGGAACAAATGGGGCTTAGTCTGGGAAGGCCTCCTGGAGGAGAGGGGCCTTCAGTAGGCTTCGAAGAAGGGGGAGAGTCATTGTCCGTCGGATTTGAGGAGGGAAGGCGTTCCAGGCCAGAGGCCAGGGGCGGGCGGAGGGACAGGCGAGAAGGAGGCCCCGTGAGGAGGTGAGCGGCGGCAGAGGAGCGGAGCGTGCGGGCCGGGCTGGAGAAGGAGAGGAGCCACGTCCTTCTGACGCTCAGGCCCCCGCCCTATCCAATAATCCCCTCAACGGCTTACGACCCGAGCGAGGAGAGAGAAAACCGGAGACACTCGAGTAGCTGCGCGGCGTCGCTTTTCACCCATCTCGTCGACTTGGCAGAAACCTCCTAGAGCACCTTGCCGTTGTGCAGCCTGAACCCTCTCGGCTCTTCAGGGTCCTCGGACAGTGCCTTTCACCGGGCCACTGGGCTGACATCTCAGTCACAGCCGCCTTCCCCCAAGAGCTAAGCAATGAAGGCTTTGTTGGGAAACTGGATAAGCACAAGTACAAGGAGGATTTGTTTTCAGCCGAGTCTCTGTCTCCGCAGAGGGCACAAAGGCTGCCCATTCTAAGCAGCCCATTCCTAAAGGAGGAAAGTTTGCCAAAGGCAGAGTCCCGGTAGCCGTTTGTACCAGGTTGTTGGGTTTTTTTTTTAAATGGTATCTGTTAAGCGCTTACCGCGTGCCAGGCGCTGTGCTAAGTACGGGGGCGGATACAGACCAATCAGGTTGGACGCAGACCACGTCCCAAGTGGGCCTCACAGTTTTCGTCCCCACTGAGGCCCCGAGAAATGAAGTGATTCGCCCAGGGTCACCCGGCAGACAAGTAGCGGGGCCGGGATTAGAACCCAGGTCTTTCTGCCGCTCAGGCCCCGGGCTCTAGCCACTGGGCCCATGCTTCTCCTTGCGTCTTCCTTTATAAACCCCCAAATCCACAAAACGGGCTCTCTGAAAACTGTACACGTCCCACCTCCCGTCACTCAATCAGCTGTACTAATCGAGGGTTTACTGTGTGCTGAACATAATGATAATAACTGTGGTCTTTCTGTGGCACTTACTACGTGCCAGGCACTCTACTGAGCTCTGGGGTGGAGGCCCAGAGAAGTGAAGTGACTTGCCCGAGGCTACCCAGCAGACAAGTGGCAGAGCCGGGATTAGAACCCAGGTCCTTCCGACTCCCAGGCCCGGGCTCTATCCACTAGGCCAAGGTGCTTGTACTGGGAGACTTACAGTCTAGCTGACAGGGACGAGTGAATTAGGCCTTGCACGGCCCCTGGCTCTCATGGGGCTCACAGTCCAAGTAGGAGGGAGAACGGGAGAACTGAGGCACAGCCAAGTCGATTTGCCCGAGGGCGGACAGCAAACCAAGTGGCGGGGGCAGGTTTAGAACTCAGGTCCTCCGACTCCCAGGCCTGTGCTCTTTCCGCTAGGCCAGGCTGCTTCTCGTCTGCAAGTGTTTCGGATGTTCAACGCCGCAACAGCCGTATGGGCCTTCGACCTGGCACGGAGTTCGAGGTTTCGGTGTCACTACGCTCGGGCTTGCGGTCTGCCAAAAAAAATCACGTGTTCTGCTTCACGTGGACATTCTGTTTCCCTCGCCTGTCCATCAGTGGACGGGAGTCAGAGGTCACAGGTTCGAATCCCGGCTCTGCCACCTGTCAGCTGTGAGACTGTGGGCAGGTCACTTCACTTCTCTGGGCCTCGGTTACCTCATCTGTAAAATGGGGATTAACCGTGAGCCTCGGGTGGGACGACCTGATTACCCTGTATCTACCCTGCTCTGCACATAGTAAGCGCTTAACAAATACCAACATTATTATTATTAGGCAGCAGAACTTGGTGTCTGCTTTCCAGTCTCTGTCAATGGTTTTTATTGAGCACCTACTGTGTGCAGAGCACTGTACTGAGCGCTTGGGAGAGGCTACCGGACCAGAGTCGGTCAGCACGCTCCCTGCCCGCAGTGAGCCGAGGGTCCGGAGGGACAGTCTACAGTCAATCGATCAATGGTCTTTATTGAGCGCCCTACTAAGCGCTTGGAAGAGTACGCTATTACGGAGTCGGTAGCCGCGGCCACCGCCCGCAAAGAGCTTACGGTCTAGAGGGGGAGACGGACGTCAAGAGGAGCAAATCAGTCATTTATAATAGACGATTTAAAGGGCGGTGCCTAAGCGCCGTGCGGTTCGGGGCGGGGTGAATATCAAATGCTGATGAGACCCTTCGGCTGCGGTCGGGGTTTCCCAGCTACGGTCCGGTACGTCGCTTTCCATTTTCTTGGGATTTACTATCACACTGTAGCGCTAGGATGATTCCATTATAAAGGAATCTGGGATCGTTCGGAATCATAATCTTCTTGCGGGGGTGACTAAGAACACTGTCATCCGCAAATAACCATCCCCGAACAGACTCGATAATGCCTCCGTTTTGCCGGGAGAGTTTCCCAAGCGGATCAGAGGCGTATCCGGAGTCCGGTCGGTGAAGCGACTCGGCGGCGGCGGTATTTCTGAGCCCTTACTATGCGCAGGGCACTGTACTGAACACTTGGGAGAGGACAGTGTGAGAATAAAATAGAGTGGCTAGACAGTCCACGTCCTCTGACTCCCTAGCCCATGCGCCTTCCACTAAGCCACTCTACTGAGCGCTTACTCTGCGCAGAGCACTGCGCTAAGCGCTTGGGAGAGTCCGCTACAGCAGAGTTGGTGGACGTGTCCCCTGCCCATAACGAGCTCACGGTCTAAAGGGACAGTCAAGCCATCAGAGGCATTTATTGAGCGCTTACTATGTGCAGAGCACTGTACTGAGCGCTTGGGAGAGTCCATTAGAGCAGAGTTGGTGGACGTGTCCCCTGCCCATAACGAGCTCACGGTCTAAAGGGACAGTCAAGCCATCAGTGGTATTTACTGAGCGCTTACCATGTGCAGAGCACTGTACCGAACGCTTCGGGGAGGACAACCCAACAGAATTGGTGACACATTCCCTGCCCAAAACAAGCGGATATAGCCTAGAGGCACAGTCTACAGACAATCAATCAGTGGTATTTATTGAGCGCTCACTGCGTGCAGAGCACTGTTTTGAGCGCCCCGGGCAGAGTCGGCAGACTCGCTCCCTGCCACGAGACAGAACCTACCTCCCAGTCCCGTTGGATTCTGCCGGCGGTGGCGAGAGGGGCAGGGGAGCCTCTTTAAACTTCTGATTCGACTAATCGGCCCGTGGGACGTGGCCTGAGGATCCCCGCTGAACTGTGCTGAGCGCCGGGGTAGGCACAAGGTCGTCAGGTGGCCCCCCGTGGGGCTCACAGCCTTCGTCCCCATTTCACAGACGAGGTCACTGAGGCACCGAGAAGCGAAGCGACTCGCCCCAAGGCACCCAGCTGACACGGGGCGCAGCCGGGATGAGAACCCACGACCGCTGACTCCCCAGCCCGGGCTGGATTGTCCATTCCAAGCGCTTAGTACAGTGCTCTGCACCTAGTAAGCGCGCGATAAATACTATTGAACGAATGAATAAAACGGGGATGAAGAGCGTGAGCCCCGTGCGGGGCGGGGACCGTGTCCAACCCGCTTAACCCGCATCTCCTCCGGCGCTTAGAGTAGTGCTTGGCACATAGTAAGCGCTTAACAAGTGTTCTTGTCATTATTAGGCTAAACAGGAGCGCTCATACCAACTGCTCATAGCCAAATCCCGTCCCCGCAGGGCAGAGCTAAAGAGGGGAGGGCCGAGGCGGCGTCTGAGATAACCAGGCCGGGCCCGATGCTGTTAGACGGTCACTAAAGGAGTTATTTTGCTGTTATGTGCTGACCTCGAAGTGATCAAAATAATTTCAGGGCCGCCGCGGGATCTTTTTCCCCAAGCATCTCCGTTTACCCTTTAAATCATCAGAGCCCCGGGAGGAAGGGGGGGACGCCGCCCGTTCCGAAAAGGAAGGCCGGCCGTCTGCGGACCGCTGGGATCCAGAAGAACGCGGCTCCCTAATTCCGGAAACGAAAGACCCGTTAAATACTTAATAGCCCTGGAAAATCGCTGCGTCGAGAGGCGGCCCGGGGGGACCCCAAATATCGATTTCTCCTCTCGGCACCGCTCTAAGCCGAAAATGGAGCCGGCTATTCGGTTCGGGGACGGAAGAGCCGGGGCCGGGGGAGGCCGACGCGTCTCTCCCCCGGGTGCCGTGGGAGTCGCGGGGGCCTCGGATCGCAGTAGAGCGCTCCGCCCGGAGTCAGCGCCCAATAAATGCGACCGAGCGATCCAAGGACTCTCCGGGATGGCGGCGGAGGCCGTGGGGAGAAGCGGGGTGGCCTGGGGGCCAGAGCCCGGGCCCCGGGCGTCAGCGGGACCTGGGTTCTAATCCCCACTCCGCCACTCGTCTGCTGGGTGGCCTTGGGCAAGTCACTTCTCTGCGCCTCAGTTATCTCATCTGTAAAAGGGGGATGAAGGCTGAGAGCCCCATGGGGGACAGGGATCGTGTCCAACCCGATCTGCAGGCCGGGGCTTAGTACGGCGCCTGGCGCACACAGAGCGCTTCACGACAACCGCAGCGATGATTATCATGAATAAAGACCTGGGTTCGAATCCTGGCTCCACCACTTGTCTGCTGCGGGACCTGGGGTTCCCTGGGCCTCAGTTCCCTCATCTCTAAAATGGGGAATAAGACCGTGAGCCCCGGGTGGGACGAGAGATTTTGTCCGACCCGATCATCTGGTATCTGTCCCACCACTTAGTACAGCAGCCGGCACGTAGCAAGCGACGAACCGATACCGTAAAAAAAACCCTGCCGGAGAAGGGGGGCAGTCAGACAGTCGCATTTATTGGGCGCCCCCTGTGTGCGGAGCACTCGGTGTCCGAAGCGCTTGGGAGAGTACACCGTAAGAGTAAACACTTCCCCTGCCCGCGACGAGCTTGGAGTCTGGAGCGCGTACCGCGTGCGGAGCGCCGTGCTGAGCGCTCGGGGGAGGGCCGTACCCCAGCGCCGGCAGACACGTTCCCGGCCCACCGCGCGTACTGTCGGCGGAGCGCTGTACCGAACGTTCGGGAGGGTGCAGAGGAACACGAGGTGGTAGAGAGGTTCCCTGCCCGCAGCGAGCTTCCGGTCTGGTTTTCGGCCGGTCTGTCTCCTGGGCTTTCGGTATTTTAGGCTCCTCTGACTCCCGCTGCCTCGCCTCGGAAGCAAGGCCCAGATTCCCGGGGAAGGCAAAGCCCTCCCCGTTCGTATCGGGCAGGCAGTGACCACCCCCCACCTCCCAAGCCTTCCTGAAGGCCCCCCTCCTCCAAGAGGCCTTCCCCGACCGACCACCCCCCTTCCCTGTCGCCCTGGTCTGCTCCCTTCCTTCACACCGCCACCTCGGCCCCGCGGCGCTTACGTCCGCATCCGGAATTTACAGATTTATATTGGCGTCTCCCCCTCTAGACTGTAAGCTGGTGTTGGGCGGGGAATACGTCTACCGGCTCTTCTCCTGGGCTCTCCCGAGCGCCCAGGACAGTGCTCTGCACACGGTGAGCACCCGGTAGGCACGATCGGCGGATAAAATATAGAGTCAAACACACCCTGCAGCAGACCCGACTGCATCGCGGAGCTTGAAAACAAATTATTCGGGTCTTTCGGCATTCCAAACAAATATCTGGTCGGCTTTCTGGTCAGTCGTATTTATTGAGCCCTTAGTGAAGGCAGAGTACTTTTCTAAGCGCTTGGGAGAAAGAAAAAGAAAAAAGCAAGGTCCCCCTCCCCCCTCTTTCCCCGCAAACTCCTTGTTGGCGGGGAACGTGTCTACCAACTCTGTCCTACTGCACACGCCCGAGCGTTTAGTCGAGGGCTCCGCACGCAGTAAGTGCTCCCTAAGTACCGGTGACCGATGGACGGACTGTAATCCAGTCCCTCTAGCTCCCGGTGGGCAGGGAACGTGTCTGCCGACCCCGCCCAGGCGCTCCGTACAGTGCTCTGCACGCAGTAAGTGCTCAGTAAACGTGATCGACTGACCCCCACCCCCCACCCTCAAGAAGCTTACATTTAACTGGGAGAGTCAGGCGGACCGAAATTATTTACAAGGAGGAAGAAGCAAGGAGGGGGAAAGATGAATAATTAAGTAGATTTATAAGTGGATACACGGGCACGCTTCAGCAGCGGTAAGGGTGGCCGAATCATCTTAAGTGCTTAGAGTGGCTGTGGGATGAGACTCTCTGGGCAGCGGAGCTCAGTGGGTAGAGCCCGGGCCTGGGAGTCAGAAAGTCCTGGGTTCTCCTCCCGGCTCCGCCACGTCTGCTGGGTGACCTCGGGTGAGTCGCTTGACCTCTCCGAGCCTCAGTCCCCTCTGCGGTAAAATGGGGATCAAGGGCGCGGGCCCCGCCGAGGGACAGGGACCGGGTCCGACCGATTAACCCGTTGCCGCTTCGGTGCTCGGAGCGGTGCCTGGCCCAGAGCGAGCGCTTATCAGGCGCCGTAATCGTCCTTTCTCTCCCGAGGGCTCCGCGGAGAGCGGGCGCTCCATAAACCCTCCCGCTCGAGCGAGAGAGGAGATCGCGCAGGGAGGTGGGATTCGGGAGGGATCCCGGAGCCGGGGCGAGCTGCCGTCTGGAGGAACGGATGGGGCGGAGGAAGCAGTCGGAGGCCTCGGAGATGAGAGCCAGGGACAGAGATAAAAGCAAGGGAGCGAGCCGGGGACGAGGCGGCGGAGGGAGCGGATGTGCAAGGAGGAGAATGCCGGCGGGGGCCTCTGAAGCCGGAGGGCGAGAGCTTCGGCTTGAAAGGCAGAGGAGGATGGGCGGTCAACGGGGGCTTTCTGCGGAGCGGAGGGACGTTGGAGAAAGACGATACAGACCGTCGAGCGCAGTAGAGAACGAAGCAGGAGGAGGCTGCGGTAGGAAGGCCAAAAAGACCGACAGGCCCCTACTCTCCCGACCTTCAATCACAGAAGGAGCAGCGCTCTCAGTCCCGCCTAACAACGCTAACTGTCGCGTTATGTTAAGCGCTCACTGTGTGCCGGGCGTTATGATCGTCGTAACGACGGCATTTGCTGAGCCCTTACTATGTGCCAAGCACCGTTCTAAGCGCTGCGGGGGGGGGCGGGGGGGATACAAGGTCGTGAGGTTGTCCCGGGTGGGGCTCACCGGTCCTAACCCCCATTTTACAGCTGAGGGGACTGAGGCCCAGAGAGGTGAGGTGACTCGCCCCAAGTCACACAGCTGACAGGCGGCGGAGCCGGGATCAGAACCCCTGACCGCCGACTCCCAAGCCCAAGCTCCCGCCACTGAGCCACGCTGCTTGTCGTGTTATTGTACTGAGCGCCTGGGCCCAGACGCGAGCACCTCGGGTTGGACGCGGGGCCCGCCGCCCCGATCCCCGGTTTTACAGATGAGGAGACCGCGGCGCAGAGCAGCGACTCGCCCAAGGCCACACCGCAGATGAGCGGCGGAGCCGGGACGAGAACCCCCGACCTTCTGACTGCCAGGCCCGGGCTCTATCCGCTACGCCGTGCTGCTCCTCAAGGCCTTTCCACTCGCAGAGCTGATAGAGTGATTGGAATTTTATGGAATTTATTAAGCGCTTACTATGTGCCAGGCACCGGGGTGGATAGAAACTAATCGGGTTGGACGCGGTCCCAGGTCCTCCTGGGGCTCACGGACCGACGCCCCAGATGGAACGTCTCCCGCGGGCGATCCGACGGTTGGGCTGGCCGAAACTCCGAGTGGGAAGGCCTGATTCCCAAGCGATACCGGAGGGAAAAGATCCGAGGGAAACCGATCCGGGAGCTCTCCCCCAGGCCGGCGTGACGGAGGGTAGGGGGTGAGGGGGCGGGGGAGGAGGTGGGGGAGACGGGATCGTCGCAAGGAAGTGGGGACTGCTAGGAGATCCGGCCTAGGGAGCAGAAATTCCCTCTGCGGGCCCCGGGGTGGTATGAAATCACCGTCCACCCCCTCCCCCCACCGCGGGCCGGGCGGGCAGCGGGCCTGGCACTGAGACCCCATTGTTCCGGGGGGGGGGGGGGGGGGGGGGGGGGGGGGGGGGGGGAGCCGGGCCCACCCGGCCTCGGAGCAGAGCCGAGAATTCCCAGACGGCCCCTCGGGCCCCGACGCGGCCCGCCCGGCCCATCCCAGAATAAACGGGAGTCGATCGACGGGGTCCGGGAACCTCACCGTTCACGGGGCCGGTTTTCCCCGCTGGGGGACGGGGGCGGCGGCTCGCCAAGCGGGGTGCGGATCGAATCCTCCTTCGGTCCCCTCCTCCGGAAAATGGAGACTGAGACCGTGCACCCCACGTAGGACGGGGCCTGTGTCCGGCGCCATTAGCTCCTGTCCGCCCCGGCGCTTAGCACAGTCCCCGGCGCGCAGCGAGAGCTTCACGGATACCATAAGAAACAGTCGCTTCACTTCCCTGGGCCTCAGTTGCCTCATCTGCAAAATGGGGGTGAAGGCTGTGAGGCCCGTGTGAGACATGGACTGGGTCCAACCGGATAACCCCAGCGCTTAGTACAGCGTCTGGCACACAGTAAGCGCTTAACGAACACCCTCAGAAACAAGTGGCCTCACTTCTCTGGGCCTCAGACTCCTCACGCCGTCTGTCTCCGCCGACTGTGAGCCCGTTGCTGGGTAGGGATTGTCCCTCTCTGTTGCCGAATTGTGCCTTCCGAGCGCTCAGTACAGTGCTCTGCACCCAGTAAGCGCTCAATAAATAGCACTGAATGAATGAATCTGTAAAACGGAGGTGAAGACTGTTAGCCGCACGTGGGACAGGGACTGCGTCCAACCCACTTAGCTTGAATTCACCCCTGTGCTTAGTACAGAGCCTGGCACATAGTAAGCACTTCGCCAATACCACAGAAACGTTATTTCACTTCTCTGGGCCTCAGTTCCCTCATCCGTAAGACGGGGATCGAGACCGTGAGCCCCACGTGACCCGGGGACCGTGTCCAACCCCACTTGCTTATATCCACCCCAGCGCTTGGTACGGTGCCTGACACCTAGTCAGCGCCTAACAGTTATTATCAGTATTATCGCTGTTATTAGAATCTTCTTAAAAGCACATACATCTTGAGAAGGAACACGGCCCGGTGGAAAGGGCACGAGTCCGGGAGTTAGAGGACCCAGTAGAATCCCGGTTCTACTGACTGCTTGCAGTGGGACCCCGGGCAAGTCACTGAACTTCTCTGTGCCTCAGTTTCCTCAACTTTGAAATGGGGATTCAATACCTGTTCTCCCTCCTGCTTAGACTCTGAGAGTCACGCGGGGCAGGGACTGTGTCCAAATCTGATCAACTCGTCCCTACCCCAGGGTTTAGGAGAGTGTTTGACACGTAGTAAAAAATGCCATGAAAAAAAGGATTTCCCCGACTAAATCCTCTTTTTCCTCTACTCCCTTTCCCGTCTGCATTGCTTTTGTTCTCGGATCTGTGTCCATTTAGCACTTAATATTCACCCCACCCTCGGCCCTACGGCACTTACGAACGTATCCGTAATTTCTTTCTATTGATGTCTATTTCCCCCTGTAAACTCTTCCGGGCAGGAAACGTGTCTCCCAACTCTGCTGTGTTGCACTGTCTCGAGTGCTTAGCACAGTGCTCTGGCCACAGTAAATGCCACCGATCATTGACTCGAGACAGGCGCCGGTGACGTTTTCCTCTAGGGAAGGCCTCTCTCCTCAGAAGTCAATCGTCCGGCATCGATTCTTTCTTTGGTATTTGTTCAGCGCTTACTCCGTGCCAGGCCCCCGTACTGAGCACCGTGGTAGATAAAAGCTGTTCAGGTTGGACACGGTCCCCGTCCCACACGGGGCTCACGGTCCTCATCCCCATTCTACAGGTGAGGTCGCCAAGGCCGAGGGGAGTGAAGCGACTCGCCCGGGGTCACACGGCAGGCCAGTGGCGGAGCCGGGATTAGAACCCAGGTCCTTTGATTCCCGGGCCTGAGCTCTTCTACTAGGCCACGCTCTTTTCCACCCAATCTGGAATAAAGATAACTGGCAGTGTCCAAATTTCCTGTCCTGCCTTGAGTCATTGCTTCCCTACGTTTAGGAACAACAACAACAACAAAAAAACGTATATATACTTTTTACCTACACCACTCATGCGCGTATTTTTCGATTACATATTAAAATTAGTCATTTATTCACATGGGTGTCCCCTTCTGGACTGTAAGCTCATCAGGGGCAGGGAACGCGTTTACTAATTCTGTTGTGCTGTCCTCTCCTAAGCGCTTAATACAGTGCTCTGCAGGCAGCGAGCGCTCAATAAATACCCCTGATGGATCGACTGACCACAGACTGTCCCTCTAGACCGTAAGCTCATCGTGTGCAGGGAATGCCTGGCAATTCTGTTGTGCTGTCCTCTCCTGAGCGCTTAATACAGTGCTCTGCAGACAGCGAGTGCTCAATAAATACCCCTGACTGATGGACTGGCCACAGATCGTCCCCCTAGGCCGCCCCGCTCAGTGCGTGAGGGGAATGTGCCCGGTAATTCTGCCGAATCGCCCTCTCCCCAACGTTTAACACAGTGCTCCGCAGACAGTAAGTGCTCAATAAATACCACCCACTGACTGACCGACTACAGACCGTCCCTCTGGACTAGACGCTTGTGGCGGCCAGGGAACGTGCCCGCCGCCTCCGTTCCGTCGCCCTCTCCCGCGCGGCTCGCTCCGGGGCCCCGCACGCAGTCAGCGCTCAGAAAGTACCGCTGCCTGACCGCTGGATTCACCGTGACTGGAAAAATAATCACGGCGCCGTCTGTCCGTCACCTCCCGCAGCAAGCCTGACCCTGGGGTCAGTCCTCGACCTGCAGATGGTGGGCAACGAGGTCGTCGGCCTGGAGATGTTCTTCAAATCCTGGCTGCAGGACCAAGGGGCGGACCGGGAGCACCTCCATCTCTTCCTGCCCGCCGCCACGGCTGCGGACCCCGCCGCTCTCCCCGGGGCCGCCGACACGCCGGGTAAGGAGGGCGACCCCGCTGCCGGTCGCCCGGGACCACCGGCCGCCGGGCCGCCTTGGCCTGGCCGTGCCCCTCCTCCCCCCCCCCCCCCCCGTCTAGACCCGAAGCTCCTGGCGGGCAGGAAACGTGTCTGTGGGCGGGGGACGTGGCTGCCAACTCTTCCGTTGCCCCCTCTCGAGCGCTCAGCTCAGTCCGCCGCACGCGGGAAGCGCTCGATAAATGCCGCTCGCTGACTGTAAACCGTCCCTCTCCACTGGAAGCTCGCTGTGGGCAGGGAAGGTGTCTACCCACTCTGTCCTATCGACTTCTCTGGCGCTTAGTACAGCGTTAGGCACACGGGAAGCGCTCGGTAAATACCGCTCACTGACTACGAACAGTCCCTCTCCACTGGAAACTCGTTTGGGCCGGGAACGTGTCTGTGGGCAGGGAATGTGTCTGCCCGCTATTCTACTGCTCTCTCTTTAAGCTCTCTTTGAGCCCAGTCCGCGGCCCACGGGAAGCGCTCGATAAATACCACTCACTGACTGTAAACTGTCCCTCTCCACTGTGGGCAGGGAACGTATCTACCAACTCTGTCCTATTGTCCTCTCTCAAGCGCTTAGTACCGTGTCAGGCACGCAGGAAGCGCTCAATAAATGCCACTGATTGACTGATCGACTGGCCGCCGTCCCTCTAGAAGCTAGATGTTGGCAGGGAACTCGTCGACCACCTCTCTGGTCCTCTCTCAAGCGCTCAGTACGGTGCTCTGCACACTGTAAACGCTCAATAAATACCGCCGATCGGCCGATTAACTACAGACGGTCCTTCTAGACTGTAAAGCAGTCATTGCGGGCAGGGAGCGGAGCTGCTAATTCTGTTGGACCGGACTCTCCCAAGCGCTTAGTACAGTGCTCGGCACACAGGAGGCACTCAATAAATACCGCCGATGGACTGACCGACAAAAAACCCTGCCCCTCTAGACCGTAAGCTAGAGGTAGGCAGGGAACGTGTCAACCGACTCTGTTCTACAGTCCTCTACCCAGGTGCCGAGTGCGGTGTTTTGCATTCATTCAATCAAATCTACTGAGCATTTACTGTGTGCAGAGCACTGTACCAAACGCTCGGGAGAGTCCGGTGGAACAGCAAACGGAGAAATTCCCCGCCCCCAAGGAGGAAAGGCCAGCCGCCCCGGAGAATGATCCCAGATTCCTCTCTCCCCCCAAAATTCCTCCCTCCGGGCAGGCGAAATTCCCTCTCTCCCCTTGCTAGCCGCGGCCTGCTCGGGGCTCCGTTAATCCATCGGTGGTATTTATTGAGCGCTTACTGTGTGCAGAGCACTGGGCTAAGGGCTCGGGGGAGGACCAGACAACAGAGTTGGCAGACACGTTCCCCGCCCGCAAGTAGCCTACGGTCTAGAGGGACAGTCAAAATCAATCAAGGTTTTTCTAACTGAGCAATTACTGTTGTCGGAGCGACGTGTTAAGCGCTTGGGAGAGCACGACAGGACAAGAGTCAGTGGAGACGAGTTTCTTGCCCTGAAAGCGGCCAGGTGGAGGATTCACGACGACGACGATCCTCACGCTGAGAAGCAGCGTGGCCTAGTGGCCAGAGCCCGGGCCTGGGAGTCAGAAGGACCCGGGTTCTAATCCCGGCTCTGCCGTTTGTCTGCCGGATGACCTTGGGCAAACCAGTCGTTCGTTCATGAATTTTATATATATATAATGGTATTCATTAAGCGCTTCCTATGTGCCGAGCCCCGTTCTAAGCACTGGGATAGATACGGGGTCGTCAGGTTGTCCCACGAGGGGCTCACCGTCTTCATCCCCATTTGACAGATGAGGTCACTGAGGCACAGAGAGGTGAAGTGACCTCCCCAAAGCCACACGGCCGACAAGCGGCGGAGCCGGCGTTAGGACTCAGGACCGCTGACTCCCAAGCCCGGCTTCTTTCTACCAAGCCACGCTGCTTCTCCCATAATAAATAATACATTCCTCATTTAAATAATAATCATCGATGATAAATAAATCCGACCTCTCGAGCGCGTCCCGTGTGCGGAGAACTGTATTAAGCGCCTGAGAGAGTACCCTGAAACGAGAAACGGACACACTCCCCGCCTACGGCGAACGCGCAGCCTAGAGTCACCTCACTTCTCCGGGCCTCAGTGACCTCATCCGTAAAATGGGGATGAAGACCGTGAGCCCCCGTAGGGGACGGGGCCGGTGCCCAAGCTTGTATCTACCCCGGCGCTTAGTACGGTGCCCGGCCGACCCCGCAGGCGCTTAGCAAGTGCCACGTCTACCCCTCTAGAGGGTAAGCTCGTCGTGGGCAGGGAATGCGTCTGTTTACTGTTGTACTGGACTCTCCCAAGCGCTTAGTACAGTGCTCCGCACACAGTAAGCGCTCAGTAACTACGACAGTGAATATTGTCACGGTCCTGAGAAGCGCGGCATTTCAACGCCCACTCGGCCCTGGGCACCGCACTGAGGTAGCTCGAGAACCGCGACTGAGTGACCGCTACCGCGACGACCGCGACGGTCGCGGCACTGAAGCGCCCGCTCTGTGCTAAGCGCTGCACGCAGGATTGTCGCTGGCTTCTAACTTGTCCCCTTTGTCTGGAGTGTGCTTGAAATGTGACATTCAGGAGAGGATGCTCAGCCCATCCCTGCTCGGCGGACCCGCCAGCGGCCCGGGGAGGAAAACCGGCGGCGGAGAGGACTTGCAGGCCTCCTACCAGATCACGGCCCACCCGGGCGCGCCCCTTTACCGACTCCACGTGATAAGGTACGCGGGGGCCCGTCCCTCATCCGAAGAATATCTTCTCTCTCTCCTCCTCCGCCGCGGGGCCGTCGAGGGAAGGGAACGCGTCCGCTCGACGTCGTCGAGGCGGAGGAGCTCGGAATCGAGTCAGGGGATTGGAAGGGAGGAGGAAGGCCCCGTCCCCGGCCGGGATTCCGGGGTCCCCGTGAACCGGGAGGCTCCGGTCATCCCAACTCTCTCCCATGGGGTGGGCGGGGGCGGGAAGGGGCTGCCGGGACGAAGAGGGCAGAGGCGGCGTGGCCCGGCGGACGGAGCCCGGGCCCGGGCGTCGGACGGACCTGGGTTCTAATCCGCTCGTCCGCCGCGTGACCTTAGGCAAGTCGCTTCACTTCTCTGAGCCTCGGTTCCCTCATCTGTAAAACGGGGACCAAGACGGTGAGCCCCGCGCGAGGCCGGGACCGTATCCAACCTGACGAGCTCGGCTCTCCCCCAGGGTGGAGGGCAGTGGCCGGCACGGAGTAAGCGCTTACGTACCGAAAGAGAAAAAGAGGATTTCGGAAAGAGTGTGGAAATACTATTTATGAAGCTCTCAGGCAAGCGCAGAGAAGAGTACCAGAGGGCCGGGGAAGAACACACAGGTGGGACTTGGATGAGGTCCACGGTTCTGGAGGGACCCCCGATCTAAAAAGAGACACCCCAGGCACTGTACTAAGCGCTGGGGTAGATTCAAGCTGATCAGGTTGGACCCGGCCCCTGTCCCACGTGGGGTTCACAGTCTTCACCCCCATTTAGTGGCATTTGTTAAGCGCTCGCCATGTGTCGGGCAGTGTACTAAGCACTGGGGTAGATCCAGGCCGAGCGGGTTGAATACAGTCCCTGTCCCCCTTGGGGCTCCCGGTCTTCATCCCCATTTTCCAGAGGGGGGGGAACTGAGGCCCAGAGAAGTCACACGAGTCGCCCGAGGTAGGGTCAGATAGTTTTTTTGAAGCGTCTCTGGTGCCGAATCGTACTTCCCAAGCGCTTAGTCCGGTGCTCTGCACACAGTAAGCCCTCAATAAATACGAATCAATCAATCAATCAATCAATCCATCCATCTGGGTCTGGCCGGGTGAAGCCGGGGGGCTGGCGCCCTCCGGTGGCTCTGCCCAGAACCGCGCGATCGACTGCCAACACCGCCATTTCTCTTTGGTTAGTCAATCGGTGCTATTTATCAAGCGTTTACTACGTGCACGGCACCCGTATTAAGCGCTTGCGAGAGCACGGTGCGGCAGAGTTGGTAGCCCCCGGCCCTCCCTCCTCTAATCCGACAATGACCGGCCCTCCCCGCAGGGCCTTACTGCAGGCCCATCATTCATTCATTCGATCCTATTTACTGAGCGCTCACTCCGTGCGGAGCCCTGTACTAAGCGCTGGGAATGGACAAGTCGGCAACAGGTAGAGACAGTCGGGCCGCCCACTGACGGGCTCACGGTCTCAACTCCTCCGGGAGGCCTTCCCGGACTAAGCCCCACTTTTCCTCACCTCCCCCTCCCTTCTGCGTCGCCCCCGACTTGCTCCCTTGGCTCTTCCCCTCTCCCGGCCCCACACCACCTACGTCCACGTCTGTCCTTTTATTTATAATGATAATAATAATAATAACAGTGATGGCATCTGTTAAGCGCTTACTATGTGTCAAGCACTGGGGAGGATGCAAGGTGATCGGGTTGTCCCACGTGGGGCTCACGGTCTTAATCCCCCTTGAACGGGTGGGGGAGGTCACTGGGGTCCGGAGAAGTGAAGTGACTCGCTCAAGGTCACACGGTGGATGAGAGACAGGGCGGGATTAAAACCCAGGTCCTCCGACTCCCAGGCCCGTGCTCTATCCACTAGACCAGGGTGTTTCTCAATCCCAGGACATAATCCGGGTTCCCCCACTGGCCTGCTGGGTGACCCTGGGCAAGTCAGTTCACTTCTCCGTGCCTCAGTTACTTCATCTATAAAATGGGGATTAAGGCTGTGAACCCCACGTGGGACAGGGAGTGGGTCCAAACTGATAATCTTCTCTCTACCCCAGGGCTTAGTACAGTGCCCGGCCCATAGTGAGTGCTTAACCGGCACCATCTTTTAAAAGATGACTGAAGTCTTATCTTTCACCTTGCTTCAAAATGGTAATCAAGTCGGCATCTTCCGAGGAAGAGATTAGGTAGACGTTCAAACAGTGTGTGTCCTCCATGCTTACGGGCTGCAGGGAATCTAGAATCCAGGCACTTTGCCAATTTTCCTGGGAAGGAAGGAAGGAAGAAAGGAAAATAGAAAGGAAGGGAGGGAGGGAGAGAAGAAGGGAAAGGGAAGTGACTATTGAGGCACTTTCTAAATAGTCGGGGCAAACACTGCACGTTGGAAGGTTTTCTGTCTTTTCCACAACCCGTCTTCAATCAATCAATCGTATTTATTGAGTGCTTACTGTGCGCGGGGCACTGTACTCAAGCGCTTGACGACAATATAACGGACGCATTCCCTGCCCACAGTGAACTTACGGTCTAGAGGGGGGACATGATAAATAGCGAGTAGCACATACGGAAACATTTTTAGTTTCTGTTTCGATTGCAGAAAGTCCGTTTAGGAGAATACTGAAGTGTTGTGGCCGTCTCTTCAGGATTCCCCCCCCCCCCCCCCCGTTTCTGAAATGAGTGTGGGAACAATCTTGACCTTTCCATGGGACCCTGCTAGTGTCGGAGAGCCAAATTTGGCCAGAGAACTAGGACCACGTAATGTGTTTGCTTCTTGGTTTGCGGCGACTCGTCTCTGCTCTCCCAGGTTCCTTATCCTGATGGGTGAACTTGTCTCTTGTAAACTTGGTAAACTTCTGACAACTTCTCTTTTGTCTGAGATATGAGGTGCCGAGAGGTGTTGTTCAATCAAAGAAGGGAGCGAGGTGATCTTGTGGCTTAAAAGCTGATGGTGAGGAGTTTTTGTTTGATGTGGGGGTGGGCGGGCAACCCTTGAAGGTTCCTCAGGACTGGGGAGACCTGTCCTGGACGCTTTGGTCGGCAAATGATCCAGGGAGCAGAGTGAAGGGTGGACTGGAGTGGGGAGAGTCAGGAGGCAGGAAGGTCAGCAAGGAGGCCGATGCAGTGAGCGGAGCAGGATAGGATAATAATAATAGTAAGGGCTTAACAAATATCATTACTACGTGCCAAACACCGTTCTAAACACTGGGCCTGGATTCACACGGTAGCACTCTGGATGGAGAGGAGAGGGAGGATTTTAGCGATGTCGTGAAGGTCGGAGCGACAGGATTTGGCGACAGATCGAATACGTGGGTTGGATGAGCGAGACGAGTCGAGGTTAATGCCGGGTTGACGGAGTCAATCAGAGCACTCGTTTTACGGGAAAGAATACTTTTACGTCCGAGTGATTTCCATCAGCTGGTCTCGGTGACTTCATTTGACCGTGCCCAGTGCCTTGAAGGCTGGGTGGCAAGCCGTCCAGAGTTCTGAGACCTAATATTTGCCTCTCCCCGTGCATTAATATTTTTAGAACGAGTGAAATCTATCTAAACTGTACTCAGAAACCGGCCTGCCATTTCTCAGAACTAACTTGTGTTGTTGCGAGCAGGGAACTCCGTCTACCCACTCGGTTATACCGAACTCTCCCAAGCGCTTAGTACAGTGCTCCGCACACAGTAAGCGCTCAGTAAATACCCTCATGATCGGTTGAACGGAAAGGCTACGTCCCGCGCCCGGCCCGGAGCGCCCTCCCCCTTCATATCCAACAGACCCCCGCTTCAAAACCTTATGAAAATCCCATCTCCTCCAGGTCTTCCCTGTCTAAATCCTCATTTCCTCTTCTCCCTCTCCCTTCCGCGTCGCCCTCGCACTTGGATTTGCTCCCCTTTTTCGCCCTTCCCTCAACCCCTCCGCACTCACGCCCGTATCTGGAATTTATTGATTTCTATTCACGTCGATCTCCCCTTCCGGAGCATCAGCTCACTGTGGAGGGGGAACACCGACTCGGCTATGTCGTCTCCTCCCAAGTGCTTAATACAGTGCTCTGCACGCACAGAGTGCCCAATGAATGCCATCGGGCGAAAGACTCTAGACCGTCCCTCTAGCCTGGAAGCTCGTTGCGGGCGGGGAATACTTCTCCCAACACTGTGGCACCGTATTCTCTCAAGTGCTCAGTTCAGGGTCCCGCACACAGTCAACGCTCGAGAAATATCACCGATTAAGGAACGTACAGCCTAGGGGAGTCCTGTATCCTGAGCGTGCACCTTTGTACGGCGATGGGTTTGTGTTCGAATCCTAAAGGTGGAATCTGGAGATGTGGCGTGTGAGCGGAGTACAGTTAAGGTAGCTCAAAGTGCATCAAAGAGCAGTTACCCTCCCGACCGTACGCGCGTTGCGGGCAGGGAACGTGTCCGTCTGCTGTTCTGCTGGGCTCTCCCCCAGGCTGAGTCCGGTGCTCTGCACACAGTTAGCGCTCGATCGATACAACGAGTTAAGCGGCGGCTGGGCGGCAGAAGAGCAGAGGGAGCACTCCGTAGACGGTTGGGGCCGTCGGAGTCGCGGACGCCGGCGAAGACTTAGGTCTTTGCGTGGGGGGGGGGGGGCGGCTCACCGTCACTCTCATCTCTCAGGGCTCTGCGATCCAAGGGGGTGTGCGAATCGGTGCTCTACGGGCTCCCGCTCATCCTCCGCCCCACCGGCTGCTGGCAACTCGACTGGGACGAGCTAGAGCAGAACCAGCATCGCTTCCACGCTCTGTGCCACGCCCTGCTGGTGAGTAGCCGGGGGCGGGGGGGCTGAGGAGGACGAGAATGAGGACAGGGATGGGGAGGAGGACGAGGAGGAGGAGGAGGAAGTGGAAGACAACAAAGATGAGGAGGATGAGGAGGAGGAAGAGAAAGGGGGGGATGAAGAGGAGGAGGGCGAGGATGTGGAGGATGAGGAGAGAAGGATGACGGTGACGAGGAGGGTGAAGAGGAGGACGGCAAGGAAGACAAAGAGGATGAGGAGGAGGAGGAGGACGAGGAGGAGGAAGTGGATGAAGAGAAGGATAACGAGGACGAGGAGAAGATGAGAAGGACAAGGACAACAAGGAAGACAAAGGACAAGGAGGAGGAGGAGGAGGTTGAAGAGAAGGATGACTACAAAGAAGAGAAGGCTGACGAGGAGGAGAACGTGGACGACGAGGAAGACAAAAAGGACGAGGAGGGCGAGGAGAAGGAGGAGGAGGGCGAGGAGGAGGAGGAGGAGGTGGGAGCAGTTGGGGCTGGAGCTGATGCCTATCTACTATCCCGAAACGGAGCGTCCAGGCTCCCACAGAGCAGCCAAAGAGCCGAGGGATCAATTCCACCTGGTTTGAGGGCTCTGTCGAGAGAGAGGGAGAGAGACAGAGCCTTCCAGACCGCGCTCTGGAATTCGGTGCCCTGCAGCTTTAAGACGAGCAAAATGCAGAATTAGAGAAGGGAAAAGTCACTTCCGCCTTTTCCCTCTTGCCAAGCTGGACTGAGGGCTTCAACCCGGCCGTGGCCTACGGGCCGGAGCCCGGGCCTGCAAGTCACAAGGCCCTGGGTTCTAATCCCCACTCTGCCACCTGCCTGCTGTGTGACCCGGGGCAAGTCGCTTCACTTCTCCGGGCCTCAGTTACCTACTCTGTAAAATACCGGGATTAAGAGCGTGAGCCCGATCCGGGACTGGGAATCGTGTCCAACCCGATGAACTCGTATCTACCCCGGCTCTCGGAACGGTGCCCGGCACATAACGAGAGCTTAAACGGTACCGTAGCGGTCGTCACCCTAATGGCCGTGGGCCCGTCTGGCCCGGCCGACATTTTCCGGCCCGGCGGCCCGGGCCGCGTCATCTGAGGCTTTGCCTGCCCACGTTAAGGAACGGAATAATAATGACGGTGGTATTTGTTAAGCGCCGACCACGCGCCAAGCCCCGTACTAAGCGCCGGGATCGATACGAGCCGGGCGGTTTGGATCGTGTCCCCGTCCCACGTGAGGCTCCCCGTCACAATCCTTCGTTTTACAGATGAGGTACCCGAGGGCCAGGGAAGTGGAGCCATCTGCCCAAGGTCACCCAGCACGTGTGGAGGAGCTGGAATTAGAACCCAGGTCCCTCTGACTCCCGGGCTGTGGGTGCTAAGCCACGCCGCTTCTTGGGGTGGCCTCGGGGACCGCCCGATCCCAACCGGGCCCTCGGCTGCCCGCCGGGGAGAGCTCCCGCCAACGGCGAAACACCTCCGTCATCTTCCCGGAGAGGATTGCGAAAGGAAACTCACTGGAGGAACGAGGCTGCTTCTTCCCCATCTGGAAGAAATGAACGCTGCCCCGATTTCCTCCCTTCCCACCGGCCCCCTTTCCAGGCAGGGCCAGCCCAAGGCCGTGACCGGTCGCGTTATTTCCGCAGGCGTTTAGTACAGAGGAAGCGCTTGGCGAGAAGCAGCGTGGCGTAGCGGATGAGAGTCCGGGAGGAAGAAGGTCATGGGTTCTATTCCCGGCTCCGCCGCTTGTCTTCTGTGGGGGGCTTGGGCAGGTCACTTGACTTCTCTGGGCCTCTGCGACCTCATCCGTAAAACAGGGATGAAGACGGTGAGCCCCACGGGGGGGGGGGGGGGGGGGGCGGGGACTGCGTCCGACCCGATTTGCCTCTCTCCACTCCAGCGCTTAGTACAGTGCCCGGCACACAGTAAGCGCTCCACAAATCCCCCAACTATTGTTATTACCCGGAGTCCGCCCGCCCCACCAGGTGTCATCACACAAAGCAGCGTGTCCCAGTGGCTAGAGCCTGGGAGGCAGAGGGACCTGGGTTCTAACGGTAATAATATTGATATTTGTTAAGCGCTTACTACGTGGAGAGCACCGTTCTCAGCCCTGGCGTAGATACAGGGTCATCGGGTTGCCCCACGTGAGGCTCACAGTCTTCATCCCCATTTTCCAGATGAGGGAACCGAGGCCCAGAGAGGTGAAGTGACTCGCCCACAGTCACCCAGCTGATGAGTGGCAGAGCTGGGATTCGAACCCATGACCTCTGACTCCCAAGCCCGGGCTCTTTCCCCTCAGCCCCGCTGCTTCTCTATGCCCACTCTAATGCTTCTCTAACGCCCACTCCCTCGCTTGTCTGCTGGATGACCTTGGGTAAGTCACTTCACCTCTCTGCGCCTCAGTCACCTCATCTGTCAAATGGGGATGAAGGCCGCGAGCCCCACGTGATCACCTCGTATCTACCCCAGCGCTTGGAACGGTGCTTGGCTCGTAAGAAGCGATTCGAGACCCTAATTATTGTTATTATTCTAACTATAGCTCAATCCAACTGGCAACAAATAGGTATTATTTAGTAGGCACTGGAGTGCGGGGCCTTAAACTAAGCATTTGGGAGGGGTCAAAAGAGTTAAATAATAACTGTGGTATTTCGATCGCATTGATTGGGCGCTTACTATGTGCAGAGCGCTGTACTAAGCGCTTGGGGACTACAACAGAATTAACAGACCCCCTTCCCTGCCCATGATAAGACTAGAGGGGGAGACGGACATTAACGTGACTAAATAAGTCATTTCTAATCTACACGCATCTGGTTAAGCGCTCACTATGTGGCAGGCACTGTGCTGAGCGTTGAGGCAGTGTCGCCCATCGCTCGGGGACGGGTTCGAGAATCCTTGCAACTAGGGAAGAGGACCCGAGTGGAGGGCTGAGCCTTGCAAAATTTACTCCGCCCAGCAAATGGAACTTCTCTTTATGGAGGAATATAATTATTTAACCTTTTGGACGAGGGAAATGGAACTTCCCACCGGAGAGCCATTCACTGACCCCTTCCCGGCCTCTTGGAGAGCACCCAGGTGTCCTCCGTAAACGCTTCCCACCTGGGCAGAATTCCCATACGCATTAGCTGCCCTTTGCAAAGCACGAACGCTTTCCACTCGGGAAGAATCCACGTATGCGTCCACCACCCACTGTAAAGCACCGAGCTCCCGTCCGTAAACGCGGCCCACTCGGGAGGAACTCACTTATACGTGACCCTCTCGTTGCAAAGCGCCTACATCCGGTCCACGAAATGCTTCCCACCTGGAAAGAATTCACATCTGCACGTTAAAAAGCACCTAGCTGCCCTCCACGACCGCTTCCCACTGGAGAGGGATTCACGAATCCGGTACCCACCCGTTTCAGAGCACCCACGAGCGTTCAGCAGGACACTCACCCGTCCCACGGCCTGGTGCCGAGGGCAAAATGCGCATCCGGGGCCGAGGGTGAAGGAGACACACACAAAAAAAAAAACCCCTGCAAATCGCAAACCTCTCGGCACAGAACATCGCGGGTGGCAGATATTTATCAGCTGTGCCCCAAGCTGTTCCGGCCTTCCTCCTTCCACTTGTCCAATCCCTACCCGCTTCCCCTCCTCCTCCTCCACACCTTATTGGATCAGCAAGGGGGCGAGATGATAATAATTATTATTATGGTTTTTGTTAAGCGCCTGCCGTGTGCCAGGCACCGTACTAAACGCTGGAGAGACACCTACCTCCCCCCTCCCGGCCTAGGATGCGGAGCAGTCTGGGTTGCGCGATTCCGCCCACGCTTCCGAATCCCGCTTTGCTGGTTCGGGAAGTCACGGAGAGGGTCGGGACCTTGAGATGGCAGGTGCCCGAGTTTACCTTGGCACGGGTAGAGACGAGCTGATCGGGCGGGACACGGTCCCCGTCCCGCACGGGGCTCACGGTCTTCGTCCCCCCGTTGCCAGATGAGGAAACTGAGGCCCGGAGAGGTGAAGTGACTTGCCCACGGTCACACAGCACGAGGCCTTTGAGAAGCAGCATGGCATAGTGGACGGAGGACAGACCTGGGAGTCAGAAGGACCTGGGTTCCAATTGCGGCTCCGATTCCCTTGTATCTACCGCAGCGCTTAGAAGAGTGCCTGGCACATAGTAAGCGCCTAGCAAATACCATCATCATCATCATCATCATCACTTGCCTGCTGTGTGTCCTTGGGCACGTCGCTTAACCTCTCTGAGCCTCAGTTACCTCATCTGTAAAATGGGGATTCATAATAATAATAATAATACCGGTGTTGGTTAAGGGTTTACTATGTGCCAAGCACTGTTCTAAGCGCTGGGGTAGAAACAAGTTAATCAGGTTGTACACAATCCCTGTCCCACATGAGGCTCATTCTCTTAATCCCCTTTGTAGAGATGAGGGAACTGAGGCCCAGAGAGGTGAAGTGACCTGCCCAAGGTCACACAGCAGACAGGTGACGGAGTGGGGATTGGGACCCGCGACCTCCGAACCCAAGCCCGGGCTCTTGCCACTAGGCGATGCTCCGTTCCATGAGATTAAGACCGTGAGCCCCATAGTGGGACATGGACTGTGTCCAACCTGATGACCCTGTATCAACCCCAGCGCTCAGAGCAGTACCGTTAAAGAAGTGGCGGAGGCAGGATTGGAACCCAGGTCCTGTGACTCCCAGGCCCGGGCTCTTTCCACTAGGCCACGTTGCTTCTCGATGACAAAAATCCCTGCTTTCGAAGAGTTTACAATCTAACGGGAGGCAGGGGGAAACAAAATAATTACATATTGGAGGAAAAAGAGAAGAGGAAGATAAATGCGTGGGTGAATAGCACGGCACGGTGGCTACAGCCCGGGCCCGGGAGTCAGAAGGTCATGGGTTCTATTCCCGGCTCCGCCACTCGCCTGCTGGGTGACTTTGGGCAAGTCACTTCACTTCTCTGGGCCTCAGTTCCCTCATCTGGAAAATGGGGACTGTGAGCCCCGCGCGGGACGGGGACTTTGTCCAGCCTGATTAGCTTGTATCCACCCCAGCTGTTAGGACGGTGCTTGGCACGTAGTAAGCGCTGAAAAAATATCACCGTGATTATTAACTATTATCATTCACTCAGCCAGTCGTATTTATCGAGCGCCTGCTGTGTGCAGAGCCCTGTACACTAAGCGCTCGGAAATGGTTGTCGGTATTAAAAAACAGCATAGGCAGATCGAGATATACGAAAGTGCTCCGGGGGGCGGTGGGTGCATAAGGGGGTGGGTCAAAAGCGCTGAGGCAACAGTCGGCGGGATCGGACAGGGGAGGAGAGAAGACTGGAGAAGGAGCGGGACTTAGTGGCAAGAGCCCGGGCTGGGGAGTCAGAGGTCGTGGGTTCGAATCCCGCCTCCGCCACTTAGCTGTGTGACCGCGGGCAAGTCGCTTCACTTCTCCGGGCCTCGGTGACCTCATCTGTCAAATGGGGATGAAGACTGTGAGCCCCACGTGGGACAAGCTGATTTCCTCGCATCTCCCCCCGGTGCTCAGAACAGTGCTTGGCACCTAGTAGGCGCTTAGCAAATACCATCGTGTACTCTTATGATAAACCCGGGAAGACCTCCTAGAGGAATCGGGAGTGTAGGAGAGCCTTGAAAGACGGAGTGGAATCTGACGGATCTGAGGGGGGAGGCAGTCGCCAGCAGGAGGGAGCAGGCGGACCCCCGGGGGGGGATCTGAGAACAAGGCACGATAAGAACGATGATGATGATGATGTTGGTTTCTGTTAGGCGCTTCCTATGTGCCGAGCACTGTTCTAAGCGCCGGGGGAGATACGAGGTGATCAGGTTGTCCCACGTGGGGCTCACAGTCCTCATCCCCATTTTACAGATGAGGTCCCTGAGGCCCCGAGAAGCGAAGTGACTTGCCCAAGGTCACATGAGCTTGGGAAGCATGAAGAGTGCGAGCTGGCACATGGCGGGAGAAGAGAGTGGATAAGTCAATTCGGACCACGTCTCCCCGCTCCTTAATAATAATAATAATAATGATGATGATGATGGTATTGGCTAAGCGCTTACCGTGTGCCAAGCCCTGTTCTAAGCGCTGGGGGAGATACGAGGAAATCAGATTGTCCCCCGCGGGGGCTCACGGTCTTCATCCCCATTTTACCGATGAGGTCACTGAGGCCCAGAGAAGTGAAGTGACTGGCCCAAAGTCACGCAGCGGATAAGTGGCAGGGCAGGGATTAGAACCCACGACCTCCGACTCCCAAGCCCATACGCTTTAATAATAATAATAATAATGTTGGTATTTGTTAAGCGCTTCCTATGTGCCGAGCACTGTTCTAAGCGCCGGGGGAGATACAGGGTCATCAGGTTGTCCCACGTGAGGCTCGCGGTCTTCATCCCCATTTTCCAGCTGAGGTCACTGAGGCCCAGAGCAGGGAAGTGACTGGCCCACAGTCACACAGCTGACCAGTGGCAGAGTCGGGATTCGAACCCATGACCTCCGCCTCCCAAGCCCGGGCTCTTTTCCACCGAGCCAGGCTGCTTCTCGAGCGGTTTCCCGTCCTCCTCGGCATCAACTGGTAACGCCTCAGGGTCGGCTTCGAAGCACGTAATCCCCTGGCCCCCTCCAACCTCGCCTCGCTCCTCTCCGACTCCTTGCCCACATCCTATCACTCTCCCCGCCTTCAAAAGCCTTTTTGAAAGCCCACCTCCTCCGAGAGGCCCTCCCTCTCCTCTTCTCCCACTCCCTTCTGCGTCGCCCTCGCGTTTGGATTTGCGCCCTCGATTCGCCCCCTCCCTCAGCCCCTCGGCACTTAGATCCATAGCCGTTATTTATTCATTCACCTCAACGTCCACCTCCCCCTGGATTCATCCATTCCCTCGTAGCGACCGAGCGTCCTCTGTGTGCCCAGCGCCGTACTGAGCGCCTGGGAAGGAGCGATACGACCGACTGACCGACAGGACCCAAGGGGCGACTTCCCGGCCCCTCCGCTCTCCCCGCGATCCGGCCCCTCCCGATCCTCACCGTCCCTAAAATCCCTCGGCCGGAGGCCGCCAGGGGAGGTGAGGCGGGGAATCGGGGTGGGGGGCCGGCCGCTGGCCCGGGTCGAGCGGAGAGGGGAATCCGGAGGTCGGAGATCTCTCCGGAGGGAGAGAACCGTTCGGCGGGGGAAGCCGGGTACAAGCTGAGACGGGAGTAGGAGGATGCGGTCAGAGAGCGGAGACCGGGGCGGGTGGCGAGCTCAGAAATAGACGGCGTTACCCACGGCGAGATTTGGGGCGTGGGTGGTCGGGCCACTCGAAGCCCAGCGCGGGCCATTGCACAGCTGTACCTACTGAACGCCTACTCGGCCGAGCGCTGGGGCAGACACTTAGTACGGGGCTCTGCGCCCGGGAAGCGCTCGGTGAGGACCATCGGACACACGCGCTGATGGGGTTGGATGCGGTCCCCGCCCCACGCGGGGCTGATGGTCTTCGGGAAGGAGCGCGGCCCGGTGGGTAGAACGCGGGCCCGGGCGTCAGAAGGGCCCGTGTTCCGATCCCGGCTCCTCCGCCCGTCTGCTGCGTGGCCTCGGGCAAGGGCTTGGCCTCTCTGGGCCCCGGTCGCCTCACCCGACGAATGGGGACCCAGACCGCGAATCCCACGCGGGACGGGGGCCGACGAGCCCCGGCGCCTGCTCGACACAGAGCGAGCGCTTAACGGATACCGTCACCGTGACGGTGACTGTTACTCATCCCCATTTCGCAGACGAGGCCCGGGGAAGCGAAGCGAGGTCGCCCAGCCGACGAGCGGCGGAGCCGGGGGGAGAACCCGGGTCCCCCCGGCTCCCAGGCTTCTACCCGCTCAGGACGGTGATTTTGTTTTTTCTTAATTTTCTTTCTTTTAGAAAAGGGGTTGGCTGCTCCTGGCCGAGAGCCAGTTCCGGTTCCCGGGGAGCGGCCTCAGGGACCCTTCCCTCGGCTCCTTCTACGTCATTCTCCCTTCCAACTCCTTCTCGCTGCTGGTTAAGGCCGTGGCCTCCCGGGAGCTCCTGCTGCCCTGTCCTCTCCCGGCTCTCCCGGACGGCCCGGAAGCCACCGCGCTCGGCGACGTGGAGGTGAGAGGGGGTGGGGAGGCGAGCAGGGGAAAGAGGGGGGACGGAGAGGGGACGGGGGGCAAGGGGTGGACCCCGAGGGGAGGACCGGAGGAAAGAAACCGAGAGAGCGAGCAGAGGAAAAGGGGGCTCGGGGGGCAGAAAGACCTGGCTTCCAAACCCGGCTCTGTCCCTCGTCCGCCGGGTGACCTCGGGCCGGTCACCTCACTTCTCTAGGCCTCCGTTTCCACGTCTGGAAAATGGGGATCCCCTCCGACTTGGGCTGGGAGCCCCATGGCGGGGCGGGGGGCAGTGATAATAACTGTGGTATTTGTCCGTTGACTGGTTCAGTCGCGTTCATTCATTCGATCGTATTAACTGAACGCCTACTGTACGCGGAGCGCCGTACTAAGCGCTTGGGAAGTGCAATTAGGCGACGGATGGAGACGATCCCTACCCGACAGCGGGCTCTCGGTCCAGCATGGGGGAGACGGACAACGAAGCAGAAGAAAAGAAGTAAAAAGGCATCGACTGTGTGCAGAGCACCTGGTTAAAGCGCTTGGAAAGTACAGTTCAGCAATCGACGCTCACTACGTGCCAGGCATCGTACTGAGCGCTGGGGCGGACCCCAGCGGATTGGATTGGACACAATCCCTGTCCCACGTGCGCTTCACGGGCTCCAGCCCCATTTTCCAGATGAGGTAAATGAGGCACAGAGGAGCAAAGTAACTTGCCCGAGCCCACGTAAGCAGACCAGCGGCAGAGTCGGGATCAGAACCCATGACCTTCTGATTCCCACGCTGCCTCTCGGAGTCCAAGAGGGAGAGGAAGGAGGGAGCGAGCGAGGGAGAGGGGAAGGAGGAGGAGGAAGAAAAGCGTAGGGCATCTGCGGGAAGAGGGCGGGGAGGAGAGGAAGGGAAGAAGGGAAGGAATAAAGACATGAAGCGCTTTCGATGTGCCAAGCCCTGCCCTGAGCGCTGGGATAGGGGATCAGAAGGCAGGAAGCAGCGTGAGGTCGTGGGTTCTAATCCCGGCCCTGCCCCTTCACGATGTTGCTATCCGTTAAGCGCTCACCATGTGCGGAGCGCCGTTCGAAGCGCCGGGGGAGGTCCAGGGTCATCAGATGGTCCCACGTGAGGCTCACGGTCTTCATCCCCATTTTCCGGATGAGGTCCCTGAGGCACCGAGAAGTGAAGTGACCCGCCCACAGTCACGCGGCCGACAAGCGGCGGAGCCGGGATCCGAACCCCTGACCTCCGACTCCAGCTTCAGCTGACACGTGTCGGCTGTGTGACCTCGGGCAAGTCACTTCACTTCCCCGGGCCTCAGTGACCTCATCTGGAAAACGCGGCTGAAGACGGGGAGCCCACGGGGGGCCGGCCTGATGACCACCTCGTATCCACCCCGGCGCTGAGGACGGTGCTCGGCACACAGTAAGCACCTAATGCCAACATTACGATTATTATCATCATTCTGAGAAGTGGAGCAGCCAAGGGCTGAGCGAGGCCTTTAGAGGAGGGCGCAGGCACCTCACAAAGGAGGAAATGAATCTACAGATCATTTCCTCCTCCTCCTCCTCCCGCTTCCTGGGCGGGGCCCGGCCTCAGCCTAGATCCTCATTTCCTCCCCGTCCGTCGGCGAGGCCTTGTGGCGAGAGTCCGGGCCTGGGAGCGAGAAGGACCTGGGTTCTAATCCTCCCTCCGCCCCCGGCCTCTCTGTGACCTCGGGCAAGTGGCTTCACCTCGCTGGGCCTCAGTTCCTCGTCTGTAAAAGATGGGGGGGAAGACCGTGAGTCCCGTTGCCTCCGTGCATTCCTCCGATCATATTTATTGAGCGCCTACCGCGCGCAGACCAAGCGCTTGGGAAAAAACAAAATAACAGACACGTTCTCTGCCCACAGTGAGCTTACAGTCTAGAGGGGGAGGCAGTTTAAAGGGGAAGGTATCCGCCACGGTGCCTGGCACGTAGGAAACGCCGAACAAACGCCATCATCATCATCATCATCGGATGAGCCGTAAAGTCGCAGTCGGCTCTGGGCAGACCCGTGGGGGGGGGGGGGGGGGGGGGGAGCTCTGCAGAAGGCTTTCCTGGCACGGGCCCGGGAGGCAGAAGGTCGTGGGTTCTAATCCCGGCCCCCCCCCACTTGTCTGCTGGGGGACCGTGGGCCGTGGGCGAGTCGCTTCCCTTCTCTGGGCCTCAGTGACCTCATCTGTAAAATGAGGACGAAGACCGTCAGCCCCATGGGGGACAGGGGCTGCGTCCACCCCGATTACCCTGTCTCTATCCCAGCGCTTAGAACAGTGCCTGGCACATAGTAAGCGCCGAACAAACGCCATCATTATCATCATTATCATCAACGGCTCTCTGGTCCTGGTCCCCACCCGGCCCGGTGGAGCCCGGGCCTAAATTTGCAGCCGGTGACAAGGGAGCCCACCGGGAGTCACCGGCCAGCTGGTCTCGGCTTAGCCCTGCCGGTCCTCCCGACCCGGGCTCCGTCTCTGACCGCGTGACGGGGACACCGGAATTCTTCGGACCGTAATCCCCTCGAGGCCAGAGGCTGCGCCTTTCCCCTTCTCTTTCGCTTCAAGTTGGAGGCGGACCGGGAACGCGTCCGTCGCGGTGTCAGACTGGACTCTCCCGAGCGCTTAATACGGTGCTCCGAGCCCAGCGAGCGCTCCCTAAATACGAACGAATGAGTGAATGAAGTGTGGCTCTTATGGGAGGCGGGGGTGGGCCACTGGAAAAAGCCCGGGGGTGGGCACTGTAGACGACACCGCCATCCTTCCCGTCCCACGGGCCCATAACCTTGGCGTGTTCGCCTTGATTCCTCTCTCTCATTCATATTCAAACCGTACGGCCGGTGTGGGCAGGGATGGTCTCTATCGCTGAACTGAACTTTCCGAGCGCTCAGGACGCCGACCGAAAGAACGAATGGATCCGTCCCTAAGTCCCGTCGGTCCCGCCTTCGCCGCCTCGCTAAAATCCGCCCTGGCCTCTCCATCCGACCCGCCACCCCGCGAATCCAACCACTTCTCCTATCCCGCCTCGACCACCTCGTCAGCCTCCTCGCCGAGCGCCCGGCCTCCCGTCTCTCCCCGCTGCGGTCCACGCTTCACTCTGCTGCCCGGATCGTTTTTGTACAGAAACGTTCAGGACGCGTTTCCCCGCTCCTCGAGAGTCTCCCGGGGCGGCCCGGCCGCCCCCGCAGCGAACGGAAACTCCTCGCCGCCGGCTTTAAAAGCGGTCCATCCCCTCGCCCCCCTCCTACCTCACCTCGCTCCCCTCCCGCTACGACCCGGCCCGCACGCTCCGCTCCTCTTAATGCCCACCTTCTCACCGTCCCTCCATCTCTTCCACCTCTCCGCCGACCTCTCGCCCGCATCCCGCCTCTGGCCCCGAACGCCCTCCCTCCTCGTATCCGACAGACGACCCTCCCCCGCCCCGTTCCAAGCCTCGCGGAGGCCCCCCTCCTCCGAGAGGCCTTCCCCGACTAAGCCCTCCTTTCTTCTTCTTCCACTCCCTTCCGTGTCGCCCCGTCTCCTTCCTTTTATTCGACCCCCTCCCGGCCCCCCAGCACTCACGTCCCCGTCGGTGATTTGATTTATTTCTAGTACTGTCTGTCGTCCCCGCCGCCGCCCCCCCCCCAGCCCGCCGTAGACCGTAAGCTCGCTTGTGTCCGTTCATTCGATCGCATTTCGGTCGTATTTACTGAGCGCTCACTGTGTGCAGGGCGCCTGTACTAAGCGCTCCACCGTACCCTCCCAAGCGCCCCGCACACAATAAGTACGTCTGACTGACAGACTCCGTTAGAAAAAACCCCACCGTCGTCACGCGTACCCTCTCCCGTACCCACCCGCGGTGACCGGACTGACCCCGGATCTGCCCCTCGCCCCTTCTCTGGCAGAGTGCCCTGGACCGGCTGTTGGTGGAGCCCACCTACAACCCCCTGCAGGCCGTGACTCACCTGTACCGGCACCTGAGAAGGAAGCTCACCAAGTCCCCCAGGTCCCGGTCGCTTGCCCGGCGCGGGGAGCTGCAGTCATCCGAGCAGGCCCCTCCGGCCCAGGTACAGCCGGTCCTCGAGGGTTGGGCGGATTCTCCCCCGGCCCCTCCGGAAAGGATTCTCCCCAGCTCCTCCGGAAGGGATCTTCCCCGACCCTTCCGGGAAGGGTCCTCCCCAGCGCCTCCTGCTCGGAGGGAAAGCCGCGGTGGGGGAAAGGAGCTGGGGGCGGGACGGGGCGGGGGGGAGCGGAAGCGAGTCGGAGGATCGGAAGGAAGGAGGACGGCCCCGTCCCCGGCTCAAACCCCAGGGTCCCTGTGAACTGGGAGGCTCTGGTCCTCCCAGCTCTCCGTAATGGGGTGGGTGGGTGCGGGGAGGGGCTGCCGGGATGAAGAGGGCAGAGGCAGCACGGCCTAGCACATTAGAGCCCGGGCCCGGGGGTCAGAAGGACCCGGGTCCTGATCCCGGCTCCGCCACTGGTCTGCTGGGTGACCTGGGGCGAGTCACTGACCCGGGGCAAGTCATGTCACTTGTCTGGGCCTCGCTTCCCTCACCTGTGAAATGGGGATGAAGACCGAGCCCCTCGTGGAACAGGGACCGCGTCCAACCCGAGGAGCTCGTACCTACCCCAGCGCTCGGAACGGTGCCCGACACACAGCGGGTGCCCGACGGCCATTACCAACTGGGGTGGGGGGGAGGAGGGAGAGATCGAGAGGAGGAAGGTCTGAGCCCAAGCACGGGGCAGGGGCGCTGTGTCTGCCCTGGAACAATAATAATAATAATAATAATAATAACGGCATCTACTAAGCACTAATTACGTACCAAGCACTGTACCAGGCACTCGGGGAGACACAAGATCCTCAGGTCCCACGTGGGGCTCCCGATCGAAACCGGAGGGAGGAAGAGTTGCTCCCCATTCACAGGTGAGGTAAGAGAGGCCCAGAGAAGGAAAGTGAACTCGCCCCAAGTCACACAGCAGAGAAGAGGCGGGACCAGAACCCAGGTCTCCCGACTCTCGGGCCCGTGCTCTAGCCGCTAGGCCACGCTGCCTCCCCCCAGCCCCACCTTCCCGTTTTCCTGTCTTCCCCCTCGCCTTCCCCTGGGCCCACCTTTTCCCTCTCCTCCCCCTTCCCTCCTCCTCCTCCCCTCCCCTCCTCCCCCCGCCCTTTCCCTTTCCCTCCCCGACCCTATCCCTCTCGCCCCACCCATCGTCCGCCTTCACCCGTCTCCATTTCTTTCCGGCAGCCCAAGAGAGCGCGGGCCACGGTCGTCGCCCCGATCAAGACCTCTACGGTCTCCTCCTCGCTCCCCGGGCCGCCTCCGGGGCCGAAGCCTTCCTCAGAACCACCCCTCTTCTCCGAAGAGGATGAGGAATTTCTCCTGGGGATGTAGCTCCCCCGGACCACTCCCTCGCCCCCCCCTCCCCGCCGTCCTCCCCCACTCCCTCTTTCTGCCGAGAGGCCGAAAAGCCCGAGGTCGCTCGCTCTTCCCCGACCGGCGTCCCGGAGCGCCCGTCCGTCGTCACCGGCGGCCGCCGAGGCCCCGCTCGGGGCGCGAGGCCCGGACGCCCGACTCACACCTCTCCGCCCGTCAACCGGGCCCCCCCCCCCGGCTCTCGGTTCGCCATCCCCGGGGGGCCGGGGCTCAGCCAGAGCTAGACGGGGCTACCGGCGGGCACCCGGGTCCGCGACGGCCGCACCCCGGGGTTAGACCGGACCGCTCCCGGTCCTCCCGGACCCCGCTGCCTCCCTCCCGCCCGCCTCCCTCATCCGACGGAGCGGAGGCCCCCCCTCCCCGAGGGCCGTGGCCCGATGCCTTCCCCGTTTCGACGGGGCCTGCCGTTCGGGGGCTTCTCGGAATACACCCTTCGTCTGAGCCTCACGTCCCCAGCCTCCTCCCCTTCTGTCTGGGCGGCGAGGGGCGAGCGGGGGGACGAGCGGGGGGGGGGGGCGTGCCGGTGCGGCGAGGTCATTCATTCGTCCGACCGTGGTCATCGAGCGCTTACTGTGTAGTGGGCGCCTGGGAGAGCGCCACGGTTCATTCCTTCGGTCATCTCTACCGAGGGCTGACCGCGTGCAGAACACCGCGCCCAGCGCTGGGGAGAGTAAAATACCCCAACCAACCGACGCACCGCCTGCCCACAACCTGGCGTCTAGAGCAGGCCTGTCCAGCCCCGGGTTTTAGACGCGCGGGCCTGGCGGTCCGCACTCCGGAAGGGAGCCCTTAGCACCGATAATCAACCCGATGATGATCACGGCCGCGGTATTTCCGAAGCGCTCACCGCGTGCCGGGCACCGTGCGGAGCGCCGGGGTCGATACGGCGAACGGGGTTGGACGCGGTCCCCGTCCCACGTAGGGCTCGCGGCCTTCGTCCCCATTTTACAGACGGGGCGACCGAGGCACGGAGAAGCGAAGCGTCTCGACGCAGGTCAGCCGGCGGGCGAGGGGCGGAGCCGGGATCGCAACCCAGGTCCTCCTGTCGTCCCGGGTCCTCTCCACCGGGTCGACCCCGCCAAGGCTGGCCACGGGTCCCCGGGGCTCCCGTCCCGTCGGTCCCCGCTCGGTCCTCCGCGCCTCTGCCCCGGGAGTCCGTCCGCCCCGTGATCCCCTCTGAACCCCGGCAACCCCTCGGGCGAACCCGGGCCCGGCGGAGCCGCGGGAGACCCCCGTCACCTCCCCCTCCGGGCCGCGAGCCCGTCGTGGGCGGGGACCGCGTCCGCCGGTTGCGACATCTCGCTCTCCCGAGCGCTCAATAAATACGACCCATCGAAAGAGTGAATCGAGCTCCAGGGCCCGGAGCGATGCTGACGGGCCAGCCACGCCGGGGCCCGGACGCCTGAAGGGGCAGCGTGCCCATCGCCCTCCCGGACCGGTGACCGTCCGACTCCCCCCGGCTCCCTCCTGGTTACCCAACGCGGACCATCGGCCCGTGGACCGACGCGGGTTAGGGGGCTGGAGCCCCGGGTTCCGACCCCGGCTCCGCCACGCGTCTGCCGCCTTCGGGAGAGGCGCTCCGCTTCTCCGGGCCGCAGTTCCCTCGTCTCTACAACGAGGGGCGGGCCCGAGCCCCCCGCGGGACGGGGACGGTGCCCAACCTCACCGGTCTCCATCCGCCCCGGTGCCCGGGACGGCGCCCGACACGTAGCCGGCGCTCAACAGGGACCGTGATTATGACGAAGGCCCCTCGGCGACCCGCCGCTCCGTCTTGTCCGTCCCCGTGGGAACGGGTTCCGGTCCCGCCCGCCTCCCGTCCCCGCCGTCCCCCCAGAGAACGACCGGCTCCGTCTGCCCGGAACCCGTCGCCCTCACCGTCCGCGGCGGACCGCGGTCCCGGCCGGCGGTAGCCGGCGAGGGGCCGCGCCCGGGACGGACGGGTCCGGGGAGCGCTGCCGCCCGCTCCCTCCCGGGGCTCACCGGGCCGGCGGCCCCGGGGCCGGCGGCCTCCGCCTCTTCCTCCCGTCCCCCGCCCCCTCCGCGGGGGGTGCCCGCCGGCTTGGCGCGTCGAGGCCCGGTTCCCGTGACGCCCGGTCCCGCCGCCTTCTCCGCACGTGCTCGGCTCTCCCGAGCCGATGGCCGTCGACGGAACCCTACGCGCCCGCCCGCGCCCTCCCACCCGCGCCCCGGTACCGCCGCCCGCACCCCAGGGACGGGCCCCCACCCTGGCCTGACCGCCCCCCCCGGCCCCCGACCCCCAGCCCGGCCGTTTCAGAGCGGCGGAGGGGTCGGACGCCGAGGCGGCCCCTGGCCCCGACTCCTCCTCCCGGGCCTCCTCCCTCCCGGACCGCGCCGCCCAACTCCGCGGGGGCTCATCTCCAGGACTCCTCCAGACGGGCGGGCCCCCGCTCTCCTATCTTCCCTCCCCCGCCCAACCCCCGAGCTCCTTCGCCCACCTCGGACGCGGCCCGGAAGGACCGGGGACGGGCCTCGGCCTCTTCCCGGACCCCCCCCCCCGCCGTCCGTCGGCCGCGGGCCGACCGGGCCCGATGCCCCCGGGGTGGCCGAGGGGTCTCCGGCCAGTTCGTTCCCTGGTCTACCTGGGCGTCCCGGGTTTGATCCTGCGGGGGACGGGGAGGGGGACGGTGGGGAGCCAGGGCGGAAGGCCACGCTTCCCGCTCGGGCCCGGGGCCACGCGGAGGCGAGATTAGACATCCCGCCCCTTCCGCGTGGGTCGAGAGCCGGCCCGCGGCCCCCCGCTCCCCACGGGACCCTCCTCCCCCGTCCCCCCGTCCCCCGCCCCCCTCCGGCTCACTTCCTCCTCCGGCCCGGTTCGGGCGGGAAGGGCCCACGTGACGGGCCCAAGAGGAAGTCTAGAGTTCAAGCCTGCGGCCGCAGGGCTGAGGGGGGGAGGAGGAGGGGGAGGAGAGGGAGGGGAGCTGGGGGGGGGGGGGGGTTGGGAAACGGAGCGGGGGTGGGGGGGTGGAGTCGGGGAGGAAGTAGGGCAGCGGGGCTGGGGGGATTTCCCGACCCGGGGACCACGGGCGCGGCGGGGGGAGGCGAGGGGGGGGGGGGGCCTCCCGGGGAGGCATCCCCAGAAGGGGAGCAGAGGCGGGACCCCCGGGAGAGGAGCGGGAGGCGGGGGGGGGGGGGATCCCCGTCCCCCAGACGGTCCCCGCTCCGAGGGCTCCCCGGCCCCGAATACGGCCCAGGCGGGATCTCCGCTCCCGCGCTAGGGTCCCAGGCTCAGACACGGGTCACCCCGGCACAGGGTTGGAAAATTTAATCTCCCCGCGGGACGCGCCGCCCCGGGGTCGGAGGAACGCGACGGCCGGGACGGGCAGCGGCGGGGGCCCGAGCCGGAAGGCTCCCCGGCACCCCTCCGCCCCGCCGCCCCTCGGCCGGGGCCGGCCGTCAGATCTCCCGAGGTCCTCGTACGGGGCCCGACCCCCGAGGCCCGGGTCCCGGGGCCGGGCCCCCCGGCCCGCGGCCCGGCGCCGGCGGCGCCGTCGAGGGGCCCGCGGGGGATCGGCGGGAGGCCGGGGGGGGGCGGCGGGGCCTGGGGCTTGGGGGCGGGGAGGGGCTTGGGGCCGCGGGGGGCCGAGGCGCAGAAGGGCGGGACGGCGTAGTCGTCGACGGCGGGGTCGTAGGGGAACTCGTAGCCGGAGTCCCGCGGCCGGGCCCGGCAGCGCCAGGCCTCCCGGGGGTCTTCGGCCTCGGCGTAGAGGGCGGGGGGCGCGGGGGCGGCGGGGCCCCCGGGCTCGGTGTAGACGGGCTCGGCCGGCCCGCCCAGCGACGCGTCCGCGAGCCGCTGCCGGACGTGCTCGTACAGGCCCCGGAAGGGCCGGGGGTCCTTCCGCCGGCCCCCGGCCCGGCCCCGCTCCCGGCTGTCCACGGGGTCCGAGTACAGGGGGTCGCGGGCCGGGGCGGGGACGGCCCGCAGCGCGTCCAGGGGCTCGGCGTAGAGGCCGGCGGGCGGCCCGTCGCCCCCGGGGCCGCGCGGTCGGCCGCCCGCCGGGCGGGGGCGGGGCGGGGGGCTCCCGCCCTCCAGGGAGCCGGCGCTGCGGCGGCCCCGCCCCCGGGCCTCTGGCGGCGGATGGCCGACTCCACCGCCCGGAAGATCCGGTCGCCCTGCTCCGTCTCGAACGTGAAGTTCCCGGGGCCCGAGGAGCAGCGCCGGCCGGCCTCGAAGGAAAACATCACCTGGGGGGGGGGGGCGCGAGGGAAGGGGAGACCCTGCTGGCCGGGGAACGGGTCCGCCCGCTCCGCCGGGCTATCCTCTCCCCGGCGCCTAGCGCGGCGGCCCCGCGCCCCGGGAAGGGCTCCGGTCCGGAAGCCCCTCGCGGGCAGGGAGGACGTCCGCCGACCCGGTCGTGCCGTCCCTCCCGGGCCCCGGGCGCTCACGACGGCGCTCTGCGCGCCGCGAGCCCCCGGTGAGTACGACCGCGGGCGGCGCCCCGCGGGTCCGCTAGCTGCCGCGCCGTCCTCCCCCGAGCGCCCGGTCCAGTGCTCTGCACGCGGTAAGCGCCCTTGCCCCGGGAGCCCTCGGCCGGCTCCGTCGGGACGTCCTCTCCCCAGCGCCGGGTCCGGTGCCCCGCACGCAGGAAGGGGTCCGGAGACGCCCTCCAGGGCGGAGGGCGGCGCTACGGGCCCCCGGGGGCTAGGACGGGGAGGTGGCCCGTGGCCCTCTCCGTCCTCGGTCGCCCCCCGAGTCGGGGAGGAGGGGAAGCCGGCCCACCCGTGCGGCCCCGGGTGCGGGATCCCCCCCGCCCCGGATCCCGCCCGCCCCGGCCCTCCCCGGCTCACCCGATCGCGGCCGTAGCGCCTCAGCAGCGTGTAGGGCCAGGTGAAGAGGGGCTCCCGGGCCCGGGGCTCGGCCAGGCTCAGCCCCCGCTCCTCCGTCCGCAGCAGGTAGGGGCCCCGGAGCCCGCAGCGCTCGGCCGCCTCCGTCCTCTGCACCGTCACCCAGAACTCCGACGCTGGAGGGGGACCGCGGCCGCGGTCGGGCGCGGGGAGGGGCCTCCTCTCCCCTCGGACGTCCGGTCCCGTCCGGCGGCCCCGCCGCCGCCACGTCCCCGCGGGCCCGGGCCCTCCCCGCCCCCCCGCCCAGAGCGTCCCCCTCCGGTCGCCGTCCGGGAGGCGGAGGGCCGGGCCCCCCCCCCCCCCCGACGGGGTCCCCGGGCCGGGCCCGGGCCCGGGGGGGCGTCGCGGCCCAGCGGCCGGGGCCGGGGAGTCGGAAGGCCCCGGGTTCCCCGCCGCCGGTCGGCCGCGTGACCTCGGGCAAATCGCTTCTCTTCTCCGGGCCTCCGTCCCCTCGGCCGTAGAGCCGCGAGCCCCGTGGGGCGGGGGTCGGGGATCGGGTCCGACCCGACGAGGTCGGACCCACCCCGGCGGGCGGAACGGGGCCCGGCCCGGCGTGAGGGTCTTAACGGACGCCACCGACGCCGTCGGCGCGCCGGGATCCGCCGGCCCGAACGGGTTCTCCCCCCCCGGGCCCCCCGCCGGCTCACCTTCTTCCCTGGAGCAGTAGAGGGAATTCTCCAGCATCTCCAGGGCCGCCGCCGGGCCCGGACCGCCGTCCGCGGAGCCCGGGCTCGGGCCGTCCTTCCGGAGGGCGGAGCGGGAGGGACACCCCGGGTCACCCCCGCTCCTCCGGACCCTCCGGCGGCCGCCGGGGAGGAGGGGCCGCTCCTCCCCGCCGGCCCCTCGCCCCCTCCCGCCCCGCCCCGCCGCCCGGGCGCCTCGCTCCTCGCCCCGCCTCGACCTCGCCGCCGACCCCCGGCCCGCGTCCCCGACGCGCCCCCCCCTCCTCCGGTCCGCCGGACGAGCGCCCCCGGCCCGTCCCCTCCGGGGGGGCCTTCCCCGACGAAGCCCCCCGTCTCCTCTCCCCTCGCCCCCTCCGACGGCCTCCGCCCCGGCCCCCGCGCCCGCCGCCGCGACCCGTCGACCCGCGCCGCCGGCCCGCCCGCCCCCCTCCGGACCGTGCGCCCGGCCGGCGCCCCACCGGGAAGGCGATGCGGCGGAGCGTCTGGACCCAGGCGGCGCTGGCCTCGCGCTCGGCGGCGAAGAGGTAGGAGCGGCGGGCGGTGTCGAGGCGGAAGGCCGCCGTGCCGGGCCGGGGGACGCCGTCCAGGACCGCGGGGGCGACGCCGACGCAGTCGGCCAGGCGGATGACCTTGCGGTCCAGGCGCCGGGAACCCGGGCGCTCGGCCCCGCCGGGCCCCTTGCCGTCGAAGAACTCCAGGCGGGCCACTCCGTGCCGGCCGGACGGGTAGAGGACCGACCACGTCTTCTTCCACTTCTGCGGGGGCGCACGGGGGAGAGGCGGGCGGTCCGCGGAGGGACGGCAAGGGGCCCCCGGCCACCCCGGGCCCCGGGCCCCGAGCCCGGCCCGCTCCGCTTCCCCCGCCGCCGGCTGGGCGTCCCATCGCCGCCGTCCTCCTTCGACGGGGCCCCCCGACGCTTCCCCCAGAGGAGACGGGGGAGGATGGAGACCCCCGGGGGGGGGGGGGGTGTCCGGGGCCCGCCGCCCCCTCTCCCGCCCCGATGTGGGGGTCCGGGGCCCGAGCGGCCCCCTCCCCCCGGCCCCCCCCCCCCGCGCCCCCCGACCTTGGCCCCGAAGCGGTGACTCTGGCCGTGCACGAAGAGGGGGCCCTCCAGGGCGGCCTCGTCCATGACCTCTGACCTTCGCCCCCCGGGCCCCCCCCCCAGGTCCGGCCCAGGCCCGGGCCCGGGCCCCGCTCCGCTTCCTGCTGCCGCGGGGCGACGGGCGGGACGGGGGTGGGGGGACGGGGCGGGGACCCGCCCGGGGGGGAGGGCCGGGCCCGGGGCCCGCCCCCCGCCCGCGGCTCCGGACCCGCCTCCACCCCGGGCGGCGAGAAGGGAGACGAGGAGAACGTCTCCCGATTGCGCTATTTGTCCGTCTGGTGGGGGTGGACACCTGGAGCCCCAAGGGGGGGCCAACCCGATGACCTCCCATCTCCCCCAGCACCTATCGGCACCTTCCGGTCGCCCCCCCCGCCCCCTCGTCGTCGTCGTCGTCGTCGTCGTCGGGGAAGCAGCTTGGGCCCGGCAGTCGGAGGTGGTGGCTTCCCATCCCGGCTCCGCCACTTGGCCGCCGGGTGACCGGGGGCCGGTCGCTTCACGTCTCCGGGCCTCGGTTCCCTCCTCCGGCGAACGGGGGTGAAGACCGTGAGCCCCGCGACGGACGGCCTGATCGCCTCGCATCCCCCCCGGCCCCGGCGCCCCGCGCCCAGGAAGCGCTTGATAGATGCCGGTGTTATTATTTATCGAGGGCGTCGGCCCCACGGCGGACAACCGGATGGCCGCTCGGATCTTCCCCGGCGCTCGGCGAGACGTCGGTATCCGTGAAGCGCCCGGGGGGGACGCGGGGTCATCGGGTCGCCCGCCGCCCGTGAGGCTCGCGGTCCTGGTCCCCGTCGGACAGATGAGGGAACCGAGGCCCGGGGGAGTCGAGGTCCCGGCCCGGAGTCGCCCGGCGGACGAGGGGCGGGGCCCGGATTCGAACCCGCGACCCCTGGCCCCCGAGCCGCGCCGCCTCCCGGCGCTCGGCGCCCAGCTGGCGCTTCGCGGACACCCTCGTCGTTGTCACTACTACTTATTGAGAGCGCGAGCCCCACGGGGGACGAGCCCATGACCTCGTGTCTCCCCCGGCGCTTAGACCGGCGCCTGGCACAGACTGAGCGCTTGACAGACGCCGTCGTCGTCGTCGTCGCCGCTAAGTGCTGACTGGGTGACGGGCGCTTAGAACGCTGCCGGCCGCCTGTTGAGCACTTGATAACGGCGTCGGTTAAGCGCCTACTAGGTGCCCGGCGCCGTTCCGACCGCCGGGGTGGACACGGGGCGATCGGGTTGTGCCACGTGGGGCTGGGCCCCCGTCCCCGTTTTCCGGATGAGGTCGCCGAGGCCCAGCCAAGTCACGGGACTCTGCCCCGGGCCGCCCGGCGGACAGGGGGCGGGGCCGGGACGAGAACCCACGGCCCCCGACTCCCGGGCCCGGCCTCCTGCCGCCGGGCCGCGGCCCTCGTCATCGTTATCGTAAGCTGATCGGGTCGGTCACGGGCCCCGTCCCACGAGGGGCTCACGGTCTCCGTCCCTGTTTTACAGATGAGGGGACTGAGGCGCAGAGAGGTCGAACGACTTGCCCGGGGGTCACACGGCGGACGAGCGGCAGAGCCGGGATTGGAACCCGAGTCCTGTGACTCCCGAACCCGGGCTCCTTCCACCGGGCCGGGCCTCGGGGGAGGGGGGCAAGCGCTCCCTGCCCCTACGGGAATGTCTGTATCCGCGGGGGGGGGGGGATCTCTGATGGTCGGAGCCCGGGCCCGGGAGTCAGAAGGTCCCGGGTTCCGATCCCACCTCCGCCACTCGTCTGCTGCGTGACCTTGGGCGGGCCCCTCGGCTTCTCTGGACTTAGAACGGCGGCTGGCACATAGTCGGCGCTTAACAGACACCATCATTATTAATATCATCATCATCATCATTCTCTGGGCCTCGTCCGTAAAACGGGGATTGAGGCTGTGACCCGGGCCGGGGAGTCAGAGGCCGTGGGTTCTAATCCCCCCTCGGCCGCTTGTCAGCCGGGCGACTTTGGCCCGGGCACTTCACTTCCCTGGGCCTCAGTTCCCTCGTCCGTCAAGTGGGGATGGAGACCGGGAGCCCCACGGGGGGCCACCCGCTCACCTTGAATCCACCCCGGCGCTCAGAACGGTGCTCGGCACCTAGTGAGCGCCTAACGGACACCGTTACTGTGATCGTATCCGCGCCCGTCTCCCCCTCTAGACCGTAAGCTTCTTCTGGGCGGGGGCGGTTCCTCTGTAGGGTTCTCTCGCACTCTCCCAAGCGCTCAGTACGGTGCCCTGCACGCAGTGAGCCCTCAGTACGTGGGCCGGGGTGAATCCCGTGAGCTCGTCGCGGGCAGGGGGATGTGTCTGTTCTGTGTCCTCTCCCCGGGCGCTCAGCCCGGTGCTCGGCACAGAGACGGATGGGGGTGGTGCCTGGATCCACGGGGAGGGACGACGATGACGACGATGGCGTCCGTTAAGCGCTCACTAGGTGCCCAGCACTGTTCTGAGCGCCGGGGGGCGGGTGGGGGATAGAAGGTCGTCGGGTTGTCCCCCGTGGGGCTCCCGCTCTTCATCCCCCTTTTCCAGACGAGGTCACCGAGGCCCGGAGAAGCCAGGTGGGCGGCCCCGGGTGAGCCAGCCGCCGGGGGGGCGGAGGCGGGATTAGAACCCACGACCCCCGACTCCCCAGCCCGGCCTCTTTCCCGGATCTCCGCAGGGCGTCTCGCCGACCTCTGTGGGGCCGGAGCCGTCTCCGAATCCGCTTCCTCTCTGTCCAGAGGGAGGTTCTCTGCAGCCCCGGGAGGGCCGGGGGAGTCCCTGAATCCAGCGTTTAGAACGGTGCTTGGCACCTAGTAGGCACCGCCACTGTAATCCAGGGGGGCCCCGGGGGCCCGGGCCGGGGGGCGTCCTCCACATCCTCCCCGTGGCCACGCGTGCGCCTTCCCCAGAGCCCCGGCGGGAGCGCGGAAACGGGGGCTGCCCCTTCCTTCCGCTGCCCGGCCCGGGCCCGGGGGAGGAGAGGGGGATGGGGGGGGGGGGGAGGGGGTCCCCAACAGAGCCCCGATTGAGCAGGGCCGGAGCTGGACGTGGATCCGGGATGGGGACGGGGGGAGGGGCCTGCAGGGCGGAGGGGGGAGAGAGGGAGGGGCGTCCACCCCACTCCCCCTCCCCTGCCCGAGCCGGACACTTTTCTTCAAAAGCTCGGATTGAGCCCGGGCGGAAATTCCCCTCTCGGCCCAATCCGACGGTCCTCGCCCGGTCCCGGTCCCCGTCCCGGTCCCGATCCCGGTCCGGCTGTCAGGTAGCGGGGGGCCCTTCGGCGGGAAGGGTCGGGCCCCGCATCCCGGGGGGCTGCGGGGAGGAGGAAGGGCAGGATAAGAGGGAGAGGGGGTGGGGAGGGGGCTCCTTAGGGGCGGGGGACCCGCGGGACAAGAAGAGGATGGATGGGGATGGGGATGGGGATGGGGATGGGAAGAGGGATTTGGGGCGGAGGGCGGAGGGGGGCACTTGAACCGCAATTCCTTCCCCGCGGAGGAGTCAGAGTTTCCATCCGGGCCGGAGGCGGGCCCCGAAGCGAGAGGTCTGGGGGGTGCGGGCCGGGGGGGCCCCCGGCGGGGCCGGGACCGATCTGTTTACTTGTACCGCCGTCGGCCTCCCCCGGCTCCCGTCCCGCGCTGGCGGCTCACCGGGGGCAGGGATCGTCCCTCTTTATCGCCCTCCCGCACTCACCCCGGCGCTCGGTACGGTGCCCCGCCCGCGGCGAGCGCTCGGCGGATACCGCCGGACGGACGGCACGCGCGCCTCCCGCCCCGCCGGGCCGAGAATCCGTCGCGCCACCCGCGTCCGGCCCCGGCGAGCCCGCGTCTCCCCCCGGGACGCTCGGTACGGTCGCCCGCCACCCGGCGAGCGCTCGACGGATCCCGCGATCTCTGGGCTCCTCTGTTTTCTCGTGGCGTTTAAGTGCCTCCTACGTGGCGGGCGCCGTAGTACGCGCCCGGGGAGGACGCGGGCTCGTCAGGTTGGACGCGGTCCCCGTCCCGCGCGGGGCCCGCCGTCTTCATCCCCGTTTCCCGGATGAGGTCGCCGAGGCCCGGAGGGGAACGACCGTGCTGCCTCTCGAGCGCCGGCTACGCGCCGGCCACCGGGCTGAGCGCCGGGGTGGATCCGAGCGAGTCGGTTTGGACGCGGTCCCCGTCCCGCGAGGTCGCCGAGGCCCAGAGAAGTGCGGCGACCCGGCCGAGGTCACCCGGCAGGGAAGCGGCAGGGCGGGGATCAGGAGCAGGGTGGCTCGCCCGAGGTCACCCGGCGGATGAGTGGCGGAGCCGGGATCAGAACCCAGGTCCTCGGCCGTCGCGCGCCGGGAGTCATCGACCGCCTGAGGGTCGGAGCGCGTGGGAGAGTCCAACTGACTATATCGTAACGATAGTGATGGTATTTGTTAAGCGCTTACTATGTGCCAAGCGCCGTCCCGGGCGCTGGGGCGGATGCGGGGCCGTCAGGTCGCCTCACGTGGGGCCTCGGTCCCCGTTTTCCGGACGAGGTCAGTGAGGCCCAGAGAAGCGAAGTGACCCGCCCGGAGTCCCGCAGCTGGTGAGGGGCGGCGCCGGGATCGGGACCCACGACCCCCCGACTCCCGGGCCCCGGCTCTCCCCGCTGAGCCACGCCGTCCCGAGGCCCGGGAGGCGGGGGACGGGCCACCGCGGGGGAGACAGAGAGCGAGGGAAGACGCAGGGGCGAGAGCTGGGGAGAGCGTGGAGTCCAAACGAGGATGAGGAGCCGAGCCGGGGCCCCCGAGGCCCGCTTCTTCCGTCGCCTCGGAAATGGGCCCGAAAGGCCGGGGGAGCGAATCCTCCCCTCAGCCGGCCGCCGGCCGGGGCCGGGGTAGGGGTGGGGAACGGGGCAGGAAGCGATGACGGGAGCGGGGAAGACTCCGTCCCTTCAGCCGATGGATCCGTCGATCCATGGACGGTAGTCGCCGGGCGCTTCCGGCGCGCGGGGCGCCGGGCCGGACCCCGGGGAGAGGGCAGGGCGGCCGAGTCGGGAGACGCCTCCCCCGTCCTCCGCGAGCCGACGGTCTGGAGGGCCTAGGCAGTCGAGTAAACAATCTCTACTCTCCGATTCCCCATCGAGCCCTCCTCTATAATTCCCGAGCGCCGCGGGGCCGAAGGTGGGGCGGGGAGCGGATGCCCAGAGGTCACGGCTCCGAGTGCGTGCAACGATAATCAGTGACGAGCGGGGTGCCCGTCGGGCGCCTAGGACGTGCCGGGCCCCGCACGCGGTCCCCGGCCCGGGCCTCGTCCCCCTCTCCCAGACGAGGGAACCGAGGCCCGGGGAAGGGAAGTGACTCGCCCGGGGCCACGGGGCCGACGAGCGGAGCGGCCGGGCCGGGCCGCCCGCCCCGACGGGCCCCCGGCCTTCCCGCCGCGGCCGAGGGGCCCGCGGGCCGGGGGCGGGATGCAGGTCCGTGTGTGAGCCTCTGTGTGAATGCGCGCGTCTGTGCCTGGGCGACGTGTGCGCTTCCGAATGAAATGCGGCTCTGTCCGAGGGGTTGAACGTGCCCGTGCGTGCGCGCGTCGGGGGGTGGGGGGCGGAGGGGGGAGGGGGGAGGGCCTGTCCCGGCGCGTGGGCCCACGTGGGTCCCCGACCGTCGGTGTGCGTCCCGCGGGAGTGGGTCCGCGGACCCGTGCCCGTGTGCCCTTTCTCCGTCCCTCAGGTGGGCCCGTCGGCTCCGCGCGCGCGTATGAGGGCGGTGTGGGTTTGTGCGCACGCGCGTTTGATGACGACGGTAATCGCGACGGCGATGGCGGTAATCGTTGAGCGCTTGCTAGGGGCCAAGCTCCGTTCTGAGCACCGTTAACTATCGTCCGACCGGGGCCTGGCGCACGGTCGGCGCTTAGACGGCATGATCGTACGAACAGTCGTGATCACGGTGCTCGTTAAGAGCTTCGTAGGTGCCATTCGTCCGTTCATTCGATCGTACCTACTGAGCGCTTACCGCGCGCACAGCGCCGTACCGAGCGCTTGGAAAGTACGGGCCGGCAACCGACGGAGACGATCCCTACCCCACGACGGGCTCGCGGTCTAGGAGGGGGAGGCAGACGAGGAAACAAGATAGCCGGGCATCAACAGCATCAAAATAGATCAGTAGAATTACAGGGATGTACGCGTCGTCGATGAAATCAACAGAGCGACAGACATGTCCAAATACAGACAAGTGCCGGGGGGAGGGAAAGGGGGTGGAGCAGAGGGAGGGAGTCGGGGCGACGGGGGGGGGGCGGGGAGGAGGAGGAGCAGAGGGAAAGGGGGGCGCTCCGTGTGGGAAGGCCTCCTGGAGGAGGCGAGCTCTCGGGAGGGCTTCGAAGAGGGGAAGAGAGCTGCCTGAGCTACCGAGTGGGGGCCTGAAAGTCAGAAGGACCCGGGTTCCGATCCCGCCTCCGCCGAGCGTCGGCCGGGTGACCTTAGGCAAGTCACTGAACCGCCCTGGGCCTCAGTTACCTCCCCTGCCGAAGACTCGCCTCTAGGGCCTTAGCACTGCTCTAAGCGCTGGGGGAGATAGAAGGTCGTCAGGTCGCCCCCCCCCCCCCCCCGCCCCGCGGGGCTGACCGTCTTCATCCCCCCTTTCCGGCTGAGGGAACCGAGGCCCAGAGGAGTCAAGTGACCCAGCTGCTCAGCGGCGGAGCCGGGATCAGAACCCACGACCTCCGACCCCCCGAGCCCGGGCGCTTGCCGCCGAGCCGCCCCGCTTACGTTGCCTTCCGTCGGACGCCCGGCCCCGCCGGGGCCGTGAGGGGCTCCGTCTGGGGCGGTCTTCCGCACCCACCGTGTAGGATCCGGGGGCGCTGGCTGGGGCCGGGAACTGTGGATTCCGGGGTGCCGGCGGGGGCCGAGAACCGCGGGGCTCGCGGAGCCGGGTGCGGCCGGAGGCCGTGGAGATTGGGGTGCCCGGGGGGCGGGGGGGGGTGGGGAGCGTCTCTATCCGTTGCCCAACCGTACCTCCCGAGGGCTCAGTCCGGCGCTCCGCACGCGGTAAGCGCTCCGGAAATACGACGGAACGGAGGAAGGAAGGAAAGGCCCGTGGGGTTCGGGAATCCGGTTGGGGGCGAGGACCGCGGGGCTCCGGGGAGTCGGCCGGGGCTGGGGTCGGTGGGGCTGGAGGACCGTGGTGGGCTGGGCCGGAGTCAAGGCGTAATGATGAGGATGGTGTGTTTGTTAAGCGCTCACCACGTGCCAGAGCACTGTTCTAAGCGCTGGGGGGCCTACAAGGTCCCCAGGTTGTCCCACGTGGGACTCACGGAGTTCATCCCCATTTTCCAGATGAGGGAACTGAGGCCCAGAGAAGTGACGTGACTTGCCCGAGGTCACACAGCCGACAGGTGGCGGAGCCGGGATCGGAAGCCACGACCTCCGACTCCCAAGACGGGGCTCCTTCCGTTCCTCCGCGCCGCTCCCGTATGATTCATAAGCGCGGTGGGGCGAACAGCAAATGCCCGGTGGTCACGGCTCCAAGGGCATTTAATTGTAATAATAATAACGGCGGCATCCGTTGGGCGCTGACCATGCGCCAGGCTCCGCGCTAGGCGCCGGGGCGGATCCAAGCGAATCGGGGCGGACTCGGTCCCCGCCCCCGTCTTCCAGACGAGGGACCCGAGGCCCCGGGGAGCGAACGGCACCGACCGAGCGCTTCCGGCGTGCCGAGCGCCGTACGATAGGACGAGAACCTTGGGCGGTTGCCCGTCGGTCTCCGCATCCAACCCAGACCGTCCACCTGTTCGGTTTTGCTGTCCGTCTCCCCGCTTCTAGACCGTGAGCCCGTCGGGCAGGGAATGTCTCTCTCTGTGGCCCAGCTGTACTTTCCAAGCGCCTACTACAGCGCTCCGCACCCAGCAGGTGCTCGATAAACACGACTGAACGAATACCACGGTCGCGTCCCCCGCCCACAACGAGGTGACGGTCTAGAGGGGGAGACGGACATCGACAGAGATGAATACACGACAGATGAGGACATAAAGCGGTGTGGGGCTGGGGGGGGGGCGGGGGGGTGAAGGAAGGGAGCGAGTGCGGGTGACGCAGAGGGGAGTGGGAGAAGAGGAAAGGAGGGCCTAGTCGGGGAAGGCCTCTTGGAGGAGGCGGCCCTCCGATAAGGCTCCGAAGCGGGGCTGGAGCGGGAGAGGGGCGACGTGAGGCCGGAGGGGGCGAGGGGGTCGTGTGCTTCGAGAAGCTTTTTCATTCACTCATTCGTTCGCTCGGTCGTACTGAGCGCTTACCGTGTGCGGAGCACCGTACCGGGCGCTTGGGAAGCACAGTTCGGCGACCGATGGAGACCGTCCCCGCCCCACGACGGGCTCGCGGTCTGGGGGGGGATGGGGGAGACGGACAACGAAACGAAACGGAACAAGCGGACGGTCCGTGTCGGATGCGGAGGTGGGCGGGCGCAACCCGAGGAGGGGGAGGGGGACGTGGAGCCAACGTTTCTGTAGAGAAAGGATCCGGGCGGCCGAGCCCAAGGATGAACTGGAGCGGGGAGAGGCGGGAGGCCGGCGAAGAGGCCGACGACGGTAGCCCGGGCGGGAGAGGAGGAGCGCCCGGATTGAGGCGGCGGCGGTCCGGAGGGCGAGGGGAGGGCGGATCCCGGCGTCGCGGGGAAGTGACGGGTGGCGCCTGTCTGTCTGTCTGTCCGTCCGTCCGTCCGTCCGTCCGTCCCTCAGGCCGCCCCCACCATGAGGCAGGGACGGGGCTGGGGTCTCTTCGCCGTGCTGTACGGCCTGTGCCTGTGGGCTCGGGCGGCCCGGCCCTCCCCGCGGCCCCCGGCCCCCGGCCCGGCCCCGCCTCCGACCCCCGGGCCCCCGGGGCCGCGCGTCCGCCTGGCGGGCTTCCCGCGGAAGCGCCACGAGGGCCGGGTGGAGGTGCTGCACGCGGGCGAGTGGGGCACCGTCTGCGACGACGACTTCACCCTGGACACCGCCCACGTGTTCTGCCGTCACCTCGGCTTCGTGGCCGCCACCGGCTGGACCCACAGCGCCAAGTACGGGAAAGGCACCGGTGAGTGGCGGCGGGGTCCCGGCCCGGCCCCGGCCCCGGCCCCGGCGGTCTCCGTGCATCTGTCCCTCTCCCCCTCCCTCCCCGTCGCCCCGCAGGCCGCATCTGGCTGGACAACGTGAACTGCGGCGGCGGTGAGAAGAGCGTCGCCGACTGCCAGTCTCGGGGGTGGGGCAACAGCGACTGCACCCACGAGGAGGACGCCGGGGTCATCTGCAAGGACGAGCGCATCCCGGGCTTCTCCGACTCCAACGTCATCGAGGTCAGGCTCGGCCGCCCGCGGAGGGGACCCGGCCCCGACCCCTCCCTTCCGTCGTCTTCGCCGAGCGCCTACCCTGTGCCGAGCGCCGGGCCGAGCGCCCGGGAGAGGACGGCGGGACGACGCGACGGACGCGCTGCCCGCCCACAGCGAGCTCACGGCCTCGACGTCCGCCTCCCCGTTGGTTTCTCTCTGTCGGCGTCTCTCCCCGCCGCCGGGCCGCGAGCTCGTCGCGGGCCGGCAACGCGTCCGTTCAGCGTTCTCTCGTCCTCTCCCGGGCGCTCGGTCCGGTGCCCTGCACCCGGCGAGCGCTCAGTGGATACGACCGAGCGGACGGGGGGATCGCGGCGGACGGGGGCCGGGCCCGGGCGTCGGAAGGTCACGGTTTCGATTCCCGCCGGTCCGCCGTGCGACCTCGGGCAAGTCCCTTCCCTCCTCTGGGCCTCAGTTCCCTCATCGGCAAAATGAGGATTAGAAATAAAATAAGCGGTGGGTATCTGTTAAGCGCTTGCTCCGTGCAGAGCGCCGTTCCGAGCGCCGGGGGATGCAAGGCGTTGAGGCCGTCCCACCTGGGGCTCACAGTTTTCACCCCCATCTGACAGATGAGGTCGCCGAGGCGCGGAGAAGCGAAGCGACTTGCCCACGGTCACACAGCCGGCAGGCGGCGGAGCCGGGATGAGAACCCGCGACCTCTGACTCCCAAGCCCGGGCTCTTTCCCCTGAGCCGCGCTGATCAAGAGCGTGAGCCCCACGTGGGAGGGGGACCGATGGCCTTGCGCCTACCCCCGCGCTCGGAACAGCGCTCGGCCCGTAGCGAGCGCCTAACAAGTACCTTCGTTATTCTTCTTCGCTGGATTCGGACAGCCCGCGCACCGACGGGCAGCCGATCGACCCATCGATCGAGCGACGGGGAAGCAGGGTGGCCCGGTGGAGAGAGGGCCCCGGGGAGGGGGGGTGGCGACGGAGACGGGGCGGGGAAGGGGAGGAGCGGGGAGGTGACGCGGCCCGGGTCCCCCCAGGCGGAGCAGCGGGTCCAGGTGGAAGAGGTGCGTCTCCGCGCCGCCGTCGGGGGAGCCGGCCGCCAGCGGCTGCCCGTCACCGAGGGGCTCGTCGAGGTCAAGCTGCGGGGCCGCTGGGCGCGGGTGTGCGACCTGGGCTGGACCCCCCAGAACAGCCGCGTCGTCTGCGGGATGCTGGGCTTCCCGGCCGAGCGCAAAGTCAACTACAACTTCTACAGGTGAGCGCGGGGGCCGCGGGGAGACCCCGGGGGGGGCCGGCGGAAGGGGAGGGGGCCGGGGCTAAATCCAGCCCGGCGTCGTGGCTAGGGCGCGGGTCTGCGAGTCGGGTCAGGGGTTCTGATCCCGGGCTGCGTGACCTCGGGCGGGTCACCTCGCTTCTCTGGGCCTCGGTTCCCTCCTCCGGAAAACGGGGGTGGAGGCGGCGGGCCCCCCGTGGGGCGGGGACCGCGTCCGGCTCCATTTGCCTCTGCCCACCCCGGCGCTCAGTACGGGGGCCGGCACAGAGCAAGCGCTTAACGGACGCCGTCGTCATTAAATCCGGCTCCACCGCTGCAGTCGGGGGTGCTGGTTAAGCGCGGACCCCGTGGGGCCGAGACGATGACGATGATGGGGTCTGTTAAGCGCTTACTATGTGTCGACCGCTGTTCTAAGCGACGGGGGAGATACGAGGTCATCGGGTTGGACGCGGTCCCCGCCCCCCGGGGGGGCTCCCGGTCTCCATCCCCGTTCTACGGATGAGGGAACCGAGGCGCAGAGCGAGTCGCCCGAGGTCACCCGGCAGACAAGCGGCGGAGCCGGGATGAGAACCCAGGTCCTTCCCACTCCCCCGGCCCGGGCTCCACCCACCAGGCCACGCTGCTTCTCAGGCACCGTAGCAAGCGCGGGGGGAGACGGAAGGCCTTCGGGGGCGCTCGGAGCCGGCCCAGTTGGGGCTCCGGTCCGAGCGTCGATCGAGAAGTTACGGATCCGGACACGAGGCGGGGGGGGGGGGGGGGGATAAGGGGAGCAGACGCCAGCGCCGGGGCGACGCAGAAGGGACTGGGAGAGGGGGAACCGAGGGCCGAGTCGGTCGGCCCAGAGGCGGCGGGCGACAGAGGGTCGGAGGGGCGGGAGCCGAGCGGGGTCCATCGCCGGGGCCCCGCCGAAACCGTCCGGCCGAGCCGGGCCGGGGGAGGACGGAGGTGCCGGTGGTTCCCGAGCCCGGGTCCCCCACGAGCAGCGTGGCCTAGCGGCTGGAGCCCGGGCCCGGGAGTCAGAAGGACCCGCCTCCTAGTCCCGGCTCCGCCTCGTGTCCGCTGGGTGACCTTGGCCAAGTCACCCCCCTCCTCGGGGCCTCGGTTACCTCGGCCGGAAAATGGGGCTTGAGAGTACGAGCCCCAGAAGGGGACCGGGACCGCGTCCACCCCGATGGACTCGCGGCTCCCCCAGCGCTCGGAACGGCGCCGGGCACGTCGGAAGCGCTTGACGAGTACCAGCGCGGCGTAGTGGAGAGAGCACGGGACTGGGGGTCAGGGGGTCACGGGTGCTAATCTCGGCTCTGCCACTGGTCCGCTGCGTGACCCGGGGCGAGTCGCTTCGCTTCTCTGGGCCTCGGCGACCTCGTCCGGGAAACGGGGTTTGAGACCGTGAGCCCCACGCGGGACGGGGACTGGGTCCAACCCCATCCGCTCGTATCCACCCCAGCGCTCCACAGGGTGCCCGGCACGTAGTAGGGGCTTTACGGATGCCGTCGTCGTTAGAATTATTATTATTATTACTATGATTATTATGACTGACAGAGCACCCTTTGTGAACGGGGACCGACTCCTCTGCCACTGCCTTCAAAGGCTCCCAGGCACCTGGTTGGGAGACCCACCCGATAATTAACAGCGGTGATGGAGAGAGACAGAGACGGAGGGAGACTGAGAGAGAGAGAGAGAGAGAGAGAGACAGTCTGTCGGTCAGTCGATCGTATTTATTGAGCACCTGCTGCGTCCAAAGCTCTGTACCGAGCACTCGGGAGCGTACAAAACAACAGACACATTCCCTGCCCACGATAAACTTAGGGTAGAGGGGGAGACGGGCATTAATCTAAATCAATAAATGACAGATCTGGATATAAGTGCCGAGGGGCTGGGAGGGGGGATGGATCGAGGGGGCAAGTCGGGGGCGAAGCGGAAGGGAGTGGGAGAAGAGGAAAGGGGGGCTTAGTCGGGGAAGGCCTCCGGGAGGAGGCGGGCCTTCAATAAGCTCTGGGTGGCGGGGGGGAGGACATTGTCGAGTAAGAGGAAGGAAGGCGTTCCGGGCTCCCGAGCGCTTAGTCCAGTGCTCTGCACACCGTCTGCACACCGTGAGCGCTCGATAGATACCACTGACTGACGGACTGAGGGAGGAGGAGAGGGTGAGCACGTCAGAAGCTCTGACACGCCCTGGACCCGGAATCGGGCGGACAGAAATGGGTGGGAAGGGGCAAGCCTGGGGAGTTGGGGGTTTGTTCTGTCCGGAGGTGCGGGATTGAGGGCCCGAGGGATCCTTAATGATAACGATACAGATAATAATGGTAATGGTACTTGCTGACCACTCACTGTGTGCCGAGCCCTGTTTTAACCGCTCGGTGAAGCTGGGGGGCCTGCAGGGAGATGGCCTCGCTGGGTTACTGGAGGGTCTCCGGGCCCGGGGCTCTCCGTTATTCTCCTCAAAGGGATTCGTCAAACGCTTACTACGCGCCAGCCACCGTACCGAACGCTGGGGTAGGCGCGGGTGACCGGGTCGGACACAGTCCCTGTCCCACGTGGGGCTCCCCGCTTTACAGGTGAGGTGACCGAGGCCCAGAGAAGAGAAGGGACTTTTCCTTCAATGCTATTTAAGTGCTTACTACGTGCCGGGCACCGTCCTAAGCGCGCTGGAGTAGGTACGGGCTAATCAGGTTAGACACAGCCCCCGGGTCCCACGCGGGGCTCAGACTCTTCATCCTCGTTCTACAGATGAGGGCGAAGAGGGCCGGTGAAGTGACTGGTCCGAGGTCACACGACAGAGGTGCAGAGGAGCCGGCACGAGGACCCAGGTCCCTCTGACTCCCAGGCCCGGGTTCTCTTCGCCAGGCCGCCCCGCCTCTCGGTTATGGTAGGGTCGGAGGGCGCGGGGGCTCCGGGGTGTGTCACTGACCAGTGTCGGGGCTGAGGGGGTCCGCCCCGTGGCGCCGGAGGGCCTCCGGTCCTGGGGCTCCCCGGTGTGAGAAGCACTGCGGCCCGAAGGGGCCTGGGACTCAGAAGGTCTTGGGTCTTCATCCCGGCTCTGCCGCTTGTCTGCCGCGTGACCCCGTGCGAGCCACTTCGCTTCTCTGGGCCTCGGTTCCCTCATCGGCAAAACGGGGACTCGATCCCCGTTCTCCCTCCCACTCGGACTGTGAGCTGCAAGTGGGACCCGATTATGTGTGTCGGCGCTTGGCACGTAGTAAGCGCTTGAGAGACACCGCCGTTATCAGCGTTACGATGTTATTATAGGGTCGGGGGGGGGGGTCCTGGGGTTCCCCTCTGTGTTACTGAAGAGTCTCGGGGCTCAGGGGGTCCCCGCAGTAATACCGGAGGGTCCCCGGAAAACTGGCGCTACCTGCTGCGAGAAGCAGCGCGGCCTTGGAGAAGCAGTGCGGCCTAGCGGAAAGAGCCCGGGCCTGGGGGTCGGAAGGACCTGGGTCCTGGCTCCACCACTTGTCTGCCGGGTGACCTCGGGCAGGCCACTTCACTTCTCTCGGCTTCAGTTATTTCCCCCTGTAAAATGGGGATTAAGCCTGTGAGCCCCAGGTGGGACGGGGGCTGTGTCAATCAGTCGATCAGGGGTATTTATCGAGCGCTCGCTACGTACAGAGCACTGCGCTAAGCGCCTGGGAGAACGCAATGCAAGAGAATCAGCAGACACGTTCCCTGCCCGCAACGGGTTTACGGTCCCATGTCATTCGCTTGTATCCCCCCGGCACTTGGCACGGTGCCTGGCGCATAGTAAGCGCTTCAGAAAGCACCCTAAAAAAATGCCATAAATGGTGAGGGAGAGCGGGTGTCGAATTCCCATTTCACAGATGAGGAAACGGGCCCGGAGAAGTCAAGCGACTCGCCCCAGGTCACGCCACGGCTAGCGGAGGAGGTGGGGTGAAAACACGGGGTCCCCCGACTCCCGGGCCCGTGCGCTTTCCACTAGCCTCCCCTGCCGCTCCCCCGCGGTTTGTTCCTGTCGCTCTTTCGGAAGAGTTTTATACACGGGACCGCCTCGGGAGCCAGGGTCGGAGAATTCCCAGAGGAATCCCGGAGAGGAGTAAAATCAGCGTGTCCCCCCCCCGGCCTAGAGGACTCTCCAGTTCACCGCTCCGTTAACGAGCTCCGGGATGCTCGGTTTCTGATGGCGAACTGGGGTTTCGCGTCCTCCCAGAGAACGTCCCGGTTCCGAAAAGAACGTGGAGATGAGAGAGAAGGGGCGAGAGAGGGTCCCTCTGCCTTCCCGTAAAGTTCCGACGGCTTTAGCGTGAGGGAGGGCGCGGGGAGAGGGGAGAAACAAAGAGAGGACAGGAAAGGGAGCCGGAGACAGCGAGGGAGTCAGAAGGGCCCGGGTCCCGATCCCGGCTCTGCCCCTCGTCCGCCGGGTGACCTCGGACACGGCCCCGCACCTCTCTGGGCCTCGGTTCTCTCGCCCGGAAAACGGGGAGGAAGACCGGGAGCCCCACGTGGGACGGGGACCGGGTCCAATCCGACGATCTCGCAGGGCGCCCGGCACACGGTCGGCACTTAACAAATACCACAAAAAAGCCGCTCCGCTTTTCCGCGCCTCCGTTTCCTCATCTGGAAGATGGGGATCGAGGCTGGGGAGTCCACGTGGGACGGGCACCGTGTCCAACCCGACTCGTCTGTGTCCACACCGGCGCTTGGCGGGGGGGGGGGGGGGGGGGCTCGGCACGTAGCGAGCACTATGACGAACGCCGCTATTATCGGCGTTCTTATTATGGTCGTCATCCGGAGACGGGCCGACAGGGAGCCAGAGACGGACAGGGAGACGGGAAGCTGGGGAGACGGACGAGGAGTCAGAGACGGTCAGGGAGCCGGAGCCGGACGCTTGTGCCGGCCCAGACAGGCAGACAGACTCACACAGCAGCAGCGGGGGCACATCCTCACCCAGATTCACTCCTGAGACACGCAGACCGAAAAGAAACACACGGTCTCACACGGAATCACAGACGCGAGCTTTCCCGGCCCCGCCCGCGATATCAGCCTCTTAAAGCGAAACCTCCATCTCTCTTCGGAGCGGGAATGCGCGCGGTGAGAGTCTACCGGCCCATCAAACCGTTCCGGGGACAGAGATGGCCATCGAACCGGGTTCTGGGCCCGGAGGTTTAAATTCGTTCGACTCTCGGTCCGGCGCACGCCGGTTCCGCACCAGCCTCGAAGCTCTCCCCCGCGGGGGTGGGACGGTGGCAGAAGGACGGTGGAAAGAACCACCCGACGTGGGGCCCTCTGGAGAAAATGGACCCCGGAGGGGGCGAGGGGGCGGAACCGAGAAGGGGGCCAAAGCCCCCTCCGAGCTGGTCCGGTCCGGCCGGTCACCTCGTGGTCCACGGCCCCTCCCCGCCCCTCCCCCGAGGGTCCCGCTCAACGCCCGGGGCCCGGCGTGACCGCCGGACCGTGGGACGCGGCGCGGGAGAGACGGGGAAGAGGTTTGGCCGTTGGCGGCGAGGGGACGGTCCCGAGGGAACCCCCGCCGCCAGGCCTCCCCGGAGGATGCCGGGAGGAGGGGAGCCCGGGAGACAGCACGACGCCCGGCGGGGCGGGCGCCTCCGAAGCCCATCCGGGAGATCCCCCCCCCCCCCCCCCCCGAGCCCCAGGTGTTGTCGTCTTCACAGGCGGTTGAGAAAAAGAGCGGCCAAGGCCTCCGCCCGACGCCCGGGGCCCCGTGGCAGGTAACGGGGCAGGAGGGCCGTCCCCCTCGCCGACCCCGGGGGCTCCCGCTCCCCCCCCCCCCCCGCCGCCCCGACCCGCCGTTGGCCCTCTGACCCCAGAGCTCAGGGCCTTCCCCCCGAGGGAAGGCCGACGGACAAGGGAATCCGGCCCATCCCCGAGCGGACGAATCGAGGTCGGGGTCGAGGCCGGCCCGGGGCCCGGGGCCGGGGGACCGGCGGGCGGGGGAAGGGCCGAGGCAGGCCCCCTCGGCCGCCGGCCTCGGCCGCCTCGATTCATCCGGGGCCCGGTGCGGTCCGGGGGCCCCCGGGCTCTCCCCGCTCTGAGGGTCAGCCGACGTGGAGGCCTCGGGAGGCCGGCACGCGGTGCGGTTCCGAACCCGTCGACCCTCCCCCCCGCCCCCCTCCAGCGGCGCGTTCCCGGCGGCCTTTTCCTCTTCCTCAACTCTCCCCTCTCCCCCGCCCGGGCGTCTCTCCCTCAGCCGAGGAAAAGACGGGGCAAGCCCGGAGGCGGCCCCTCCTCATCCATCCTGACCGTCCACCTCTCCCTCTCCGTCTCCCGCTGGGCCTCCTCAACCTCCGACCCCCTCCCTCGCCCCCTCCTGCGTCCCAGGCCAGCCGCGGAGCTTAAAACCCAAGTCCAACCCCAAACCCGCACAAACCGGGGGCCGGACGAGAGGCGATTCGCGTCCTGAGGAGGCACCTGGCCCGAGGAGGCCGAGAGCCGTAGAATGGAAGCTCGCCGCGGGCAGGGAGCGCGTCCTCCGACGCGTCCGACGGAAACGCGCGGCCCAGAAGAAAGGGCCCGGGAGCCGCAGGGCCCGGGTCCCGATTCCGGCCCTGCCCATCGACCTCTGGGTTCTATGGTATTCGTTTAGCGTTTACCGGGTGTCAGGTACCGTTCCGAGCGCTGGGGTGGGTACAAGCTGATCGGGTTGGACACGGTCCACGTGTCCCTTGGGGCTCCCTTCTCCAGACGAGGCGACCGAGGCCCAGGGCAGCGACTTGTCCGAGGTCGCACGGCGGATAGGTGGCGGAGCCGGAATTGGAACCCAGACCCTCTGACTTTTTGCTCAGTCCACTAGGCCACGCCGCTCCTCTACTAGGCCGCCCCGCTTTGCCGGGCGGCGCGGGGGAGCCACCTCACCTCTCTGAGCCTCGGTTCTCCTGTTCCCCCTCCTACCTAGACTCCGAGCCTCGGGCGGGACAGGGACGGCGTCCAGCCCGATTAACCTGCATCCGTCCCGGTGCTCGGGGCGGTGTTCGACACGTAGTAGGCGCCTAACCTTCACCGGGCAGAACCCCGCTACACCGGACTCTCCCAACGGCTCAGTACAGCGCTCCGCGCACGGCAAACGCTCAGTAAATACCACCGACGGGTCGGTCGACCCGCGGGCCCGAGCAGGAGCGGTGGGGCCCGAGAGAGCGATCCGCCGCGCCGGGGACGCCGGGTCCGCGTGGGGCCCGGAGCCGCGGAGGGGGCCGAGAACGGGGGGCCGGACTCCCTCTCGATTCTTTCCCCCGGGTCCCTCCCTTCTGCTGGGGCAACCGTTCTGCTGCCCTTGGCCCTCAGATGCCGAGGAAAGAGAGGGCGGACAGGATTTGCCGCCCCACCTCTCCTGCCCTGGGCCCTCGGAGGCCGAGGAGAGAGAGAGAGAGAGAGAGGGTGGACGGGATTTTCTGCCCCTCCCCGCGGCCCTCGGGGGCTGGGGAGAGCGAGAGAGAAGGGGGGGGGGCAGGTCTTTCCGCTCCAAGCCCCCCTGCCCTTGGCCCTCAGGGGTGGAGGAGAGAGAGACGGGGTGGACCCTGAAGCAGCGCGGCTCAGCGGAAAGAGCCCGGGCTCGGGAGTCAGAGGTCGCGGGTTCTAATCCCAGCTCCGCCACCCGTCAGCTCTGCGACTCCGGGCAAGTCGCTTCACTGTTCTGGGCCGTCGTCCTCATTCCAGGGCCGAGGAGGGCGTCTGCGGGGAGCCCAGACTGACCCCCCGAGGCCCCGGAGGAGGGTCTGGGACGTGGGCCGGGACAGAGTCCGAACGCAAGAGCCCCGGGCCCACTCGTCGGAGAGGACGCGGACAGGGGAGGGGGGCTTAGGTGCCCACGGACACATCTTCGCCCGGGCCAGGGACGGGACGAGCACGTGCAAGAATATCTGTATTCTCAGGCGCTTAGTACAGTGCTTTGCACACAGTAAGCGCTCCATAAATACGACCGAATCGGCACAAAAGCCACAAGCGGAGACCAAGCAGCAGGGCTCGGTGGCAAGAGGCCGGGCTTGGGAGTCAGGGGACGTGGGTTCCGATCCCGGCTCCGCCACGGGACTGCTGTGTGACCCTGGGCAAGTTGCTTAGCTTCTCCGTGCCCCGGTCACCTCATCTGTAAAATGCAGCGTGGCTCAGCGGGAAGAGCACGGGCTTTGGAGTCCGGGGGTCATGGGTTCGAATCCCAGCTCCGCCGCTTGTCGGCTGCGTGGCTTCGGGCAGGTCACCTAACTTCTCGGTGCCTCGGTTCCCTCATCTGTAGAATGGGGATTAAGACCGCGAGCCCCACGTGGGACATCCCGATTGCCCTGTGTCTAACCCCGGCGCTTAGAACAGTGCTCGGCCCACAGTGAGCGCTTAACAAATACCAACGTTATTAGTATTATTATTACTAAAATGGGGATTAAGACGGAACCCCAGGTGGGGCAATCCGATGACCCTGTCTCTACCCCAGCGCTTAGAACGCGGTGCTTGGCACGCAGTCAGCGCTCAACGGACACCATCGCTGTTACTGTTATTATCATCGACGGAATTCAATCAGTCCAATCAACCGGATTCACCGAATGCTTATTCGGTGCAGGGCACTGTGCTAATCGCTTGGGAGAGTCCGATATAACAGAACCGGTAGACGCGTTCCCCGCCCACAGCGAGCTTACGGTCTAGAGGGGAAGACAGGTGTTCACGTGAACGATATAAACGCTAAAAGGCGACGAAGACGGCGAGCCCCGTGTGGGACGGGGACCGGGTCCACCCCGCTCGGCTTGCATCTACCCCGGCGCTCAGTACGGTGGCCGGCCGCGAGTAGGCGCTTAACCCGTGCCCCAGTAACCCCTCTAGACTAAGCCCGTGGCGGGCAGGGACTGCGCCCGCTCACCGTTGCGTCGTACCCTCCCGAGCGCTCGGTACGGTGCTCGGCACACAGTGAGCGCTCAATCAGTACGACCGCCTGGCGATCGAGCTCCCGCGAGAAGGAAGATCGGCATCACCGGACTCGAGTCCCGAACGGGGTCAACCCTCGGAACGCGTCACCTTTCCTTCGTCCCCGGCGTCGTGTTCCATCCAGAGAGGCGCGTGCTGTCGGGAAATACGGTCCCTGATTCCCCAGCGGCATTCTACCCACATAACGTCGCGAACGACGCGTGTGCCGGGAGGACGGCCTACACGCGGGCCTTCGGGACGCCCCTTTGGGGAGACGGGGATGGGAGGGGACCGGGAGCCGGGAGGGAACGCGGGGGAGGTCCGGCGTGGAGAGGATGGCTGTCGTGAGCAGGGAACGTGTCTGTGTACTGTCCTGCTGTCCTCTCCCAAGCGCTCGGTACGGTGCTCCGCACACGGTAGGCGCTCGGCCGATACCCGCCGAACGGACGGAGGAGGAGGAGGAGGAGGAGACGAAGGCGGCAGCGGGGGAGACGGAGAGAGGGGCCGGGGTCAAGCCGGGCCCGGGGGGGTCTGCGGGGGCCGGGGGACGCCACCGGCGCCCCCAGTCCCCCGTCCCCGACCCCCCCCCCGCCCCTTCGTCTCGGTCTTCCAGGCTGTTGGCGGAGCGGCAGCGACACACCTTCGGGCTGCACGAGGTGGCGTGCCTGGGCACGGAGGTGCACCTCTCCCTCTGCCCCTTCGAGTTCTCCAAGGCCAACGGCACCGGTCAGTGCCCGGGAGGGGCCCCGGCCGTGGTCGGCTGCGTGCTGGGGCCCCTCTACGCCGCCGCCCACGCCCAGAAGAAGAAACAGCAGCCACGGCGGGGAGAGGTGAGAGCCCCACCGAGGGGAAGACCCGCCCCCCCCCCCCCCCGCCTCCCCCCTCACATCGCCACGGGGAACCACGATAATCAATCCGATTGCATTTCCGGAGCGCCTACTGTGTGCGGAGCACTGTGGGAAGCGCCTGGGAGAGCGCGGCGCGACGATACCGCAGACACGTTTCCCGCCCTCGAAGAGCTACCCGTCTAGAGGCGTTCGTTAAGTGTGGCCATCTGTCAAGCGCCTGCTACGTGCCGGGCACCGTACTAAGCGCCGGGCGGATACGACCGAATCGGGTCGGGCACGGTCCCCGTCCCAGGTGGGGCCGACGGTCTCCATCCCCGTTTTCCAGAGGGGGGAACTGAGGCCCGGGGAAGCGACCGGCCCAAGATCACACGGCAGGCAAGCGGCGCAGCCGGGATCAGAGCCCGGGTCCGTCTGACCCCCGGGCCCGGGCTCCGTCCACCGGGCCCCGCCGCTTCCCTCTCCTCCCTCCTTAGGGAGGACCACCCGAGCCGACCCGGGGCCCCGACCGCCGGGTCCGGTCAGGCGGAAACGTCCCCCACCCCCCCCCCGTCTCTTCCCACTGCAGTCGCGGCTGCGTCTGAAAGGCGGGTCCCGGCCCGGCGAGGGCAGAGTGGAGGCCCTGCGGGCGGGCAAGTGGGGCACCGTGTGCGACCACAAGTGGGACCTGCAGGCGGCCAGCGTGCTCTGCCGGGAGCTCGGCTTCGGGAGCGCCAGGGAGGCCCTGAGCGGTGCCCGCATGGGGCAAGGTGAGCCGGGGGCCGGGGGGCGGGGAGGGACGGGACGCGACCCGGGCCCGGCTCTTGGGAACCCAGCATTCGACCCACGGGTGGCGTTTATCGGGCCAGTGCTCAGAACGGCGCCTGGCACCCGCTGAGCGCTTACCGGGCGCCGTCAGTACGCGAAGAGCACTCTACGAAGCGCTCGGGAGAGGAAGAAGCAGCAGAATCAGCAGCCGCGTTCCCCGACGGTCTAGGGGGCCGGTCTCCAGTCGGTCGACGGATCCACGGTGTCCGTCGAGCACCCGCTCCGTGCCGAGCCCCGTACGGAGCGCCGGGGAGAGTCCGACTGAACGGAATCGGTAGACACGTTCCCCTCCCGCGGGGCTGCCGGTCTAGAGGGCCGGTCTACAGTCCCTCGATGAATCCACGGGGTTCATCGAGCGCCTACTCCGTGCCGAGCGCCGTACTGAGCTCCCGGGAGAGTCGGAGAGAACAGGATTGGGAGACCCGTTCCCTGGCATAACGAGCTTCCGGTCCAGAGGGCCAGTCTACGGCCGCTCACTTAATCCACGGTGTTCGTCAGGCACTTACTATGGGCCGAGCACCGCGCTGAGCGCCTGGGAGAGCCCGCCGGAGTCGGTAGGCGCGTCCCCGTGGCGCTTGACGGGCCGACGGGCCGACCGGGTGGCATTCATCCGGTCGTATTTATGGAGAGCCCACTGCGTGCCGGGCGCTGGGCCGGGAGCTCGGGAGAGGACGGGTAGGGCGACAGGCAGACCCGTTCCCGCCCACGACGAGCGGCGAGTCCCGCGGCATCTGGGAGGCGGCCCGAGGAGGTGGGCGGGGGGGGGGGGCGTGCTGGGGTCCCCCGAGCCCCCTCAGCGCCCCCCGCCCCCCCCGCCTCAGGCATGGGCCCCATCCACCTGACGGACGTGCGCTGCGGGGGCCGGGAGACGTCCCTGTGGAGCTGCTCCTACCGCAACATCACGGCCGACGACTGCTCCCACAGCGAGGACGCCGGGGTCCGCTGCAACGTCCCCTACGCCGGCGCCGACGCCACGGTCAGGACGCCCGCCGTCGCCCCCCACCCGCTCCCCCGCCCGTCGCTCCTCCCCCCGGGCCGCGTCCAGCCCGGCCTCGTCACCCGGCCCCGCGTGCCCGGACCCCCCCCCCCCCCGCCCCCCGCCGGCCTCCCCTCTCCTCGGCCCTCCCGTCCCGACCGCGGCCTCCGGCGGGGCCCGGAGGAGGGGGAGAACGGCCACCGGCCCCGGTCCCGGGGACGGGCCACGGGGCCTCGGCCCCCCGCCCCCTCGCTCCGTTTGAGGAGGGGGCCGCGGGCGGCCAGACGGGTCTCTCGGGAGGGGGTGCCGACACGCCGCCCCTCGCCCCCTCACCGGATCCCGGAGGCGGCGGCCTCCGCCCCCGCGTCGCAAATGCCACCCTGCTGCTTATTTTTTCCTTTAACGGTATGGGTTAAGCGCTCGCTACGTGCCGGGCGCCGGACTAAGCGCCGGGGGAGAGCCAGGCTCGTCGGGCCGGACGCGGTCCCCGGCCCGCGAGGGGCTCACCGTCTCCATCCCCACGTGCCGGGTGGCGGGAGCCGAGGCCCAGAGAGGTGACGTGGCGTCCCAGGGTCAGCCGGGGGACGAGCGGCGGGGCCGGGATTAGAACCCGGGTGCCTCTGGATCCCAGGCCCGGGTTTTATCCCCTGGACCGTGCCGTTGGGACGAGGCCCCCTCGCTTCCTAAGTGAAGGAGAGGAGCAGGGCGGTTCGGCGGCAAGAGCCCGGGCCCGGGATTTCAGAGGACGTGGGCTCTCCTCCCGGCTCCGCCGCTCGTCGCCCGCGTGACTTCGGGCCGGTCGCTTCGCTTCTCCGGGCCTCGGTTCCCTCACCCGGAAAACGGGGACGGAGACCGTGAGCCCCACGTGGGACAACCCGATCGGTCTGTATCCCCCCCCCCGCCCCCGCCGCTTCGAACGGCGCGCGGCGCGCGCTTAACCGTCACCATCGCCGGCAGCGTTATCGTCCCTAGGGCCGGGGGCGAGGGGGCGAGGGGGCGTCCCCCGATGCTCAGCCATCCGTTCGATCGGTCGTCCAGAGGCGTCTACCGAGCGCCTGCTGCGCGCGGGGCACTGCGGACGAATGATCACGGTACCCGTCACGCTCCCGCTCGGTGCCGGGCGCTCTTCTGAGCACCGGGGCGGATGGAAGCGAACGGGGTCGGACCAGGGTCGCCGTCCCGCGTCGGGCTCCCGGTCTCCGTCCCCGTTTCACGGAGGGGGTCGCCGGGCGACTTGCCCGAGGCCACGGGGCAGAGTGACGGGGCCGGGCCGGCGACCCCCCCGCGCCCCCCCCGCCGCCCGGGCCCGGGCCGCGCCGGCCACGGCGCCCGGGGCGGGGGGACACCCGCTCTGACCGTCTCCGCTTCCTCCCCGTCTCCGCAGATCCGCCTGAGCGGGGGCCGCAGCCGGTTCGAGGGCCGGGTGGAGGTCCGGGTCGGGGGGCCCGGGGCCGGTCCCCCGAGGTGGGGGCTGATCTGCGGGGACGGCTGGGGCACCCCGGAGGCCACGGTGGCCTGCCGGCAGCTGGGCCTGGGCTACGCCAACCACGGCCTGCAGGTGGGTGCGCGGGCGACGCGGGGGCGGGACCCCCGGGGACCCCCGGCCCGCCCCGACGGCCCCCCGGCCCTCCGTCCGCAGGAGACCTGGTACTGGGACTCGAGCAACGTCAGCGAGATGGTCTTCAGCGGGGTGCGCTGCGCCGGCCACGAGCTGACGCTGGGGCAGTGCCCGCGGCACAAGGCCGGCGTCTCCTGCGAGAGGACCGGCCCCCGTTTCGCCGCCGGCGTCATCTGCTCTGAGAGTGAGACGGGGGGCGGGCGGGGGGCGGGGGGGGTCCCCGGGCGGAGCCGGGGGGGGGGGAGGGGCGTCCCGGGGGGCGCCCGGCCTGGGCCCCGCCGTCGACGCCCCCGTGTCCGACGTCCCCGGGCCCAGCGGCGTCGGACCTGGTGCTGCACGCGGGCCTGGTGCAGGAGACGGCCTACGTGGAGGACCGGCCCCTGCACATGCTCTACTGCGCCGCCGAGGAGAACTGCCTCTCGGCGCTCGGCCCGCGGCGCCAACTGGCCCTACGGGCACCGCCGCCTGCTACGCTTCTCCTCCCAGATCCACAACCTCGGGCGGCCGACTTCCGGCCAAGGCCGGCCGCCACTCCTGGGTCTGGCACGAGTGTCACGGGTGCGTCCGCGGGGCCGGGGCGGGGGCGGGGGGCGGGCCGCGGCGGCCGGCCGCCCTCCGACCCCCCGCCCCCGTCTCTCCCCCTCCCGCAGCCACTACCACAGCATGGACGTGCTTCACCCACTACGACATCCTGACCCCCAACGGCAGCAAGGTGGCCGAGGGCCACAAGGCCAGTTTTCTGCCTGAGGGACACCGAGTGTCAGGAGGGTGAGCCGAGGCGGGGTCCCGGGCCGCGAACCCTCCCGGGCGCTCGGCGCGGCGCCCCCGGCCCGCCGAACGGGACGCGGGGCTCCGCGGAGCCGCCCGGCGACCGGCCGGGCCCCCGGGGGCCCGGGCGGACCCCGGGGACGGGCTCGACCGGGACGCCGGGCCCGGCCCCAAAACCCTTGGGCCCGCGCGGGACGACTCCGCTCCGTCTCTTCCCCCTCCCCCTCCCGCCCGGCCAGACGTCTCCAAACGCTACGAGTGCGCCAACTTCGGGAGCAGGGCATCACCGTGGGCTGCTGGGACCTGTACCGCCACGACATCGACTGCCAGTGGATCGACATCACCGACGTGAAGCCGGGCGACTACATCCTGCAGGTCGGGGGGGGACGGGGGGGACCGCGTCCGACCCCGTCGGGCCGCATCCGTCCCGGCGCTCGGGACGGCGCCCGACGGATTCCGTGAAAGGACGGCGGGGGGCGGGGGGGGGGGGGGGGGTTCCCCGGCCGGGCGGGCCGCCGGAGGGGTTCGGTCGGAGGCCGCCGCCTTCGAGGTCCGGTGGCTTCCCCAAGGGAGGGGAGCCGGTGGAGCGGGCAGTTCCCGGGCGCTCGGCACGGTGCTCCGCGCACGGTAGGCGCTCGGGCGATGGGACCGAAGGAAGAGCGGTTCCGCGTCGGTCCCGACCGCGACTCACCCGACTCCGTCGGCTTCGGCTCCTCTTCGGACGGCGAGCCACGCGCGGGACGATGCCTCTGCCCGACCTCGTTTCCCTCGATTTGCCCCGGCGCTTTTTTTTTTTTTTTTTTTTAAATGGTATCTAAGCGCCTACTACGGCGCCGGGCCGTGTGCCCTCTAAACCGTAGGCCCCCCGTGGGCGGGGGACACGCCCGCCGGCCCCGCCGTGTCGCGCTCTCCCACGTGCCTCGTCGGGAAGCAGCGTGGCCTCCCGGATGGAGCCCGGGCCCGGGAGGACCCGGGTTCCGATCCCGGCTCCCCCACCCGTCCGCCGGGCGACCCGGAGTCGCTTCGCCTCTCTGGGCCTCGGTTTCCTCATCTGCGAGCCCCACGCGGGACGGGGACCGTGTCCGACCCGATCGGCTTCTGGCTTCCTTAGCTCTTGAAACGGTGCTTGACACGTCGCGGGGGCCTAACAGAAACCGTTTACGATTACAGTGCTCCGCGCACAGCCCGCACTCGATAAATCATCGATCGATTGATCGATCGCCCGTTCCCGAGCGCCGGGGTAGATACGGACCAGTCGGGTTGGAAACAGACCCCGTCCCACCTGGGCCTCCCGGTTTTAATCCCCTTTTGACGGATGAGGAAACCGAGGCCCAGAAAAGTGAAGTGACTTCCCCGAGGTCACACAGCAGGCGAGTGGCAGAGCGGGGATTAGAACCCAGGTCCTTCTGACCCCGGGGCCTGTGCTCTACCGACTAGGCCGCGCTGCCTCACCTGACGGATACCCCCGTCATCCGCCCTCGGCCGAGTCTCAACGTAGAGAGGCCGCGCGACGCTGTGGAGAGAGCCCGGGCTTGGGAGTCGGAGGTCGTGGGTTCGCATCCCGGCTCCGCCACCCGTCAGCTGCGTGACGGTGGGCGGGTCACCTCGCTTCTCTGTGCCTCGCTTACCTCATCCGTAAAATGGGGATGAAGACTGTGAGCCTCACGTGGGACGACCTGATGACCCCGTATCTACCCCGGCGCTTAGAACGGCGCTCTGCACGTAGTAAGCGCTCAACAAACACCGACGTTATCACGGTCGTCGTTTACCGAAGGGTAACAGTAATGATAACTGTGCTATCTGTTAGGCCGCCTACTACGTCGTAGGCACCGTGCTAAGCGCCAGGGTGGAGGCAGGCCAGTCGGTTTGGACACGGTCCCCGACCCATGTGGGATTCGCCGTCTCCGTCCCCATTCTATGGCTGAGGGCACCGAGGCCCAGAGAGGTCACGTGACCGGCCCAAGGTCGCACAGCAGACGAGCGGCGGAGCCTGGATTGGGACGCGTGACCCTCTGACCCCCTAGGCCCGTGCCCTACCCACGCCACGCTGCTCCTCTCCGCTGCACGCTTGGCCGCTTCACGGCAGCCAAGCGTGAGGCGCCGTACTGAGCGCCTAGGAGAGTCCAAAGGAGGCCGGGCGCGTTTTCGCTGCCCTCTGGGACCTTCTATCGCCTAACGGGGCTTTTATCGCCTAATGATTTTACAAAGAGCGGAAGCGGGAGGAAGAACGAGGACAGAGAGGCGGCGCGGCCCGGTGGCTAAAGCCCGGGCCTGGGAGTCCGAAGGACCCGGGTTCCGATCCCCGCTCCGCCACCCGTCAGCCGTGCGACCTCGGGCGAGTCACGCAACGTCTCTGGGCCTCGGTTACTTCACCTGTAAAATGGGGACGGAGACGGCGAGCCCCACGGGGGACGGGGACCGTGTCCAACCCGATTAGCTCGTCTCACCCCCGGAGCTCAGTACGGGGCCTGACAGATACATCTACCGGGAGCAGAGTTTCATAAAAATGACCCCCACGTTGACGGAGGACGTAGGCGGCTATCCGAGCGCCGAGGATAGGAGTAAAACGCGTCGGTGCTAAGATCGGTGGCGGGCGGCGGAGAGTTCGGCGGAGGCGTCGCCGACCCGGGGGGTCAGGAGACCCGGGTGCCGATCCTCCCTCCGCCACCCGCCCGCCGTGGGATCCCGGTCGAGCCCCTTCACTTCTCTGGGCCTCCGGCCCCTCGTCCGTAAAACGGGGATGAAGGCCGTCGGCCCCCGGCGGGACACGGACCGCGCCCCACCCCGTTGGCGTGGCTCTCCCCCGGCGGCTCGGGCCGGTGCCCGGCCCGTAGTGAGCGCTCAGCGGGCACCCTGAAAGTCGCTTCCTCTCCCCGAACCTCCGCGACGGATCCGGACCTAAGTGCCGGGGGGCTGAGGGAGGGGCGGAGAAAGGGGGCAAATCCGAGGCGCGAGGGCGACCGAGAGGCGGGGGGGGGGGGGGGGGGGAGGGCAGAGGAACTGAGGGCCGGGGTGGGGAAGGCTCCCTGGAGGAGGTGGGCCTTCGAAAAGGGGAGAGGGACGCAAGTGGAATTCAGGGGAGAGAGGGTGTGGGTGAGTGAAGGGATGAGAACACGCTGGCGTTCAGAGGAAGAGGTGGCGAGCCAGTGGGGTCCCGGGGCGGGCACTGGGCCAAATAACGAGCTCTGGTCTTCGGTCTGGGGGTTCTTTAACGGCATCTAAGCGCTGACTGCGTCCCGGCCCCCGTGCCGCGCGCGCGGGGGCAGACACGGGCCCGTCGGGTTGGACGCGGCCCCCGCCCCGCGTGGGCGTCCCGGCCTCTACCCCCGTTTCCCAGATGAGGGAACCGGGGCCCGGAGAAACGAAGGGACTCGCCCGAGGTCCCCCGGCGGACGGGCGGCGGAGCCGGGAGGGGGACCCGGGTCCCCTAGCCGCCGGGCCGCCGCTCCCCGTCCCCCCGCCCCCCAACCCGGCGCCGACTCCGCCTCGGGGTGACCTCCCGCTCCCTTCTCCCCCCCTTGCCCCCCAGGTGGTCATCAACCCTAACTTCGAAGTGGCCGAGAGCGACTTCAGCAACAACGCCATGAAGTGCAACTGCAAATACGACGGTCACCGCATCTGGGTGCACGACTGTCACACAGGTAACGGCGGCCCACCGGGCGGGACCCTCCGGGCGTGGATCCGGGGGAGGGGGGCCCGGCGACGTGGCCGGAGCCCGGGCACCTGGGAGTCGGGAGGTCTCGGGTTCTAATCCCCTCCGCCGCGCGCGGCCTCGGCCCAGTCACTTCACTTCCCTCATCCGCGGCTGAGACCGCGGGCCCGACGTGGGACGGGGACCGGGTCCAGCCCCATTTGCCTGTCTCCACCCCAAGCGCTTAGTACGGTGCCCGGCCCGTAGTAAGCGCTTGACAGCTAGCACAGTTACCGTCGCCCGCCCGGCCCCGGGCGGGTGGACCGTTGAGACTGGGGAGGGAGGCGTAGATCGCTGCTCGATCCCCATCTCTTTTACGCGGTATGGAGGGGCTTGGTGTCACCTCCCTCTAGGCAGGAGGCTAGGGGCGCAACTCGCCCCATCGCTGGGTCTTTTCTTTTCCTCCAACGGTACCCGGTAGGCCCTTACTACGTGCCAGGCGCCGTGCTAAGCGCTGGGGTCGACCTGGGCCCATCGGGTCGGACGCGGTCCACGTCCCGCGTGGGGCTCGGGCTTCGTCCCCGTTTTATAGACCGGGGGGGGGGGAGCGAGGGACGGAGAGCGCCTTTTTTTTAGAACGGTATCTGTCAAGTGCTCACTCTGTGCCAAGCACTGGGCTGCAACGAGCTAGTCGGGTCTGACCCAATCCGTGTCCCACGTGGGGTTCCCGGGCTTCATCTGTTTTACAGAAAAGGGAACTGAGGCACGAAGAAGGGTTTTTGGTTTTTTTTTAATGGTGTTTGCCGGGCACTCACTACGTGCCAAACGCTGTACCGAGCACTGGGGTTGACACGAGAAGATCGGGTTGGACGCGGTCCCCGTCCCACGTGGGGCTCACGGCCTTCATCCCCGTTATACAGACGAGACAAGGGGCCCAGAGAAGCCGGGTGACTTTTTAAGATGGGATTTCGGCGCCTACCGTGTGTCCGGCCCCGTACTGAGCGCCGGGGCGGATCCGAGCTCATCGGGTTGGATTCGGTCCCTGTCCCACTCGGGGCTCCCGGTCTTCGTCCCCATTTTACAGAGGAGGCCACTGGGGCCCCGAGACGACCTCTTTGGGTTTTTTACGGTATCCGTCGGGCGCCTCCCGTGTGCCGGACGCCCCCCCGGCCCCCCGGGGCTCGGCTCCCCCTGAAGGAGCTCCTTCCTCTTCCCGGACAGGCGATGCCTTCGGCGAGGAGGCCAACAGGCGCTTCGAACGCTACCCGGGCCAGATGAACAACCAGATCGTATAACGCCGCCCCCGCCCGCCGCCCCGCGCGGGCCGGGGCGAGGGGGGACCGGCGTCCCGCACCCGCCCGCGCCCCCTTTCCCTCCGCCAACCGGAGGGGCCGGACTGGCGGGGGGGAGGGCGAGAGAGCCAGAGGCGAGGGAGGGGCGGGGCTACCGGGCCGCACAATCCCCCCGCTTTCTCCCGCCCCAGCGAGGACCGCTTCACTGGGGAGCGAGAGAAAGGGGGATGGGGGTCGGATCGGGGGTTGTCACCCGGAACGGACACCCCCCCCCCCCCCCCCCGCCACCTCCGCGTCCTGGAGCAGAAAAGGGGAAACGCCCAGGACTCCGAGGGGGGGGGCGAGGAGCGGGAGGGGTTCGAATCCCCCCCTCCCGCGGCCCGGCGGCAGCGTCTATCGCGTCACAAAGGTGTTTTATTTTCTATAAAGTATCTCCTCCTGTCGATCCAAGAGTCCTGTGGGGCGGGGCGGTTCCGATGACCACCGTGTCCGGCCCACCTCGGGCCGCCCCCCCCCCCCCCGGGGGGCGGGCCAGGGATGGAGCCGGGAGGCAGGCGGGGGCAAGTGCCGGCCCGCGCCCCCCGCCCTCCGGGGCCGGCGTCACCGGGGGGGGGGGGGGGGGAAGGGCCGGCTCCCCGCCGGCCCGCCCCCGTCCGCCCCGGCCCACCCCGGGTCCAGCGGGGTGGGAGACCCCGCCCCTCCGTGGGGCGTGGCGGTCGGGGCGGGGGTCACTCGGTGGCCTCCGGCGTCACGTGGACGGTCACGGTCTCGTCCCCCCGGCGAGCGCGGACGTCCAGCCGGGGCTGCGTCCGCACGGCCGCGTAGACGTCCTCGGCCGTCCGCGCCGGCCGGCCCCCGATGGCCACGATGACGTCGCCCGGGCGCAGCCCCGCCCTGGCCGGCGGGGAGGAGGGGGGACGGGGGTCAGCGGCTCCCGCCGCGGCCCCCCCGGCCCCCGGGACCCGCTCCCGCGCCCCGTCCCGCTCCTCACCGGTGGGCGGGGGAGCCCAGGATGACCTTGTGGATCAGGACGCCGTGCTGGACGTCGGGGAAGCCCGGCTCCCGCAGCTGCAGCTCCGCCAAGATGCTGAGGCCGGGCGGGGACGGGGAGGGGGAGACCGCCGGTCACGACCGGCCCGGGACGGGGCGGCCCCCCGCCTCGAGCCCCCCGTTCTCCTCCAAAACCGTGATGGAGCGTGTCCATCCGGCGCTTGCTCCGCGCACGGCACCGTACCGAGCCCGCTGCCGCGGGGCCGGTCGGCACGCCCCCCCGCCCGCGACCGGCTCACGGTCTAGAGGGTCGCTCGGGAGTCTAGCGGTTGACCGCCGGTATTTACCGAGCGCTGGCCGCGCGCGGGGCGCTCTACCGAGCACCCGGGAGAGTCCGACGGAACAGGGTCGGTGGACACGCCGCCTGCCCGGGACGAGCCTCCGGTCTACCCCGTCGCTGTCGACTGCGGTACTGTCCTCTCCCGGGCGCTCGGCGCAGCGCTCCGCCCCCAGTAAGCGCTCGGCACAAACGATCGAGTGAACGGACCGACCCGGGGGAAGGCAGGCGTGCCCGTCAACCGATAAACGGCCGTCACGGACGTGAATGCCGCGGGTCTGGGGGCGGGGGGGCGGGGGGGTGGACGAAGGGGACAGCTCCGCCCCCAGCCCCACCTCCCAGCTCTACGGTATCGCTTCCCGCGGTATTTACCAAGCGCTTACTCCGTGCCCACCGCGGCTCTAAGCGCCGGGGCGGAACAGCGGCAGACGGGCCCGGACGCGGTCCCTTGTCCCACGTGGGGCTCGCGGTCTCGATCCCCATTTTGCGGATGAGGGGACCGGGGCCCAGAGAAGCCGGGTGGCCCGCCCGAGGTCACCCAGCGGAGCCGGGATTAGAATCCGGGTCCTTCTGAATCTCGGGCGCCGGCTCCACCCGCCGAGCCACGCCGTGCCAGTCACCGTCCCAAGCGCCGGGGTAGAAACGGCTCATCCGGCCGGACCCCGTCTGCGGCCCACGGCCTCCGCGGACTCAATCCCCGCCGCGCCGACGAGGGAACCGGGGCCCGAGGCCGCACCGCGGACGAGCGGCGGAGCCGGGATTCGAATCCCCCGGGGCCGCCCTCCCCGCGCCCAGCCCCCCACGCCGAGGATACCTGGGGGTCAGGGTCAGCATCATCACCCCAATGTAGCGGCGCTGGGTCCCGTCACCCCCGAACCAGGAACCTGGGCGGGACGGAGACGGAGTGAGGCGGCCGCCCGCCGGCCCCGCCGAACCCGCGCCCGGCGGCCCGCTCCAGGCCCGTCCCGGGGACCCCCGCGGCCCCGCCCCGCGGCCCCCCCCAAGCGGGGCTCCCCCTCCTCACGTCTCTTCTCCCCTCGCCGGAGGAAATCCCGCAGCCGGTCGGACGGAATGGCGAAGGAGATGCCCGCCGTCACCTTCATGGTGTTCACCCCGATCACCTCTCCGTCCTGGAGAGGGGGAGGGACGCGGGCCCCCGCTCGGTTTCGGGAGCGAGAGGGGCGGCGCGGGCCGGGAGACCACCGGCACGCCCTCGGGGGCGGGGGGGGGGGGGGCGGGAGGCCGAGGGGCGCGTCCACACCGCCCCATCCTCACGCCGGCGGCGGGCGGGCCTCCGTCGCCTCGCCGGGGGCCATCGGGTCAGCGGGTCGGTCGCATTTATGGAGCGCTTTCTTTGCGCAGAGCACTAGGCTGAGCGCTTGGGAGAGTCCGACCGAACGCGTTCCCGCGGCCACGTGGAGACCGCGGTCCAGAGGAGGAGCTCGCGGCCTGGACGACGGGCTCGCGGCCTGGGGGAGGAGGCGGAGGTCGGGGGTGGGGGTGGAGGGCGGGCGGGGGGGACACTCACCAGGTTGACCAAGGGGCCCCCGGAGTTGCCGAACTGCAGGGAAAAGAGACGGAGGCTGGGGGGGCGGGCGCCGGGGGAGACCGAGAGACGCCCCCGCCTCCCCCTCCCCCGAGGGCCCTCACGTCGATGGCGGCGTCCGTCTGGATGTACTCGACGTCGGGCTGCGAGAGTCCGAGGTCCCGGGCGGGGCGCTGGGCGGAGCTGACGATGCCGGAGGTGATGGTGTTCCGCAGCGCGAAGGGGCTGCCCATCGCCACCACGAACTCGCCCTGCCGCACGTCCGCCGAGCGGCCCAGCCGCAGCGTGGGCAGGGGTTCCTGGCGGGCGGCGCGAGGGGCAGAGGTGGGGGGGGGGGCGTCCCGCCGGCCCCCCCGCCGCCCCGTCCCCACCCGCCCCCGGCGCCTCTCCCGCCGCCCACCTTGGGGCGGATGCGCAGGGTGGCGATGTCGGCCGCGGGGTCGACGTCGGTGACCGTGGCCTCGTAGGTGTCCCCGCTGGGCAGCTTCACCCGGACCCGCCGGCGGTTGGCCACCACGTGGGCGTTGGTGACGATCAGCCCGTCGGCGTCCACCACGAAGCCGGACCCGTTGGAGATGGGCACTTCCCGCCCGGAGAACGGGTGCCTGGACAGACGGGGGGCGCGGGGGGGGGGGAGAGAGCGCGGGACACCCGCCCGTCAGCCCCATCTACCGAGAGCTCGCCGGGCGCCGAACGCCGCGCCGCGCGCTCGGGAGGGCACGGAATCGCGGATTTGGCCGACGGGCTCCGGGCCCACGACGAGCTTGCGGTCTGCAGGGAGGGCCTCGGGTCCGTCGGTGGCGTTTACTGAGCGCTCCTGAACCAGGCGCTCGGGCGGGCCGGCTACAACGGGGTCGCTCCCCGTCCACAGCGAACCTCCGGTCGGATGATCACGGCGCTCGTTAAGCGCCTACCACGCGCCGGGCCCCGTCCCGAGCGCTGACCGGGACACCGTGCCAGGCACCGGGGCTCGCTCCTTCGTTCGATGGCATTTGCGGAGCGCGTACTGGGCGCGAAGCACTGGATCGAGCGCTCGGGAGAGGACAACGTGAGAGCGAGCGGGCGCGTTCCCCGTCCCGGACGAGGCGACGGCGGAGAGGGGGGGGGGCGGAGAGGCCGGGGGCGGAGACGCGTCCCCGGTGCGGCCCGGAAGCCGACACCTCGGGGTCCCGACGGCCCCCCGACCCGCTCTTCCCAAACCTCGGCCCGGGCCGAGCGACGGCCCCCCGTCCGTGGGATCCCCCTCGGGCCTCCCCGGCCCCCGGCGCGCCGGAGAAGGGCGGCGCGGCGCGGCGGGTCGCCTCCCTTCCCCGTGCCTCGGTCTCCCCGCCCGGAGAACGGGGAGGAAGGCCGGGAGCCCCGGGAGGGACAGGCGAAAAGTCGGCCCTCTCCTCTCCACCCCGACCGCCGCTACGTTAACGCGACGGCTCTTCCTCTCCCGCCGGGATTCCCGCGTCCTCGGGGACGGCCCGGCCTCCTGCCTCTCCTCACCCCGGTCCGGGCCTCCCTCCGCCGCCCGCGTCGTTCTGCTACAGGGGCGTTCGGGACACGTCACCCCGCTCCTCTAAGGCCTCCGGGGGGAGGGGGGGGGGGGGGCCGCCCGCCCACCTCCGCATCCAACAGAAACTCACCCAGGGCTTCGGCGGTCCATCACCTCCCCTCCCTCACACCCCAGCCCGCGCACTTCGCACTCCTCCTAGGCCGACCCCCTCCACCTCCTCTATCTCACCGCGGACCCCCGGCCCTTATCGTCCCTCCGGCCTGGATCGCCCTCCCTCCTCGGAGCCGACGGACGCCGCCTCCCCCCCCCGCCTTCGGGGCGCCGTTTAAGGCACACCTCCTCCAGGAGGCCTTCCCCGACTAGGTTCCCCCCTCCTTTCCTCTCGCACCCTCTTCTGCCTCGCCCCGATTTGCCCCCTTCGTCCTCCCCCCCCCCCCAACCTTGGTCTCCCCGCCTCTAAACCGTCGGCTCCCCGAGGGCGGGGAACGCGTCTACCTACTGCATCGGAGTCTCCCGAGCGCTCGGCACAGTGCTCCGCACACGGTGGGCGCTCCACCGATGGCCGGACGACGGGGACGGCGTCCGACCCGCCCGACGATCTCGGCTCTCCCCCGGCGCCTGGCGCGGTGCCCGGCCTACGCTGAGCGCTTCGAGACCGTTCGAAAAGCGAGTCGCCGCTTCGCCTCCCCGTGCGGTCGCCGGCGCGCGGTAGATAGTCCAACGCCCCCTGGAAGAGAGGTGGCCTCGCTTCTCCGCGCCTCGGCTCCGGAAACGGGGATGGGGACGGAGAGCCCCGAGGCGGGGGTCGGGTCGCACGGACCCCGGCGCTGGGCCCGGACCCCGGTTCCCTCCTCCGGCCGTATCGACCGAGCGCCTCCTGCGCGCGGCGTGGCTCCCGTGGCGACGGCCCGAGGTCGGGGGTTCTAATCCCGGCTCCGCCGCGTGCCTGCCGTGCGAGTCGCTCCGCTTCTCTGGGCCTCGGTCCCCTCGTCGGCCGAGACGGGGATCCCAAGAAGCGAGGCCCCGCGAGGGCCGGACGCCGTCATCCCGCATCTCCCCCGGCGCTCGGGACGGCGCTGGGCGCGTAGTGAGCGCTTGACGGACGGCGGCGTCCCCACGCGCGGGGCGCCGGGCCGACGACAACGATGCCGGCGTCCGTTAAGCGCCCACTACGGGCCGGGCACCGTTCTGAGCGCCGGGGGAGCCACGGGGCAATCAGGAGGTCCCACGTGGGGCTCCCACTCTTCACCCCCATTTGCCAGACGCGGGAACTGAGGCCCAGAGAAGGGAAGCGACTCGCCCACGGCCACCCGGCGGGCGAGTGGCAGGGCCGGGATCCGAACTCGCGACTCGGCGGTTGGACGGGACAGTTCGGCGGTTGCGGCGGGGGGGGGGGGGGATGCGTCACGTCAGTGGGAAGCGCTCGTGGCCCGGGCTTGGGAGTCGTCGGTCCGGGGTTCGAATCCCGGCGCCGCCACGGGCCGGCGGCGCGACAGCCTCGCTTCCCCGGGGGGGGGGGGGAAGGGGGACGAGGACCGACATCGCGGGGACCACGGGGAGCGAGGGGGGGAGAGCGGGTACCGGCCGAGGATCTCGATGTAAACGACGGCGGGGGCGGCCCGCTCCACCACGTCGGCGATGAAGTTGTAGACCCGGCGGGGGGAGGGGGGCTCCGGCAGGGCGGCCTGGACCCCCGGCGGCCCCCCGCCCCGCCCCCACAGCAGCAGCAGCAGCCCCGCCCCCCCCGCGCCCCCCGCCGCCCAGCCCAGCCGGGCCCGGGGCCCGCCGGCGGAGGGCAAGGCGGAGGGCAAGGCGGGGGCCCGGGGGTCGCGGGGCCTCGCCCGCTCCGCCGGGGCCCGGCCCGGGACCCCCAGGACCCCCAGGGCCCGGCCCGCCCTCCTCAGCGCCGCCATCCCCCACCGTTCCTCCTCCTGCTCCTGCTCCTCCTCCCCCTGCTTTTCCTCCTCCTGCTGCTGCTCCTCCTCCCCCTGCTCCTCCTCCTGCTGCTGCTCCTCCTCCCCCTGCTTTTCCTCCTCCTGCTGCTGCTCCTCCTCCCCCTGCTTTTCCTCCTCCTGCTGCTGCTCCTCCTCCCCCTGCTCCTCCTGCTTTTCCTCCTGCTGCTGCTCCTCCTGCTCCTCCTCCCCCTGCTTTTCCTTCTGCTGCTGCTCCTGCTGCTGCTGCTGCTCCTCCTCCCCCTGCTTTTCCTCCTCCCCCTGCTTTTCCTCCTCCTCCTCCCGCTGCTCCTCCCGCTCCTGCTCCGGCCGCGGAGGATGCCGGGACTCGGATGGGCCTCTGCCGCGAGGGATGCCGGGACTGGCAGGGCTCCCCCGGCCGGACTCCCGAGAGAGGGGGCCCGGCCCGCCGCAAAGGATGCCGGCTCTTGGAGTTCCCGGAGCCACGCGAGGGATGCCGGGACTTGGAGTCCTCCCCGGGGGGGGGGGGGCCCGGCCCGCCGCAAAGGATGCCGGCTCTTGGAGTTCCCGGAGCCACGCGAGGGATGCCGGGACTTGGAGTCCTCCCCGAGAGGGGGGGCCCGGCCCGCCGCAAAGGATGCCGGCTCTTGGAGTTCCCTCCACGCACGCACACACACACACACACACACTCCCCCCTGCCCCGGGCCCCGCCGCAAAAGATGCCGGGCCTTGTAGTTCCCACCTCCCCGCCTCCAAGGACCCCTCATGGGAGCCCTGGGCAACGCGAGGGACGCCGGGACTTATAGTCCTCCCCCCCCCCCCCCATGCCCAGTGATTCCAAAGACCACGGAGATCCCCCTTTCCCGCTTCGAAGCCGCCCGCCGCGAAGGCCGCCGGGACTTGTAGTCCTCCCCCCCCCACCCCTTCCCCGCTCCGAAGCCGCCGGCCGCAGGGGCCGGGGCGCCGCGGAGGCCGCCGGGACCTGTAGTCCTCCCCGCTGCGAAGCCGGCCGCCGCGGAGGCCGCCGGGACTTGTAGTCCTGGCTTTCCCAGAGGCCATCGCGGCCCGGGCCGGCCCGCCCCGCCCCGCCCCCCGGCCCGCCCCCCGGCCCGGGCCCGGCGGGAGAGGATGGCGACGGCGACGGCGGCCGAGTGACGGCGACTATGGAGCCCGCGCCGGGGCCCGAGCGGCTCTTCGACTCTTACCGGTGAGGCCCGGGGCGCCGCGGCCCGTCCCCCGCCCCGCCCCGCCCCGCCGGTTCCCGCGGCCCGCTTCCCCCGGGCGCCGTGTGACCCGGCCGGCGGGGGCCGGTCCCGTCCCGTCCGGTCCCGTGTCCGTAGGCTCCCCGGGGCCGGCCTCCCGCTCCTCGTGCTGCTGCTCTACGCGCCCGTCGGGCTGTGCCTGCTCGTCCTCCGCCTCTTCCTCGGCCTCCACGTCTTCCTCGTCAGCTGCGCCCTGCCCGACGGCGGCCTCCGCAGGTGGCCCTTCCCCCGGGGGGGGGTGGGACTCTGTACCGAGCGCCCGGGACCCCCCTCCCCCTCCCCCCCCCCGCCCCCAGCGCCACGGCGCTCGCCCGGTCAGGTCGGCTCGGTGCGGGCGGAGGCACTGCCTGCACCAGACGAGCTGGCAGGCTAGCGGGCCTAAGGCGTGCGGAGCGCTGTGCTGAGCGCCTACGAGCGTCCACGACGACGACAGACGGACACACTGCCTGGACGAGACGAGCTGGTAGGCTAGCGGGCCTAAGGCGTGCGGAGCGCTGTACTGAGCGCCTACGAGCGTCCACGACAACAGACGGACACACTGCCTGGACAAGACGAGCTGACAGGCTGGGGGCCTGCGGCGTGCGGAGCGCTGTACCGAGCGCCTACCAGCGTCCACGACAACAGACGGACACACTGCACAAGACGAGCTGGCAGACTAGCGGGCCTAAGGCGTGCGGAGCACTGTGCTGAGCGCCTACGAGCGTCCACGACGACAGACGGACACACTGCCTGGACAAGACGAGCTGACAGGCTGGGGGCCTGCGGCGTGCGGAGCACTGTACTGAGTGCCTACCAGCGTCCACGACGACGACAGACGGACACACTGCCCGCACGAGACGAGCTGACGGGCTAGCGGGCCTGCGGCGTGCGGAGCGCTGTACTGAGCGCCTACGAGCGTCCACGACAACAGACGGACACACTGCCTGGACAAGACGAGCTGGACAGGCTGGGGGCCTGCGGCGTGCGGAGCGCTGTGCTGAGCGCCTACCAGCGTCCACGACGACAGACGGACACACTGCCTGGACGAGACGAGCTGACAGGCTAGGGGGCCTGCGGCGTGCGGAGCGCTGTACTGAGCGCCTACCAGCGTCCACGACAACAGACAGACGGACACACTGCCTGCACGAGACGAGCTGACAGGCTAGAGACCTGCAGTGTGCAGAGCACTGCACTGAGCGCCTAGGAGCGTCCACGACAACAAGAGACGGACACACTGCCTGCACGAGACGAGCTGACAGGCTAGGGGGCCTGCGGCGTGCAGAGCGCTGTGCTGAGCGCCTACCAGCGTCCACGACGACAGACGGACACACTGCCTGGACAAGACGAGCTGACAGGCTAGGGGGCCTGCGGCGTGCGGAGCGCTGTACTGAGCGCCTACCAGCGTCCACGACGACGACAGACGGACACACTGCCTGCACGAGACGAGCTGACAGGCTAGAGACCTGCAGTGTGCAGAGCACTGCACTGAGCGCCTAGGAGCGTCCACGACAACAAGAGACGGACACACTGCCTGCACGAGACGAGCTGACAGGCTAGCGGGCCTGCGGCGTGCGGAGCGCTGTACTGAGCGCCTACGAGCGTCCACGACAACAGACGGACGGACACACTGCCTGCACGAGACGAGCTGACGGGCTAGCGGGCCTGCGGTGTGCGGAGCACTGTCCTGAACGTTGAGGAGAGTGCAGGACAACAACAGACACACTGCCTGCCCACGACGAGCTGGCGGGCTAGCGGCCTGCGGCGTGCAGAGCGCTGTACTGAGCGTTTGGGAGAGTCCACCGCAACGGACAGACGGACACACAGCGCTGCCCCCGGCGAGCTGACGGGCTAGAGGGCCTGCGGCGTGCAGGGCACCGTACCGAGCGCTTAGAGCCCGGTAGGACGGGGATGCCGGCCAACGGTCCCTGCCCATAAGGAGCAGGGCGATTAGGGTCGGGCACCGCCCGGGGGGCGGAGGGAGCGGATGCCCGTCGGCCCAAAGCCGCCCGGGGCCGGGGCGGGGGGGAGGCGGGCCCCGTCGGCCCGGCACCCGCCGGGGGAGGCCAGCGTCCAGTCCGCGCGTCTGTCCGCCCGCCCCGTCCCCGCGGCAGGTTGGTGGTCCGCACCATGTGCGGGGTGCTGGGGCTGGTGGTCCGGGAGCGGGACCCCCAGCTGCGCGACCGCGGCGCCCGAGTCTACGTCTCCAACCACGTGACGCCCTTCGACCACAACATGGTCAACCTGCCTGACCCGCTGCAGCACCGTGAGTCCCCGGGGGACCCCCCGCCGCCCCTCCGGCCGCCCCGCGGGGCAGGGAGGGAGGGGTGGACGGACCCCCCCCGGCCCCCTCCCCGGCCTCTCACCTCGGCCTCTCACCTCGGCCCTCCCCCGCAGCCCCTCCTGTCCGGGCCCGCGGGCTTCGTGTGCTGGTCGCGGGGCTTGTGGAGCTGGACGGTCAGGGGACCTGGCGGAGGCGCTGCGGCGGTTCTGCGCCTCGCGGGGGGACCGCCCCACCCGCTCCTCCTCTTCCCCGAGGAGGAGGCCACCAACGGTCGCGAGGGGCTGCTGCGGCTTCAGGTAAGGGGGGGACGGGGGGGCGGGGGAGCCCGCCCCGAGAGCCGCCCGCCGCGTCCTCGCCCGCCCCGGGCCGGGCCGCGCCGCTCACCCTCGCCGTTTCCCTCCCGGCCGCGCTGGCCCCGACCAGCTCCTGGCCGTTTTCCATTCAGGAGGTGGTGCCAGTCCGCTGACCCTCCGGGTCCACCGGCCCCTGGTGTCCGTGGTGAGTGCGGCCGAGGCCGGGGGGTGGCGGGGGGGGAGGCGGCGGCGGCGGCGGCCCGGGCTCACCGGGCCCGGCCCCCTCGCCTTCCCCGCAGAACGTGGCGGGCGCCTGCTGGGTCTCGGAGCTGCTCTGGGCGCTCTTCATCCCTTTCACCGTCTACCGAGTGAGGTACCCGCCGCCTTGGGTCTTCTCCCCGGCCGGGGCGGGCGGAGGGGGCCGCGGCCGGCCGGCGGGGAGGGGAGGGGAGGGGAGGGGAGGGGAGGAGAGGGCCGCCCCCCGCGTCATCGCGCCCTTCTTCACCCCCGCCCCCCGCAGGTGGCTGCGGCCCGTCCGCCGGGAGCCCGGGGAGGCCAGCGAGGAGCTGGCGGTCCGCGTGCAGCAGGTGGGAGGAGGGGAGGCCGGGGGCGGGCCCGGGAGGCGGCGGGGCTCGGGAGGCGGGGGGGCCGGGGGGCCGCGTCCGCCCCCGGACGGAGGGACGGTCGCGCCCCCCCCCCCTCCAGCTGGTGGCCGCGGAGCTGGGCCTCGCCGGGACTCGCCTCACGCCGGCGGACAAAGCCGAACACCTCAAACGGCTGCGCCACGTGGCCCCTCGGGCCCGCGCAGGTGCGGACCCCCGGCTCGCGCCCCGTCCCGCCCCCTCCCTCGCCGCCCAGCGCCTCGCCTCTCACCTCCCCCCTCTCCCGCAGCTCCGCCTTCGCCCCCGGCCCCTCTCCCGGCCGGCCCCGGCCCGGACGGGCGGTTGGCCACGCTGTCCCAGCGGGTCAAAGAAGTCCTGCCTCACGTGCCGCTGGGCGTCATCAGGAGAGACCTGGGTACGGGGGGACGGGGGACGGGGGACGGGGGACGGGGGACCGGGGCGGCGCTCGGGTGCGGCGAACGCCCCTTTCCGCCTCCCAGCGCGCACGGGCTGCGTGGACGCCACCATCACCAACCTGCTGGAGAGACCCGCGTCCGCCGACCGGCGCCACCCGCCGCCGCCCCCTCCCCCCGCCCCCGAGGCCGGATCTCCGGTGGGGCCGGCCCCGCGTGCGGGCAGGGGGCCCGCGACCCCGCCGTCGGCCGGCCCCGACCGCCTCTCCTCCGGCCGGCCCTCCACCCTGACCTTCGCCAAGTCTCCCCGGGCCCGACACGAGAGTCTGCGGGAGCGGAAAGAAGCGCTGTACGAGCAGGCCCGCAGGTGAGGGGGGGCGGCGGGGGGCGGCGGGACGGGGCTCCTCCGGTGCCCGCCCGCTCCGGGGACGGGGGCGTCCCGGCGGGCCGGGGCGGGGGAGGGGGGTCACGCAGCGGCCGTCCCTCGCAGGCGTTTTTTGGAGAAGCACGCCCGGAGACCCGAAGACGGCCCGTGAGGGACGGAGGAGGCACCGCGAGCGCGGAGGAGCCGGGGGCCGCCGCGGAGAGAGGCGCCCGCAGCTGGCGGGGCCGGCCGGGCTTGCCCCCGTCCCCCATTAAATCCAGGGTTTTCACCGACACCGGCCTGGTCTCCTCACTCCCTTTCCGGGGGGGGGGGGGGGGGGGACGGGACGCGGGGGGGGGGGGAGGGGCGGGGCGTCGGCCGTTGGCCGAAGAACTGCATCTCCCGGCATCCTCGGCGCCGCCGCAGTCAGGCTCCCCGTCCCGGCGTGCCCCGCGCGGCCGCTCCATCGCTCGCCTCCCCGGCGCGCGTGCGCGGCGTCCGGCGTCGCCGTGGCAACCGTCCGCGGGCGGGGCCGGAACTCACCTGGGGGGGCGGGGCCGAGGCGCGTCGGCGCGAGCGGCTGCGGGCGCGCGCCGGAGGGAAGGGGGGGGGAGGGGTCACGTGACCCGGCGGTGGGGGTCCCCGGCCCCGGGGCGGGCGCCCCCTGGCGGCGGCGGCGGTGGCGGCGGGCGATGTGGCGGCGCCGGGACCCCGAGGCGGCGGGCGACGACCCCGACGGCGGTGGCGCCGCCCTGGCGGTGAACCCTTACGACGGGCTGCCGGTGTCCAGCCGCTACGCCCGGCTGCTGTCGCAGCGCCGGGCCCTGCCGGTGTGGGCCGCCCGGGCCCGCCTGCTCGACCAACTGGCCCGCAGCCCCACCGGCGTCGTCCTGGTGGTCGGGCCCCCCGGCACCGGCAAGAGCACCCAGGTGCCCGCCCCGGACCCGGCGGTGACCCGGGGGGCGCGGAAGAGGACGGGGGGACCGGGGGCCGTCGGGGGGCGCGGAGGAGGGAGGGGGGACCGGCGGCCGCGGGAGGGAAGGGGGCCGGGGGCGCGGAGGAGGAAGGGGCGAGCGGGAGGGGCGCGGTGAGAAGCCCCTCGTGCGAGCGCTCTCCTCCTCTCCCTCCGCACTCCGGTCCCCCCGGGGCCCGGCCCCGGCGGCGTCCTCCCTCAGATCCCGCACTGGTGCGTGGAGTTTGCCCTGGGCGGGGGCCCGGAGGCCCGGCGCCGGCCGGTGGTGGTGTCGCAGCCGGAGCCCCTGGCGGCCCTCAGCCTGGCCCTGCGAGCCGCCGACGAGATGGAGCTCAGCCTGGGCCACGAGGTCGGCTACAGCGTCCCGCTGGAGGACTGCGCCCGCCCGGACGCCCTGCTCCGGTCAGAGCCCCCCCGCCCCGCCCCCTCCCGGTCCCCCGGGCCCGCCGACGGCACCCGTCCAGCGAGCGACCGGCCTTTGGCCCCGTACGACGACGGCGGCGGCGGCGGCGTTCGCGAAGCGCCCACGACGTGCCGGGCGCCGTCCCGAGCGCTGGGGCGGATAGACGGTCGTCGGCTCGTCCCGCGTGGGGCTCCCGGTCCTCGTCCCCATCTCCCGGAGGAGGGAACCGAGGCACCGAGGAACGACCTGCCCCGAGTCGCACGGGATTAGAACCCGTGACCCGCGACTCCCGAGCCCCGGGCTCTTTCCACCGAGCCCCGCTGCTTCCGTCGGTAGAGGGCTTACCGTCCTAGAGCCGTCCGACGGTCTATCTCGCGCGCGCTCGCCGCGTGCAGAAGATGGGGCCGAGCGCTTGGGGGACAGTCCCAAGGGAACGGGGTCGGGGGACGCGTCTCCTCCCCGGGGCCCGCTACGGGGCCGTCGTGTAGCCGGCCGGTCGGTGGTATTTCCCGAGCGCTCACTGGGGGGCCGGGGCTTGGACGGAGCGCTCGGAAGAGTCCAGGAGCACAGAATCCGTAGACGCGCTCCCTGCCCTCGGCGGGCCGCGAGGCTCGAGCGGGAGCCGACGGCCTGGGGGGACCGCTGGGGACGGCTCCGACGCGGGGGGCTGCGTACGGAGCGCCCCTGACCGAGCGCCCCCCTCTCCCCGCCCCCGGCAGGTTCTGCTGGGACTGGCTGCTGCTGCGGGAGGTGGCGTCGGCCCCCGGTCCGGGGTCGTGGGGCGTCCTGGTCCTGGACGAGGTCCAGCAGCGGTCGGTGGCGTCGGACGCCCTGCAGGGCCTGCTGCGGGACGTCGTCCTGGGCCCGGGGCTCGGGCCCGCCCGGCTGGTCGTCGTGACCGAGCCGGCCCTCGAACCCAAGCTGCGCGCCTTCTGGGGGGACCCCCCGACCGTGCGCGTGCCCGAGGGGCCCGGGGAGACCCCCGCCCCCGTCTACAGGGACCCCGCCCCTCGGGACCGGGTCAGGGCCGCCTGCGAGGCCGTGTGGGCGCTGCACCGGGCCGGCGGACCCGGCGACGTGCTCGTCTACCTGGCCGGCGAGGAGGTGAGGCGCCGGGGGCGGGGGCGGGGGCGGAGCCCGGGCCCGGCGGGTTCCAACTCCCGGCTCCGCCGTCCGTCTGTGGCGTGGCCTCGGGCGGGTCGCCTCCGCGGGCCCCGGTGCCCTCGCCGCAGAACGGGGATTCGACGCCCGCCCTCCTTCCTACCTGGGCCGTGAGCCCCGTGTGAGACCCGTTCGGCAGGGTGCCCGGCACCGAGTTAAGCGCTTGGCCGACGGCCCGGCCGTCGATGGCCGTAGAAGCGGGCACCCTCCCTACCACGTCACCGCCGCCCCCGGGGGCCGGACGGGAAGCGGGTAGTCGGGCACCGGGGCGAAAGCGCGGGAGGAGAATCCAAGGGAGTCGCTCCCCGCCCTTTCTTCCGCCTCCTCCCCCGCCGCCCCTTCTGCCCCCAGGAGATCTCCCGGTGCTGCGAGATCCTGCGCGGAGAAGCCGAGACGGCGGGCGAGGCGGGCCCCCTCCTGGTGCTGCCCCTGCACCCCGGGCTGGGCCCGGCCGCGCAGGCCGTGTACGAGGAGGCGACGGAGGGGACGGCGCGGAGGGTCGTGGTCACTCACTGGGTGGCCGACTGGTCCTTCTCCTTCCACTCCACCGGCCGCCACGTCGTCGACGCCGGACTGGAGCTACGGAGTGTGAGGCCGGGGGCCGGGGGAGGCGGGGGGCCGGGAGTGCAGCCCGGGGCCCGCGACTCAGAGGATCCGAGTTCGAATCCCGGCGGGGAGCCGGGAGCGCGGGCCAGCGGCCGGGAAGCAGCCCCGCCGGAGAGGCCCCGGGTTCTAACCCCGACCCCGCGGCTCGTCCGCTCGGGCGAGTCACTCCGCCCCTCTGGGCCTCGGGCCCGGGACGAAGACCGTCGGCCCCCACGGGACAGGGGAGCGGGTCCGACCTCGACGATCTTGTCCGTCACGCTCGGGTTCAGCGAGCGCTCGCGGGCGGGGCGCCGGGCGAGTGCGATTCGACAGGAGAAGGGACCCGGCCCCTGCCCACAGGGAGCCGGCGGTCCAGAGGGGGAGACGGACGCGAAGAGAAATCGACGACGGAGACGGACGTGGGGGCCCCGGGGCCGGGAGCGGGGACGGATCGAGGGATCGAGCCGGGGCGACGCAGAAGGGAGTGGGACGAGAGGAAAGTGAGGGGGGGCCGCGTCAGGGAAGGCTTTGAAGCGGGGGAGAGTCGTTGCTTAGTGCTTAGTTCGGCGCCCGGCTCACAGTCAGCGCCTGACAAATACCACAGCAGCCAAAAACCGGCGACGCCCGCCCCCGCGTCACCTATTCGACGGTACTTAGCGAGCGCGGACCGTGTGCGGGGCGCCGAACTAGGCGCTCGGGGGGATGGACTAGAACAGGGACGTGGCCTGGCCCCCAGGAGCCAGGGAGAGCCGGCGGACGCTAACGCCCGTCCCGGGGGGGGCCGGCGGCGCAGGTTTATAACCCCCAGATCCGAGCCGAATCTCAGGTCCTGAGGCCCATCAGCAAGAGCCAAGCAGAAGCCCGGAGGTTGCGGGCCAGGGGCTCGCCCCCAGGTAGGAAGACGGATTTCCATCCACGTCCGTCCCCCCGCTCCCCAGCGCCTCGCGGGCAGGGCGCGCGTCTGTTGTCGTGGCGGGGTGTTGACGGAGCGCTTACCGCGTGCGGAGCACTGGACGAGGCGCTGCGGGGGGGCCGAGGGAACGGCGCCGGAAGACGACGCGTTCCCCGCCCGCGACGAGCCGCGGCGGCCTTCCTCCGGAACCCCCGCCCCCCCCCCCCCGACCCCATTCTCTCCTCCCCCTTCTTCCCATCGATCGATCGGCGGCGGCGATCGAGCGCTTAGCGTGTGCAGAGCGCTGCGCCGAGCGCTCGGGAGAGGACGGGGCGGCGACGCGGTCTGGGGTCTCCGGAAATTCGATCGCCGCTATTCACTGAGCGCTTCCTGCGGGTAGAGCTCGGAGCTGGGAGGCTGGCTGGGACACGCTAGCTCTCTAGATTCCGCGATCGGCTCCTTCCTATCGACTGAGCGCCTGCCGTGCGCAAAGCGCTGTACCGAGCGGCCGGGAGAGGACGACGCAACGAGGTCATCTCTCCGGGCTTCCGTAATTCACTCGTCCGCAATTCTGGAGCCCCCGCCGTCCGCGAAGAACCGCACTAGGCGACGGGGAGCGGGCGGCGCCACCGTCTAATCTCCCTGGACTTTGGCCGTCCCTGCGGGCGCGCTTCCCGGGCGCCGGCTCCGCGCGAAGCACTGCGGCGAGCGCTTGGCCGGGTGTCCGGACTTGTCCCGCCCCCTCCTCCCCCAGGCTCCTGCCTCCGCCTCTACCCGGAGTCGTTCCTGGAGGAGGAGGCGCCCCTCCTCCCCCCGCCCCGGGTGTGTGAGGAGAATTTAAGTCGCCTGGTGCTGCTGCTGAAGCGCAAACACGTCGCCCGACCCGGGGAGTGCCACTTCCTCGACCGACCCGGTGAGAGACGCCCTTTCTTTTGCGGCACCTGTTAAGCGCCTGCCGCGGGCCGGGCGCTCGCTACGGGCCGGACGCCGTTCTGGGCCCCGGGGCCGGACCCCCGGCTCCATCTCGCGGTCCCCGTCCCCGTTTTACCCGACGGGGGAACCGCCCGCCCGGCAGACGGGTGGCGGGGCCGGGATTCGAACCCAGGTCCTCCCGACTCCCGGGCCCTCTCCGCCGGGCCACGCTGCCGCCCCCGCCGTACTGAGCGCCGGGGCGGGCAGGGGCTCCCCGGGTGGGAGCCGGACCCTGTCCCCCGCGGGGCTCGCCGACCTCGGCCCCGTTGGACCGATGAGGGAACGGAGGCCCCGAGGAGTGAAGCGACGAGCCCAGGGTCACCCTGCAGGCAGGCGGCGGAGCCGGGATCGAACCCGAGGTCCCCGTGACTCTCAGGCCCGGGCTCGAGCCACGAGGCAACGCTGCCTCCCAACGTGCGTTCCCGTCAATGGGTGGTATTTACCGAGCGCCCCCGGCGCGCAGAGCGCTGCGCTAAGCGCTCCTCCCGCGGCACGCCGTCGTCGCGGGCGGGGAGCGGGCCCACCGGCTCCGTCCTGCGGGCCTCTCCCAACAGCCAACGCTCAGTCGACGCCGCCGCCGAGGGCGGCGTGGCGCGGCGGTGGGAGCCGGGAGGTCACGGGTTCCGATCCCGGCTCCGCCACGGGTCGGCCGGGTGACCCGGGGCGGGTCCCCGGGCCTCCGCTGACGCGGCGGGATGGAGACGGGGAGCTGGCACGTTGTAAGCGCTTTAGGCTATGCCGCGCTCACCGTCATTACCATCGTACGCCCCGGCGGCCGGCCCCGTCCCGTGGGCCCGACGCCCCGGGCTACGTCTCTCCCCGGTCTCCCCTCCCCGTCTCTCTGCGTCTCTCAGCCCCCGAGGCCTTCATGCAGGCCCTGGAAGACCTGGACTACCTGGCCGCCCTGGACGACGACGGCGACCTGTCGGACCTGGGGATCATCCTGTCGGAGCTGCCCCTGCCCCCCGAGCTGGCCAAGGCCCTGCTGGCCGCCTGCGAGTTCGACTGCGTGGACGAGATGCTCACGTTGGCCGCCATGCTGACCGGTAAAGGACCCCCGGACCGGCCGCCCCGGCCTCTCCGGCCCGGCAGCGCTCCGCGCGCGGGCAGCGCTCCGTCACGCGGCCGTTGGGGTTTACCGGGCGCTCACCGCCTGCGGGGCCGTGGACCCAGCGCGCGGGAGAGTCCGGGAGGACGGTGACAGGCGCCTCCCCCGCCCGCAGCGTGACCGACCGAACGGATCAAGCCGCGGTACTTACCGAGCGCCTGCTGCGGGCAGAGCGCCGGCCTGAGAGTTGGGTACGGTACAGTTGGGGGACGCGTTCCCTGCCCGCGACGAGCTGAGAGTCTAGAGGAACAGTCAGTCAGCGGTATCTCTTGGGCGCTTTCCGGAGAGCACCGTACCGAGCGCTCCGGGGAGGCCGGTCCAACAGAGCAGACCCGTTCCCCGCCCGTAACGAGCTTGTCGGTTAGGAGGACGGTCAACGGTCAGTCGTCCGTCTAGTGGTATTTTCAAACATCGAGCAGAGCGCCGTACCCAACGTCGGGGAGAGTAGAGGACGGAAGAACTGGGAGACGCGTTCCCGGCCCACGGCGATCTTAGGGTCCCGAGGGACCGTCTAGAGTCGAGCCGTCACCGGTATCTGAGCCCCTGCTACGTGCAGAGCGCCGGACTGAGCGCTCGGGGGAAGACGATCCAGCAGAATGGGCGGACGCGGTCCCCGCCCGCGACGAGCTCGCGGTCCGGTCCCCGACCCCAGGAGCCCCTCGGGGGCGGGGGGGAGGGGAGGACCGGCGCCTCTCCGTCCCGACGGCCACGCCCCCTTCTTCCCCCCAGCGGCCCCCGGATTCGAGGTCCCCCCGCGCTGCGCCGAGGAGGCCGCCCGCCGCCGGGCCCTGGAGCATCCGGACGGCGACCACAGCACCTTGATCCAGGTGTACGACGCCTTCGTCCAGGGTGAGGGCCCCCGCCACCCCGACCTCCGGCCTCCCGGAGGGCTCCGCGCCCTCCGCTGCGGCTCGGGGAGTTCACGGACACGGCCCGACCCAAACCCCCGCGGTGGCCCTCGGCCGGGGGGACGGCCGGGGCTCTGCGGAGAGACCACCCTGGAGCCCCTGACGGGGTGGGGGGCGAGGGGGAGGAGGAGGGGCGCCCCGGGCCCGGAGGAGCCGCGTGGACTAGCGGGAAGAGCCCGGGCCCGGAAGGCAGAAGGACCTGGGTTCTAATCCCGGCTCGGCCGTGGGTCTGCTGCGGGACCTTGGGCAAATCCCTTCTCTGGGCCTCAGTTCCCTCATCTGTAAAACGGGGTGGAGATTGGGAGCCCCGTGGAGGACGGGGATCGGATCCCACCATCTCCCCCGGGGCTTAGGGCAGTGCTTGGAGCGTGGCGCAGAACGGGCACGATAATAATAATTACGACTCCTCTCATTATCTTCTTTAATCGGTATTTAAGCGCTTGCTACGTCCCAGGCGCTCTACCGAGCGTCGGGGTAGATGCAACCTGATCAGGTTGGACGGAGTCCATGTCCCGCATTATAATAGCAATCGTGGTGTTGAGCGCTCACAGTGTGTCAAACGCTGTTCCGAGCGCTGGGGTGGATGCAGGTTGAACGGGTTGGACGCAGTCCGTCCCCCACGTGATGATGATGATGATAATAATTAGTGGTAAGCGCTTCCTACGTGGCAAGCGCTGTTCTAAGCACTGGGGTAGATAGGAGCTAATCAGGTTGGACGTGGTCCTCGTCCCACGTCGTAATCATCACTGTGGTATCTGATAAGCGCTTACTATGTGCCACGCCCTGCGCTAAGCACTGGGGGGGATACAAGCGAATCAGGTTGAACCGAGTCCCTGTCCCACATGGGGCTCACGGTCTTCATCCCCATTGTACAGAGGAGGGAACTGAGGCTCAGAGAAGCGAGGTGACTTGCCTCGCGACACCCAGCAGACACGGGGCGGAGCGGGGATTAGAACCCAGGCCCTTCCGACGCCCGGGCCCGGGCTCTCGCCATTAGGCACGGTCTCTATTCCCCAGTTCACTGCTGAGGGAACTGAGGCCCAGAAAACTTTGCGGAGGGTTTTAATGGTCTTCGTCAAGCACTTGCCACGGGCCGGTCGCTGTGAAGTGACTTGCCCAAGGTCACGCGGGCCGAGAAGCGGCGGAAGGGGGATTAGAACCCGGGTCCTTCCGTCGCCCAGGCTCTATCCACTAGACCCCCGCTGCTTCCCTCCGAGCCGGGGGGGCCGCCGCCTCCTAGGCCCCGGGGCCGGCGGACGGGGAGAGGCGGTCCGTCCATCCGTCCGTCCGTCCGTCCGGCGCAGGTGGCGAGGACGAGTCCTGGTGCCAGGCGAGGGGCCTGAGCTGGGAGGCCTTGTGCCGGGCCCGGGCCCTGCGCGAAGAGCTGCTGGCGCTGATGCACCGCATCGAGCTGCCCGTCTCCCCCCCGGCCTTCGGCTCCGACCGCAACCGGGAAGCCCTTCAGAAGGCGCTGGTGTCCGGCTACTTCCTCAAGGTCCGCCGCCGCGCGGGCCGCGACGGGGAGGCCGTTCGGGGGGCGGGGAGGCCGGGCCCGGCTGCGTCCGGCCGTCCGGCCGTATTTACGGGGCACCGTACCGAGCGCGCGGGAGAGGACGGTGCATCGCTAAACGGACACGTGCCCCGCCCACCACGGGCTGACGGTCCAGAAGGGGAGACGGACGTGACTCTAAATCGACAGATGGGACACAAGGGGACGTCGGTGACGGGGGGGGGCGGGGGGACGGAGAAAGGGGACGGGTCAGGGCGCCGCAGGAGGGAGGGCGGGAGAAGAGGAGGGGGGGGCCGGGTCGGGGAAGGCCTCCCGGAGGAGGCGGGCCTCCGAAGGGGAGGGGATGGGACGGTGCCGCGGACTCGAGGCCCGCCCCGCCCCGGCAGGTGGCCCGGGACACGGACGGAGCCGGCAACTACGTGCTCCTGACGCACAAGCACGTGGCCCAGCTGTCCCCCTCCTGCTGCTACCGGAACCGGCGTCCGCCCGCCCGGCCCCCGCCCTGGGTCATCTACCACACCTTCTCCGTGTCCCGGGACAACTGCCTGTCCGTCGTCTCGGCCGTCCAGCCGCGCATGTGAGAGACTCCCCCGCCACGGGGGCGGGCCTGTCTTCCCCTCTTTTTTTCTTTTACGGCGCTGAAGCGCTTGCTGTCACCCTAGCGCTTAGTACCGTGCCTGGCGCCCGAGGTCACCCAGCCGGCCGGGGGCGGAGCCGGGAGTAGAACCCAGGGCCTCCGCCTCCCAGGCCCGGCCTCTCTGCCGCTCTCGCTGTGGGGTGGGGTCCGGGCACCCGTGTGGCCAAGTGGGGGTCCCCAGGGGGACGGGGAGTGGTGCCAGCGCCCCCTCGCCTCTGCCCCCAGGTTGGTGGAGCTGGCCCCGCCGTACTTCCTCAGCAACCTGCCTCCCGGCGAGAGCCGGGACCTCCTGGACCAGCTGCGGGAGACCCCGCCGGACCCCCCGGCCCAGCCCCCCGCCCCTCCTCGCGCCCCCGGGCCGGGCCACGCAGAGGCCTGTGCCCTGCAGTGACCGGTCCGTCCGGAGAGGAGAGGGCGGCGGGTCGGGGGTCGCTACGCCGGGGTCCGGCCCCCCGACCGCTGAACCCGAAGGGAACGGGGGTTGCGGGACCCAGAAGAGCCCCTCCGTCTCCCCCGCCCCCGGCTTTCGGGGCGGGGAGGCCCCCCGGTCCCATCCGCCCCAGACGGCGGCAATCTGATGGAATAAAATCTTTTTGATAACGCCACGTCTGTGCGGGGGCCCGGGTGCCCTGCGTGTGCCCTGCGTGCCCGCGTGGGCATCGAGCTGCGTTTCGGGGGGCCGGACGTCGGCGGGAGACCGTGCGCGCTCGGGTCCCGGCCCCCCGCTTCTCCCTCTCTCTCCCCACCAGAGCGGCCCCCCCCCCACCCCGGGCTTCTTTCCTGGAAATACGCCCCGAGGCGGGTGAGAGGGCGACCCCGGCTTCGAGGCCAGCTCCCGGCCGCTTCCCCGCTCCTTCCGATCGTCGTGAGATCCGGCCCCTTTGTCGGGTGGAGGGGTCCTCTGGGGGATTAGGGAACCCGTGGGTGGGCCGAGGATGAATGGGGTGGAGGGGGGTGGGGGGCACGAGAAAAGCCACGAGCCCCTCCCCGGGGCCTGGCGATCACCCCCGGATGAACCCGGGTTTCGTCGGGGCGTCGCGGCGGGGACGGACGGAGGCCACCGGGCCCTCGGAGAGGCGGTCCCGCCCCGGCCCGGCCCGGCCGCCCCCACAGAAGCGGCGCTCCACACGGACCCACGGCTCCTCCGTCACTTTATTCCGCCGCCCGACGCGACCCGCGGCGAGGGCCGGGGAGGGCCGGGCCGGGCCCGGGATCAGACGAGCGAGGCCAGGCCGGACACGGAGGCGACTTTGTGGTCCTCGGCCCAGGGCTGCAGGCGCTGCAGGGCGCAGAGCGACGAGTTGTGCAGACAGAGCGGGTCCGGGGCCAGCGGGGGCCGGGGCCGGGCCAGGGGCAGGGGCCGGGCCAGGGCGTCCTGCCCCAGCTGGACCAGCAGCCGGCCGGCCCGGTGCCGCTCCGCCTCCCTCTCCTCCGCCGTCTGCCGCCTGCGCTGGGACAAGCCGGGCCGCGCCGCCGTCAGGGGCGGGGGGGCGGGGAGACCGGGCTCGGGACGGGGTGACCCCCCGCCGCCCTCCCGCGCCTCCTCGATCTCGGGGCCGGTGCCCCGCCGGGCACACTTGGATGACCCTCCCTCACACCTCGGCCCCCTCCTCGCTAGGCCTCACCTCCCCCGGTCTCCCCACCCCTTAATCATACCGATGACTACTGACGACGCTATCTCTTAGGCCCTCACCACTGGACTCTCCCAAGCGCTTGGCACGGTGCTCTGCACACGGTAGGCGCTCTATCGATAAGATTGGCTGACTGACTGAATGGTGTCGTAGTCCCTGCGCCTCCCCCCGCCCTTGCTGCCACTTGGTACCTCCTGCCCCACTTCTCCCCCCACCCCCGGCCTCCCCACCACTTGGTACCTCCTGCCCCTCTCCTCCACCCCCCCCCCCCCGCCTCCCCACCACTTGGTACCTCCTGCCCCTCTCCACCCCCCCCACCTCCCCACCACTTGGTACCTCCTGCCCCTCTCCTCCCCCCCCCCCCCCGCCTCCCCACCACTTGGTACCTCCTGCCCCTCTCCTCCACCCCCCCCCGCCTCCCCACCACTTGGTACCTCCTGCCCCACTCCTCCCCCCCCCCCCGCCGCCATTTGGTTCACCCTCCTTCACACCTCAGCTCCCCCCCATCTCGGGACCTCACCCACCACTTGGTACTTTCTGCCCCGCACCTCCCCCACGCTTTGCCGCCACTTGGTACCTTCTGCCCCACTCCCCCCCCCCCCCCATCCTGCCACCGCTTGGTTCACCCTCCCTCACACCTCCCCCCCTACTTGGTATCACCTGCCCCGCTCCTCCCCGCCACTTGGTGCCTCCTGCCCCCTCCTCCCCCCCCACCTTGCCTCCATTTGGTTCACCCCGCCCTCGGCCCCGCCCCCCCGGCCTCGCACCTGCCCCAACCAACCCCCCCCCCCCGCCCGGCCATTTGGTTCCGCCCCCCCCGCGTCCTCACCGCCACTTGGTGCGCCGATTCTGGAACCAGGTCTTGACCTGGGCGTCGCTCATGCGCAGCGCCTTGGCGAGCGCCGCCCTCTCGGCCGAGGCCAGGTACTTCTGGCGCAGGAAGCGGCGCTCCAGCTCCAGGACCTGGGCGCGCGAGAAGGAGGTGCGCGGCCGCTTCCGCTTCGGCGGCGTCCGGTTCTGATACGGGTGGCCCACGCGCCGGGCCCCGGGGAACGGCGTCAGCGCCGCTGGGGGGAGGAAAGCCCGGGCTGCACACGCACAGCCCCCAGACGGGCGAGGCAGGGGGCGGGGCAGGGGGCGGGGGGAGGAGGAGGGGCGGGGCACGTGACGGGGGGAGAAAGGGCGGGGCACGTGGCGGGGTGAGGAAGGCCGGGGGCACCTGGCGGGGTGAGAAGAGCGGGGCACGTGACAGGAGGAGGGGATCACGTGACGGGGGTGGGGCGGGGCACGTGACGGGGTGAGAAGAGCGGGGCACGTGACAGGAGGAAGGGTCACGTGACTGGGGCGGGACACGTGACGGGGTGAGAAGAACGGGGCGGGGGAGGAGGGGCGGGGCACGTGGAAGGGTAAGGAAGGGCGGGGCACGTGACAGGAGGAAGGGTCACGTGACGGGGGTGAGAAGAACGGGGCGGGGCACGTGACGGGGTGAGAAGAGCGGGGCACGTGGCGGGGTGAGGAAGGGCGGGGCACGTGACGGGGTGAGAAAAGCGGGGCACGTGGCGGGGGGAGGAGGGGCGGGGCACGTGGAAGGGTAAGGAAGGGCGGGGCACGTGACAGGAGGAGGGTCACGTGACGGGGGTGAGAAGAACGGGGCGGGGCACGTGACGGGGTGAGAAGAGCGGGGCACGTGGCGGGGTGAGGAAGGGCGGGGCACGTGACGGGGTGAGAAAAGCGGGGCACGTGGCGGGGGGAGGAGGGGCGGGGCACGTGGAAGGGTAAGGAGGGCGGGGCACGTGACAGGAGGAGGGTCACGTGACGGGGGTGAGGCGGGGCACGTGACGGGGTGAGAAGAGCAGGGCACGTGGCGGGGTGAGAAAGGCCGGGCACGTGGCGGGGGGAGGAGGGGCGGGGCACGTGACGGGGTGAGAAGAGCGGGGCACGTGGCGGGGGGAGGAGGGGCGGGGCCCGTGGAAGGGTAAGGAAGGGCGGGGCACGTGACAGGAGGAAGGGGCACGTGACGGGGGTGAGGCGTGGCGGGGCACGTGACGGGGTGAGAAGAGCGGGGCACGTGGCGGGGTGAGAAAAGCGGGGCACGTGGCGGGGGGGAGGAGGGGCGGGGCACGTGGAAGGGTAAGGAAGGGCGGGGCACGTGACGGGGTGAGAAGAGCGGGGCGGGGTGAGGAAGGGCGGGGCACGTGACGGGGTGAGAGGAGCGGGCACGTGGCGCGGGGAGGGGCGGGGCACGTGGCGGAGTGAGGAGGAGGAGGGGCGGGGCACTTGAGGACGGGTGCGGAGGACGGGTGGGTCACAGGGCGAGGGGCGGGCACAGGGCGGGCTGAGGAGGGAGGGCGGGTCACGTGCCGGGAGAGGAGGGGGGCGGATCACACCACGAGGTGAGGCAGGCGGGGCACAGGGAGGGGAGGGGTAAAGGGGCGGGGCTCGAGGAGGGGGCGGGATTTCTGGTAAGGGGGCGGGGCTGTGGTGGCGTGTGGGGCGCGGTCGCTAAGTGGGCGGGGCTCGTCGAGGGGCGGGGCCTGGTGTGGGTGGTGGGCGGGGTTCTGGGTAAGTGGGCGGGGCCTTGGTTTGGGGTCCCCCCCCACCCCACCCTTCCTCGATTTCTCCCTCTGTCCGGCCCGGACTGGAAGCTCCCGGCGGTCAGGACCCCTGACCGCCATCTCCTCTCCCCTCCTCCGCCCCCGGCCCTCAGCCCACCCCTCTGCACACAGTAACCCCTCCGGAAATACCACCGCTCCATCCATCGATCCATCGATCGATGGCAGGGGGCGGGTGGGCTGGGGTGGGGGGGGCGGGGGGCTCGGTCTGCGGCCCCATAAGGGGTCGGGACGGGACTGCGTTTTCTCCGCGTCCGCCCCAGCGCTCAGTACAGTGCCCGGCCCATAGTCGGCACTCAGCACAAACCGCGACTGTGACGATTAGAAAGGGAGGGACCGGGAGCACAAGGCAAGGTTCGGGGTCAGAGTGAGGGCGGGGTAATAATAATCCTCCTAATAGATAATAATAACGATGGTGCCGGTTAAGCGCCGACGGTGGGCCGGCCCC